>NC_069789.1:99374930-99677960 GCF_027406575.1 Nycticebus coucang
GTTGTAATATTCAATATATATCAGTAACAAAAGATGAATACAAGTCATGCTGAGCACCTCTTGTAATTGCAGAAGTCAAATGTGACTTGAGTATCAGAAATTTAATATAGTTTTTTTCCTTTCTTAAAATGTGTATCATTTTTTGGCACCCTCTGTATATGCTAATTGGCTGCTTATGATTGGCTGGGGTTAAGTCTTCTTTGTTTCTAACATAAGCATTTACCAGAAATGGTTCAGATGTTGCCTATGTCTATAGTTGTGACACAAGTGAACTTTCACTTATGTGTTTGTAAAGTTAAACAAAGGTAAGCCCATTTCTAAGGCCAAATTGGTTTAGTTTGCTGTGGAATTTTTCAGGCTTCATCTCCTTTTTTTTGACACAGTCTCACTATGTCACCCTCAGTAGAGTGCTGTGGCATCACGGCTCACAGCAACCTCAAACTCTTGGGCTTAAGCAATTCTCTTGCCTCAGCCTTCCAAGTAGCTGGGACTACAGGCATCTGCTACAACGTCCAGCTATTATTTTGTTATTGTTGTCCTTGTTCAAACCCACCAGCCCTGGTGTATGTGGTCGGGGCCCTAACCACTGAGCTACGGGCACCGAGCCTCCACCTCCATTTTAATTATGCATTAACAAAAGCAGCAAAGGAGGGAGCAGGACAGAGGGGAAACAAGAAAAAGAAAATGGATAGGATCACTCACCTTAACATCGGCAGCCGTTTTCAGATTAGCACGATTGGCTGTGGGGGGGGGAAAAAAAAAAAGATCAGCCAGGGCATTGGTTAGAAGAGGGCCTACTTACTTGGCCCAGGGTGGTGGATGACACCTGTAATCCTAGCGCTTTAGGAGGATGAGGCTGGTAGATCACTTGAAATCATGAGTTTGGGACCAGCCTTGACCAAGAACGAGACCCCCTCTCTACTAAAAATAGAAAAATGAGCCAGGTATCATGACGGGCACCTGTAGTCCCAGCTACCTGGGAGGCTAAGGCAGGAGGATAGCTTGAACTCAGGAGTTTGAGGTTGCTATGAGCTAGGTTGAGGCCACAGCACTCTAGCCTAGTCAACAGAGTGAGACTCTGTCTCAAAAAAGAAAAGAAAGAGTGAGAGCAAGAGAGAGAGAGGAAGGAAGGAAGGAAAGCAGGAAGCAAGCATGCAAGCAAGAAAGATTGGCAGCCAGTAGTCTTCTCTGGTATCCAAAACATACCAAATTCCCTCCCCACTGAGCCGTTAACTCACTTTGCCACAGCGAAAAGTAACCTCATTATCTGCAAACCAGCATTTCTCAGGAAACTGGGGAGGAATCTGAGACAATGCATCCCATCCCCTGGACACAAAGAACCTTCATTTGCCACACTCCAAGACTTCAACAAACCACATTCTAAACTCCTCTTCTCATATAACTTCTGGTGATCCCAGTGACCTAGCACCATCAGCCCCAGCACCTGGCTGCCCAAATGCCTTGGGAAATGTGTTCACACTGCTGTAGCCAGAACCACACTTACAGGTGGATGATCCAGCTGTGTCTGGACTGTCTTCTATCTAGTTGGCTCAGGTGTGGATGGGCCCATATCCCACCGGCCTGGCCACCGGACAGGCAGACCTTGCTCAAAGCACAGCTGGGTGGGTGATATTTTGCTCAAGCTCTCAAATCTGTTGGCTCTGCTCTGAGTCATACTCCAGCCAGCTGAGGTGGAGTCTGTGAATTCTCTTTTTTCCTGCTGCTTTCTACTGTCATGGAAGCCCCCAGAGAAAGCTCCAGTTTCCTTTGTGCTCTGACTTGAGCTACAGTCAGGAAGTGTCTGGAATCCTCTTGCTCCTGTACACACTCCCCCTGAACAAGATGTCAGTCCTGGAAGGGCTGAGAGGTCATCCTGGCCACCCACTCACTTTCTCAGTGAGGTGACTCCTATAAGGGAGTCACCATGTTCAAGATTCCATGGTCTGATGGAATTCATCAGACCAGGGCAAACAGGGCAGAACAGGGCAAAATTCAATAAACCTACACGAGTGGGAGGACTAATGCTCCCTAGTCCCCCAGAAGTTTCTGAAGCCCAGATCTCCTCTTCATGTTCCATGGAGGGCTGAGCCTGCCCACCCCTCCCCCTCTCTCCACAGACACAGATTCCTCGGATTTCTTCCTTAGGCCTCCCCCTTTCCTCTTAGACTCCTACCTCCTGGGTCCTATGTACCCCAGCCTCACAACTCCTAACCCTACCCAAATATCTCTGATTTCCTGCTCTAGAAAAATCCTTGATTCCTGGTCTCACAAATTCAGACACAATCCTTGCCTCTCTGTCTAGGACCAATGTTCCTCTTCAGGCCTCTTCAGGAGTTAGACTCAGAACTGATCAAGAGATTTGAGCCCCTGCCCTCTTCCAGGCCCCTCCCCTACAGCTCCCAACTGAACTCACACAAGCCACTTCTTGTTGGCTCCAGGCCATCTGGCAACCCTGGGTGGGACATCACTGAATTCCCTTTGGGGAAAGGGAATGCTGTACTCACCTTGGTCTTCTAGGAGGGTCTCTCCCATTTCCCGTGCTCAGGGTTTCTTTTCTTTCTTTCTTTTTTTTTTTTTTCTTTTTGAGATAGAATCTCACTTCGTCACTCTCGGGTAGAGTGCAGTAGCATCATAGCTCACAGCAACCTCAAACTCTTGGTCTCAAGCGATTCTCTTGCCTCAGCCTCCCAAGTAGCTGGGACTACAGGCACCCAGCACAGTGTCTGGTTATTTTAGAGACAGGGTTCTCCTTCTTGCTCAGGCTTGTCTCCAACCTATGAGCTCAGGCAATCCACCCACCTTGGCCTCCCAGAGTGCTACAATTACAGGCATGAGCCACAGCACCTGGCCTATGCTCAAGGTTCCTTATAGTAAGAAAATTATAGGGTTGGGTCTCAGTTCTCAGGACCAAGGATAAGAGGCAGGAACAGCGCAGACCCTCCCTCTCACAGACACTTCCTTTCCTTCCCTTTCCCCAGGTCCCTGCCAAGGACCCTCTACTCTGAATTATGGTCCAGAAAGACGCAATTCAGTTCAGTGGTGGGTACTCCTAGGAGTGTCAGAACAGCCACTCCATTGCATCTTTCTTAGGCTTTCTCTGCCTTTTAAACACACACACCCCTCTCAGTATCTCTGAATCTTTCTGTTGACTTATCACTAACTGAGGTCCCAACTATGAACTAATTGCTAAGTGTTTTGTGAGGTATTAGTAGTATTATATTCCCTTTCTGGGTGACTCACTCCTCCCTTGGCCCCTATCTGAGCCACGGCAGTCCCCTCTCCATGCCTTGGCCCCAGCCTGGAGTGGGTGGGGGCCTAGCTAACTGCTGCCCTCCCATGCCACATCCTCACATTTAAGTGCTGTCACTGTCTACTAGGCCCTGGGGGAAGAGCTTCAGTCTCTTTCATCCTCAGAAGAATACTTTGAGGTGGCTTCTATTAGTGTCCCCATTTCCAGATGATGACACTGAGGGACAGACAGGCGGCCTATTTCAGCCAAGGTCAGGTAACAGTTGAGCCATGAGGCTGCAACTTGAACCCAGGCAGTCTGGCCACCCGATGTGTGCTCACTGCACTACACTGCCCCCATGGAATCTTCTTGGACCATCCCAGCCCATGCTGGACTGTGGAGCCTCCTCTGTACCCCTGTCACAGCTTCTCATTTCTCTGTCACTGCTCTTGTCCCACCTTTTTATAATGATCTCCCCACAATGCTGAGAACTCCCTGAGGGCAAGGACCAGACTTCCTTATCCTGGGGTCACCCACAGCATCTGGCGCATCATCTGACACTTAAGCAAGTTTGTTCATGTCTTTTTGAAAGAATAAATGAATGAATGAAATACAGATCTGTACCTGAATGATGGAATTCTCTAGCGCAAAGATAGGGGTTCTGGAAACATCTGGCATTAGAGCCCTATCCAAGCAGAAACCAAAAACCAGAGGGGCAGACGGGAGTCACAAACCTGAAGTCTGCTTTCTCTTACGGTAGGTGAAGGCTGCTATGGCAGCAATAATGGCCACTACAGCAATTCCAGCAACCACAGCCACAATCATCACCATCGGCGGAGAGCTGCTCTCTTTGGGCCCTGGGGAAGACAGACCTCAGGACAGGTAGTACTATCCCTGTCCCACCTCCACCCTCCCCGCCCTCCCCATGGCTTGTTGACTGAGCTGTCCTGTGTCTGGGTCACTCACTGATGCAATACTCAATTCACACATCCCCTCCCAAACTCACCTGCATATCATTTCTGTGGCTGGACTTGAGGGAGTGTGTGTTAGCAGAGGGATAGGTCCCCTTACCCCTCAGGGAGGGACAGTGGGGAGGCCTGAAGCCTCCCAGAGCTGGAAGCATCCCTACTCTATCAAGCACAGCCTTGAACTGTCCAAGATATGCCAGGCCCTCCAGAGTGAATGGCCATAACCCAGGACGTGAGAAGGAACGAGGCAAACCTCAGGAGCTTAGGGAACCTCTGCACCAATGGGAGACCTCAGCTTCACTGCTATCCTTAGTATGGGTCCTGCATGTCAAAGTGGGACAACAGCCTTGTCACCTATCACCTGAGGGCTGAGGGCTCCGAGCTCTGACCCCTGCTCTCGTGAACCGGCCCACACCGAGCAAGGCCTCCACCCCTCTCCTCTTTGCCTCAGCGCCCAGTGTAGGTCTCTCAGGTCTCCATGTAGGCCCATGTGGCCTCAGCCCTTGTTCCCCCTCCTTTCTCTCCCCTAAATCTTGGCATACTTTGGACAGTGATGGCCACAGCCTGGGATGAATAGAGTGTCCGTCCTATTATTCCTGAGCAGTAGTAGTCACCACTGTGACTGTGGTTTGCTTGTGGGATGGAGAAGTTGCAATTGGCATGGGAAAACTTCTTGCCTAGTCCATTCTGAAAGAATGAGATTTGGGTCAGAGGCTTGTTCCTCCAGCTGTGGCACCTCAGCGTGATGCTTTCCCCCTCCTGGAACTCCAGGTGAGGGGTCTGGAGCAGCAGCCAATCTGAAAGACACAAATATGGTAAGGAAAGGTTTGAAAGTTAGATGCCAAGGCCTTTGCAGCCTCATTCTCAGGCCTACATTTCTCACAGAACTTGAAAGGATTTCTGGTGGAGAGAATAGAAGATGCTTCATGACAGAAGTGAGCATACTTTTACAGGCGATATATGGTATTATGTCTATGGGACTCCGAAAAATAGAAATTTTCAGAATTCCCGAAGAGCAGATCTTAAAAACAATTTTGAAGAATTATAAACACTATACTCAAGTAGGGAGGCAAGTGTATTTTAGAAACCTATAGAAATTCCTGACCAGGACCTGAAATTTTTAGTTTGTTTTAGCTATTTATGGTCTGGGAATTACTAATTTAACGGTAACTTTTGTACACTTGTGGTTGTGTAGCCACAAAATGTATTAGCAACAAAATAGAACCTTACCTACCCTGTCTTAGTCTGTTCTGGCTATTACAACAAAATACCATTAAACTGTGTGGCTTATAAACAACAGAGATTCCTTTCTCACAGGTCTAAGGACTGAGAAGTTGAAGATGGAAATGCTGGCAACTTGTGTGTCTGGTGAAGGTCTACTTCTTGGTTCACAGAATTGGGGTTTCCTGGGTGGCGCCTGTGGCTCAGTGAGTAGGGCACCGGCCCCATATACCCAGGGTGGTGGGTTTGAACCCGGCTCAAATAAACTATGGCCTAAGTGCCATCCTCTTGCTTCAGCCTCCTGAGTAGCTGGGATTACAGGCACTCACACAATGCCTGGATGATTTTTCTATTTTTAGTACAGAGAGGGTCTTCCTCTTGCTTAGGCTGGTCTCAAACTCCTGAGCTCAAACAATCCTCCTGCCTCAACCTCCTAGACTGCTGAGGATTACAGGCACGAGCCACCATGCCTGGCCTAAAGTCAATATTCTGATCTTGGTTGTGCCATTGACTGCTGAGCTTTTGGGTCTCATTGGCTTCATTTCTTGAGACAGAGTCTCATTATGTCACCCTCCATAGAGTACCATGGTGTCACAGCTTACAGCAACCTCCAACTCTTGGGCTTAAGTGATTCTCTTGCCTCAGCCTCCCAAGTAGCTGAGACTACAGGCAACTGCCACAACACCCAGCTATTTTTGTTGTTGTTGTTGTTGTTGCAGCTGTCATTGTTGTTTAGCAGGCCTGGGTCCGGGTTCGAACCCACCAGCCGGTGTATGTGGCCCATGCCCTAACCACTGAGCAACGGACGCTGAGCCAGTTTCATTTCTTTATACAATAGATGGTGGGACTACGCGGTTTCTCGCTAATGTAAACTAAAAATAAAATCCTAAGCCCCCCAACAGTCTGAACAGAGTCCCAGTAGGCTAAGGGGACTCCAGAGAAATCTTGAAAACTGAGTCCCAGCCATTATGGGACTGGAGGTCAGACATACCTTATTATACTGTTGCCCTTTTGTGGTTTATAAACTACAACTGACCAATGTTAATGTTAAATTAGAGATCATATGACTGACAGAACACTCTTTGTGGCAGTAAGACAACAAATTATAAACAAGAACTAAGGCTATGCCTGGCTGTTACCGAAGATTTGACACTGTCCTCTCAAGCCCCAAAAGAGAGAAAAGCAAGAGAAGTTTATTACTTTGCTGGCAAAGGAGGAAAATTGAAGACAATGGTCTCAAACTCCAAATTCCTGATTCTGAGCTGAAGCACAGACCTTTTAAGGGTTCTGATCCCATAATCCCAATCCTGGGCCAAGACAATCTCAAGGCCTCTACCCAAATTTATCCTATTTTCGGCTAATACTGTTTTTTTATTCATTCGTTTGTTTGTTTTAAACAGAGTCTCAGTTTGTTGCCCTCAGTAGAGTGCTGTCGCGTCACAGCTCACAGCAACCTCCAACTCTTGGGCTTAAGCGATTCTCTTGCCTCAGCCTCCCAAGTAGCTGGGACTACAGGCGCCCGCCACAACACCTGTCTATTTTTTGTTGCTCCTTGGATATGGGGCCGCTGCCCTACCCACTGAGCCACAGGCACTGCTCAGCTAATACAGTTTTAATCCTCTACCCAGATTAATTCCATCTTCAGTGAAGAGGCTCTCTGGACTAACACCCATCCCATATTCATCTGAGATCTTGTGACCTCCACGCATGCAATTCCTTTGTGGTACAAACAACAGGAGATATTCCCTGCCCCTCCCAGCCACTGGCCTGAGGCAAGGATACAAGTTTCAGTTCCCAAAAAGTTGGGGAAACAGAAAATATTTTTGCCATTTTTTTCTCCAGGCTATTCCCTCTGCAACAAGGCAAGTGTTAAGTCATACACCTCTACCCTTAAAGAATAAACTATGGGGGCTTAGCGCCTGTAGCTCAGCGGCTAGGGTGCCAGCCACATACACCAGAGCTGGCGGGTTTGAATCCAGCCCCGGCCCGCCAAACAACAATGACAACTACAACCAAAAACTAGCTGGGCGTTGTGGCGGGTGCCTGTAGTCCCAGCTACTTGGGAGGCTGAGGCAAAAGAATCGCTTAAATCCAAGAGTTTGAGGTTTCTGTGAGCTATGAAGCCACAGTACTCTACTGAAGGCAACAAATTGAGACTCTGTCTCAAAAAAAGAAAAGAATAAACTATGGCCTAAGTGCCATAAAGTTTTCTTTTTCAGTGTCAGCTATACAAGTGCTGGTCTTGAGACAGCAATATCAAAACAACTCTAGTTTGTCCATGGCCAGAAGATGACTAACTGACCCCCCCACCCCCATTTCCACAAGCTACAACTACAGGTTTGACTGGACAAGAGACTGATTTCAGTAACATTCTTCCAATATGAGACCACAGACCACAGACTGGTTCTGGCCATTTTATACTTCCGTGCATTCATGTCCCTACCTCATCTTTTAATTTAATACATTCAAATTTAATTCTCTACCCCAAAATGAACATAGAATGCAAGTAGCATGCATGTTTTATCACAGGTGTGCATGACCCCCGCCTCCTGAATGAATGTTCGTGGCTCCCATTGCAACCTGTTGAATATGTATGTTTAGCAATCCTGTTCACCATGAAGTTCCTACACCACCCCTCCTCCTTCAAATTACCTTACTTTCTCAGTTCTCAGCCAGAGGCTGTGCTTCCCAGCCTGTGAGAATGGCTGCCTTGTAGGCTTATAACCCTTTAGAAGAAGTAAACCTCTCCTTTTTAAATGTATACATTATGTGATTTTTAAGTTAACTCTAACAAATCTTTAGTTCTTAGTTGTTATGATCTGTATTTTTACATTTTCTTAGGAAAAGTCAGAAGTATCATCAGCTGTTCCTGGGAAGCCACTATACAAAGACAGAAGAAAGGGAAGTGTGATTTCACTGGGCGCGTTTCTGAGCTTGACTCTTTCCCCTTCCGGAGAGTACCATGACAGAAAGTGACTTCACTGCCAAGATCTGTCTGGTACAGGGCCTTTAAAACACCACTAAACAAATCCCCTTCCTGGTGTTAAACAGGAGAATCTAAAACACTGAATGTTTACCTGCGACCATCTTCAGGGTTTATGCACCAAATAAACTATGGTAGAAAAGTGCTCATATTTTCAGACATCAGAGAGGGCTAGAAATAGTGTCTAGGGGTATTTGCTCTGTAGAATCTATTAACTGACACTGTCAGATATTTACCTAAACCTAAACCAAATGAAGCAACTCTTTTTATTAAAACTGTCTAATGAATTTTCATCTCACACAGAATAAAAGTCAAAGTCATTGCAACAGCCTACCAGCCTCTCTTGATCTATCCTTTCCCTGCCCTATCACCTCTGCCCTCATCTCCCAGATCGGATTCTGCACTCCATTGGAATGATGTCCTCATATTTGTCAGGCAGGCTCCCACCTTAGGCCCTTTGTGGGTCTGTTTGCCTCCAAACTTTGTGATTCACTAGCTGCCACCAGAGACAGAGACTAGGGATTTCCTTCCGCTTCTCTCACACTCAGCTGCCTGTTCGAGTCCTTGCAACCTTCTTGCTCAACCAAGTACTGAAACAAAAACAACCTAAAACATATTGAGGAAATTATTAGAAATTTCCAAATTTCCACCAGACACCCTAAGCAAAGTGGGGGGAGGGGCGAAACAGGAAATGAGTGAGAAATCCACAGCAATGCTTCTTGGTAAACAGGCCACCCCCCTTTCCTGCAAACCTCTGCCGTGTAAGCTAATCTCATGTCTCTTGGTCCTCCCAGATCCTCCCCAGGGCCTTTTTCCACTGACCAGAAAACACATCCAGATGCACAGGTTCACTGAGGCTGGTCTGGCCCGTCTGGCACCTGTACTCCCCGCTGTCATTTTTCATGGCCTTAAACCTGTAGCTGGGCTGGGCCTGGGTGGGAAGGGAGCTCCCATTGTAGAACCACTGTGTGGGGTAGTCCCCTGGGGCTTGGGGCCCCCAGCACGTCAGAGTCACAGCATCCTCCTGGAGCACGTTGATCCACGGGGGCTCAAGTTTCACCACAGCCTTCGGGAGGACTGCTGAGGGGCAGGGCACAGAAAGAGATGTGAATTAACAACCTTGAAGGAACCATGGAGTCCAAAAGAGCTCCCAGGGAAGGTCAGACACCAAAGAGCCCTCTTGCAGACCCAGTTAAAGATGTGTACTTGCAGGAACCTCATTCCTTTGGATCTTCGGTGGATCCAGTGGGAATCTTACCAAGAATCAAATCCCAATCAAATCCCCCTCCACTAAAATGGAGAAACTGCTCACACTGAATCCTAACCTAATTCTTGGGTAGAGCAGACATTTCCCTACATAGTACTTCGCATCACGTTGTGAGGAAGGAATACCTTTGGTACAAGAAAACAGAAGAAACTCACCAGCTTGCACGTCTGCAGGCACTGTGGAAGAGAAGAGAGAGATTAATGTAGAGCAGACAATGAGAACAAATTTAGTTGCTTGTGTGTGAAAAGGGGCAGGAGGAGGTAATCCTGGTTCCTTCTTTCCCAAGGAACCACCTCAAGAGCCTGTCGCTGCTCTCCAGTGGGAAAGCACCCACTTTCTATGTTGTCCTTATCTTATCCCCGCCTCTCTTCGTGGCTACGAAGTAAACACGAATCTTTGGTACAGAACAGACTTTCCAGGGACTGAAAAAGTACCTCTGAACTCTGGAACCGAATGAATTCAAGGTTCACTCTCCCCTTCCATTTGTCCCAGCTTCCAGAACCCAGGCCAGCTGTTTACCATACTGGTCCCTGGGGTCTAGGCAGTAGGATTGGCTTAAATTGTCCCATTTTCAAATGACTTTCACTTACCCAGCTGCAGCAAAAGTGCCAGGGGTTGAAGCAGCCATAGACTGCCAGGATATACATTCTGAGACATTTCTGCTTCCAAAGTCATCCCAGAAGTGGGCCAAGGTCCAGTGAGATTTAGGAGATTAACTTAGAAATGAGGAAGGAAATGATTTCATCTTCTCGTGCAGTTGTCATCAGTTTCCAGATTCTATTTCCAAAAACCAGTCAGGAGAAAATCTGACTAGAAGTCAAATCTACTTACAGATGAGTCTCTCTACCTCCTATCCCTTTGTTCAGACCTTGTGAAAATACCAGGGAGGGCTTGTTGCATGGAGGAAACTGATAGGAAGTAGAGCTGGGCACAGAGCCAGTGTCTTGGGTTCTCAGTTCAGTGCAGGGTGTTTTGAGTTCCTAGAAATGGGATTTCCAGGTGTGTACTAAAAAAAAATTGAAAGCAAGATCTCAAAGAGATATTTGCACACTCATGTTCACTGGCAGGACTGTTTACAATAGACAAAGGCAGAGGCAATCCACAACACTCCCTGTGCTGTTTCACTGGCCAGAATGTAAGATAAAGAAACCCTTCTAAATCTGCAACCAATAAGAATCATCGATAAACAACTACAAAATGGCATAGTTATCCATAGGAAACAGTCTGTCAGTATACCACAGGCAAAACTGTCCTGCTCCTACCCTTCACGCCCTGCCCTCCACATGCACAAGAACATGTGCAAGAAACAATTTTGGTAAGAAATCCATGGAGCAAAGTCAAATGCTATTTGAAATGGGAAAATACGTTTTTCTCTATATATTCTCTTTCAACACTTCTGACATGAAACATGTGGGCTTTTTACATAAAAGCAGTTCTCTCTTACATATCAAGCTGGTGCTGGGTATCCTATAATTCGATTCAATTCCGACACTGTCTACCTAGAGTTAGAACCAGATCCTACAAGTCAAGGGCTCAGTCTCACAAGACTGCCCCCTCTTCAGCTGCCAACACAAATCTGGGCTTCCTATACTTCTGAGTGATGGCTATAAATCAGAGGTTCCTACAGTCTCTTCCTTGGTTCTATAATTTGCTACAGTGGCTCACAGAACTCAGGAAAACCCTTACATTTACCAGTTTATCATATAATAAAGGATATGACAAAGTACAAAGAAGAAGGGTGGTGCCTGTGGCTCAACGGAGTAGGGCAACAGCCCTATATGCCAGAGGTGGTGGGTTCAAATCCAGCCCTGGCCAAAAACTGCAAAAAAAAAAAAAAAAAGTACAAAGAAGAACAGCCAGATGAAGATGTACATAGGCCAAGATCCCGTGTGTTCAGAGAACAGAAACTTCTGTCCCAGTGGAGCTGGGGTGTATCATTCTCCCAGCATGTGGATGTGTTCACTAACCAGAAGCTCTCCAAACCCTGTCTTTTAGGGATTTTTATAAAGGCTTCATCATGTAGATATTTTGGATTATTAATTTAATCTCCAGCCCTTCTTACTTCCCTGGAGGATGGGGGTTGGAGCTGAAAGTTCCAAACTTCTGATTCTGGCTTGGTCTTCTTGGAAATGAGCCCCATCCAGGAGCCCACCAAGAGTAACCTCATTAGAACAAAAGACTTTCTGTTCACCCAGGAAATTGCAAGGAATTTTGGACAAAGGAGCTTTGTCTCAGGAACTGGAATATTAGTACAAAAGATACTACTAGTGCTTCTCTTACTCAGAAAATTACAAGGGTTTTAAGAGCTCTGTGCCAGGAGCCAAACAGAGGGCAAAAACCTATTTCTCAACTATGTGCAGGTGACCATGCAGTATGAATGAGTCGAACAACATGATATAAGGGTCAAAAGTTAGATGCTGGGTACTAATAGAAAAAAATAGACAAGTGGAACAACATCAGACTTAAAAAAGTCTGGATGCTGCCTGTGGCTCAAAGGGGTAGGCCACCAGCCCCATATGTTGGAGGTGGCAGGTTCAAACCCAGCCCTGGCCAAAAACTGGAAAAAAAAAAAAAAAAAAGTCTGTGTATCTAAGGAAGAAAACAGTGTAAAAAGGCAACATGCAGAATGGGAGAAAATATTTGCAAATTGCATATTTAATAAAAGGTTAAGATCCAGAACATGTTTTTTTTAATTCCTAAAACAACTCAATAACAATAAAATATCCCGGGCGGCGCCTGTGGCTCAGTCGGTAAGGCGCCGGCCCCATATACCGAGGGTGGCGGGTTCAAACCCGGCCTCGGCTGAACTGCAACCAAAAAATAGCTGGGTGCTGTGGCGGGCGCCTGTAGTCCCAGCTACTCGGGAGGCTGAGGCAAGAGAATCGCTTAAGCCCAGGAGTTGGAGGTTGCTGTGAGCTGTGTGAGGCCACGGCACTCTACTGAGGGCCATAAAGTGAGACTCTGTCTCTACAAAAAAAAAAAAAAAAAAACAATAAAATATCCCCCAAATAACCTGATGAAAAAGTAAGCAAAAAACTTAAACAGATTTTTCTCCAAGGAAAGTATAGAAATAGCCAAAAGGCATATGAAAACATTATCTCAACATCATTAATCACTAGAGAAGTGCAAATCAAAAGGATAGGGAGGTGTCACTTCACATCCGTTATGATGGCCCCTAACAATAAAATAAACATTGGCAAGTATGTAGATAAACCGGAATCCTTGTGCATGCGTGTTGGTAAGAATGTAAGATGACGCAGCCATTGGGAAAAACAGTATAGAAGTTTCTCAAATAATTGAAAATAAAATTATCATATGATCCCACAATCCCATTTTTAGTATGTACCCCCCAAAAAATTGAAAGCAAGATCTCAAAGAGATATTTGCACACTCATGTTCACTGGAAGCACTGTTCACAATAGCCAAAAGGTGGAGGCAATCCAAACATCTATCGAAAGATGAATGGATAAAGACATGATATATACATACAATGGAATATTACTCAGACTTTAAAAAGGAAGGAAATTCAGCCCTGGGCTACAACATGGATGAACCTTGAGGAGACATATTGCATGATTTCACTTGTATGAAGTATCTAAAATAGTCAAACTCATAAAAACAGAAAATAGAATGGCATTGCTGGGTTGGGGTTGAGGTTAGGAGAGTTGATAACTGGATGTAGGGATTCAGTTTTGCAAGATGAAAAAGTTCTAGAGAGCCATTGCACAACAATTTGAGTATAGTTAACAATACTGAACTGTATACTTAAAAATAGTTAAGATGGTAAATTATGTCATACTATAAATTATATAGTATCAAACATACATCATATAAATTTTTACAAACAATTTAAAAAAATTTAAGGCTGACTATGGGATCTTGAATAATGCACTTGACCTCTCAGAGCTCCAATTTCCTAATCTACAAAATGGACAGTATCTGGTTCCTAACACACATTCAAAATTAGCTTTTAGGGCACCCGTAGCTCAGGGGCTAGGGTATCACCCACATGCTCCAGGGCTGGTGGGTTCAAACCTGGCCCAGGCCTGCTAAACAAACAAACAAAAATTAGCCGGGCGTGTGGCAAGCGCCTGTAGTCCCAACTACTTGGGAGGCTGAGGCCAGTGAATTGTGTGAGCCCATGAGTCTGAGGTTGCTGTGAGCTGTGACACCACCGCACTCTACTGAGGGTGACAAAGTGAGACTGTCTCAAAAAAAAAAGTAGCTTTTACTCAGATGAGTGTTACCAACAGTTTTTAACCTTTGAATTTTCCTGGAAGTATTGCTTCTTTATTGTTTAAGATAATTCCTGGTCAAAATCTCATCAAGAAGGCATTAGAGTAGTTTGCTTCCAACAGGCAGTCTTTTGGAGAAGAGGGGACCAGAAGCTGGGGAAGATGATAGCATCCAGAAACTCAAAGGGCAGAAACCCAAAGCAGAAAATGACCTGGTTTTTCACAATTTCTCCTATTGAAATCTTCTTTCCCTGAAACCAAAACATTTTCTCCCATTGAAATCTTAAGTGGTCATTCCTCACTTTACATTACAGAAATTGTTAAGGGGCTGCCCATCTTGAGAAGCTGATTTGCACCCCAATTTTTGTATTTCAAAAGTGAATACAAGTCATGGGCTTCTAAACTGGTGAACAATTTTGGAAGACATTATTAGAAATTTGAAATTTGGGCCAGGCATGGCAGCTCATGGCTATAACCTTAGCACTCTGAGATGCTGGGGTGGGAAGAGCCTTTGAGCTCAGGAGTTTGAGGTTGCCGTGAAGTAGGCTGATGACATGGCACTCTAGCTGGGGCAACAGGCTAGACTCTATCTCAAAAAAAAATTTAAAAAATAGAAACTTGTTTGTAAACCTTATCATCTAATAATTCCATTTCAAGAAATGTGTCCAAAAGAAACACTTAAGTGTGAAAACAGTATCAACACTATCGGTGCAGTATTGGTACAAGGGAAAAAAGTCAAAGTAAAAAGATAATAGAGCTAGATGTGGTGGTGGGTGCCTATAGTCTCAGCTACTTGGGAGGCTGAGGCAGGAGGATCACTTGAGGCCAGAGTTTGAGACCAACTTGGCCAACATAATGAGACCCTATCTCAAAAGAAAAGAAAAGATAATGGTGAATCCTGAGACTCAGCCTTCTTCTGACTTTGTGGTAAAAACCTTGAAGGATCCTTCCTGGTGCATGTGTGCGTGTTGTTAGTTAGTTATGTTTTCTCAAGCTAGTTTGGGTTAGATTTCTGACACTCAGAGAATTAAATTCTGAAACTCGTCCTAGAAAAAGTGTTATTTTCATTCATTGCTGAATATCACTAAGGTCACCTTTTTTTTTTTTTTTTGAGATAGAATCTCAAGCTGTCGCCCTGGGTAGAGTGCTGTGGCATCATAGCTCAGCAACCTCAAATTCTTGGGTTCAAATGATCCTGTTGCCTCAGATTTTCTATTTTTAGTAGAGACAAGGTCTCGCTTTTGCCCAGGCTGGTCTCAAACTAATGAGCTCAAGCAATCCACCCAACTTGGTCTCCCAGTCTGTTAGGATCCACCACACACGGCCTAAGGGCACCTTCTAACAAAAGAGAAGTTGTATTCTCAGGACAGAGCAAGTAGGTAAAGGTAGGTTAAGAGAGGTAAGAGGGCGGTGCCTGTGGCTCAGTGAGTAGGGCGCTGGCCCCATATACCAAGGGTTCAAACCCAGCCCCAGCCAAACTGCAACAAAAAAATAGCCGGGCGTTATGGCGGGCGCCTGTAGTCCCAGCTACTTGGGAGGCTGAGGCAGGAGAATCGCCTAAGCCCAGGAGTTGGGGGTTGCTGTGAGCTGTGTGACGCCACGGCACTCTACAGAGGCCAATAACGTGAAACTCTGTCTCTACAAAAAAAAAAAAAAAAAAAAAGAGGTAAGAATAAAGGGATGGGTTGTGTATTAGTCAGGGTCTCCAGAAAAACAAAACCAACAGGATAAATAAAAGACTGAAGGCATAAGGAAACTCAGAAATGGTAGCATGAAGGAAAGGTGGGGAGAGGAAAAAAAAGGAATTTAAGGAACTAGCTCACGTCACTATAGAGACTGGCAAGTCTAATGCCAGCAGGGTGGGCCAGAAGGCTGTATGATTCTCTCTGTATGAATCTGTGTCCTAATTTCTTCTTACAAGAACCTCAGTCATTTTGGATTAGGACCAACCCTAATGACTTCATTTAGCCTTCGTCACCTCTTTAAAGACACTATCTCCAAGTACAGTCACATTCTGAGGTACTCAGGTTAAGATTTCAACATGTGAATTATGGGGAAACACAATTCAGCCTGTAACAGGCAGGAAATAAGTCTTGAGAAGAAGAACATAGTGCAGGACAAGTTCACAGGCAGTGCTTTCCCTCCAGCTAGTGGTGGGAAATGATGGTAACTGAAGACTGTGGCTGGAGTTACTGCTGGAGTCACAGGCTCCTGCAGGCTGAAGGAGCAGTTGATTCTTCCTTATTGGAAGGCTGATGAGGCCAACAGCATGCTTTGGTTTACCTAAAAATGATGCATTCTCAAAAATCATTCCTGGGTCTCTGGCAAGAACTCTTTTCTGAAGATTTAACAGCTGACTCCCCAAATTCTCCAAAATCAAAAGAAGTCACAGAGGCTTGCAGTAGACTAGAGCCTTAAGATCCCCTGGAGTACAAATGGCAGGGGTACCTCCCTTTCTCTCCCCCACCTCTCATGTTGCAGGATGCTCTTTCTCTCCACGGTGAACCATTCTCCGTGGAGAGTGGTGAATCATGCTTTTGTAGATGACACAAAAGGATCATTTTCTCACACTAGCAATGCCCTTTTCACTAGAGTTCTTCATTCTGTGTAACCACTTTGAGAGCATCACTGTCTGGGTCCTGCCTCCAGGGAACTGGCACAACCAACTGAAGAACTATAAGGTTAGGGACAATGATAAAGAAAGAGACACGAGACACAGAATAGAATTTTCAAAGGTGGGAGCTCAGGGGACCACCCCTCCCCCCCATTTGTGGGTTCCAGTGAATGGCCCTGAGCATCGGTTCCACTCAGCTTTTATTCAAAACTCTTGGCCCAGATGGTAAGCTGAGGGAGGGAACAAAGACACCAGCAGTTTCTCTAAGTGAGGATATCAGCTCCTATTGTTATTAACTTTAAGGATTTGAGCACTTTTGAGAAATCTGAAACTTGAGCCTTGCCTGGAGGCAGCCTCCTGTGTGGAGTCACACACACAGATTCCTAGGGAGGTGTTACACTCCACTAGTTCACTGTGAAATAAAACGCCTCTGGCATTAATTTCCTTTGAGGAATGGGTGGGAGAGAGACATTTTCCTCTCATCACCACCACAGAGGATTTTCCTCTGTGATAAGGGATATAAGCCCTCCTGCCCATATCTCAGGGCTTGAGCTGTTCCCTTGGTCTCTGCCCCAGCCAAATGCAAATCTCCACAATGGGTATCTGCTTTGTCTGTTTAATGGGCAAGAAACAACCTAGATAGATGTCTCTTTTCTAGGTCTTGCCATAGCCTCTTCTACAGCCATTGTGTTTTTCCTCAAAGTGTTCACAGACTCAGCAGGGGTGTTTGTGTAAGCTGTATCACGAATAGGGCAGAGTTTCAGGAAAGGCCAGAAACTTGTTCAGATAAGAAATTTATCTACACCTGTGGTGCATCTTACAAGGGTATATGTGAAACTTAGTAAATGTAGAATGTAAATGTCTTAACACAATAACTAAGAAAATGCCAGGAAGGCTATGTTTTTTTTGTTTTTTTTTTTAATTTTTTTTTTTTTTTTTTGTAGAGACAGAGTCTCACATACCGCCCTCAGGTAGAGTGCCGTGGCATCACACAGCTCACAGCAACCTCTAACTCTTGGGCTTACATGATTCTCTTGCCTCAGCCTCCCGAGCAGCTGGGACTACAGGCGCCTGCCACAACGCCCGGCTATTTTTTTGTTGCAATTTGGCCGGGGCTGGGTTTGAACCCGCCACCCTTGGCACATGGGGCCGGCGCCCTACTCACTGAGCCACAGGCGCCGCCCCAGGAAGGCTATGTTAACCAGTGTGATGAAAATGTATCAAACGGTCTATAAAACCAGTGTATGGTGCCCCATGATCTCATTAATGTACACAGCTATGATTTAATAAAAAAAAAAATAATAATAAATAAAAAGAAAGTTATCAATGGCTGGCTTAAAGGTAAACTAGCTAACTTTTCTTTGTTCCAACTTCCTCAGCTTACTTTTTAATTTTCCCTTTTTCTGGGGGTGACTTCCCCTGCCGAGAATGGGGTCTTCAGTTCCCATTCTGTGTGCACTTCCTAAACCTGTATGGCACATGTAATAATAAGTTGTGCCAGATGTATAGATAGAACTCTTGCAGGGTCCAAACCGTGAGAGTGACCTGCTACTTTTCTGCATGTAGTTGCATGAATAAGGTAATTATCATATGAGGCTGGAGAACTAAATTCTGAAACTCGTCCTAGAAAAAGTGTTACATGTTTCATTGCTGAATATCACTAAGGTCACTTTCTAAGTACTCCCCTTAAGAAGGTGTGTACTGGGGTGGTGCCTGTGGCTCAGTGAGTAGGGCGCCGGCCCCATATACCAAGAGTGGCGGGTTCAAACCCAGCCCCGGCCAAACTACAACCAAAAAATAGCCGGGCACTGTGGCGGGCGCCTGTATAGTCCCAGCTGCTCGGGAGGCTGAGGCAGGAGAATTACGAAAGCCCGAGAGCTGGAGGTGGCTGTGAGTCCTGTGACGTCATGGCAGTCTACTGAGGGCGGTACAGTGAGACTCTGTCTCTACAAAAAAAAAAAAAGAACATGAATCTGTAAATTCTGTCAGGAGGCAAAACTTAATTGGATACAGGCCTTGACCCAGGTATTGTTCAAGGAGGCCTCCATCAACTCTCTACAATTTAGCAATGACTCTTAAAAGAACTGGGAGAGACTGAATTGAACAGACAAAAGCCCTAGGAAGAGTAACAAGAAAGATTTCCACCTGCGTAATTAACCGTGTTCTGTTTAGTCTTTTGTGTCTGTACATCCTTTCTCTCTGGAGGATCAAGGGGACTAAATCTAGATCAAAGATCAGAACCTGGTCCCCCTCAAACCAAGGTAGAAAGTACTTTCCACCATCATCCTGACCACACAGCAGAGAAGGTGGAAGAAATCCTCACCTGGATTCATCACAACTGGATGAAGAAAGCTTCACTGCCCCATGGGAAGCAAAGGTAACTTTTAAGATGGTCAACATGCTCTGCTCCAGCCAGCTGGCTGGTCAACACACGGCTGAAGCCTGAGGAAACTCCTCAAGAAACTTATCTTAATTGGACTTTGAACTTTGGGAAAAGGGGAGGAGGGATGTGTCTCAGGGAAAAGTGAAAACTCTTATGTATATTTACCCACCACCACGGTAAAATTAAGGCCTGGGTAGAGAACCCGAGAGGAGTCACAGTACCTGAAATCTAACGGCTGATCCAGACTAGGGAAATAGAAAAGCCCAGCCAGGTGACTCTGAAGTTTACTGCCTGTAGCACCATGCGACTGTGCTGCAGCAGAAGGAACTGGGAAAGAAACTAGGACAGATCAGAAATACTTCTGTGCCTTAGATTTTATAGAAAAGTAATGTAAAGTTGAATGTGAAAAGTGATTAATATTGGCACCTGCAGAAGCAAACTGATATTGAGACCCCAAATTAAAATATGTGTGGAGTCTCAAAAGGGGGGAATGAGAGAGGATACCCAAGAAGGGTAAGGTCTATGAGAACAGGTCTTCTCAAGGAGATCACAAGGATACACATACAGAGTCCTCTCCATGGTGAGTCAGCTCTTGGGAATTTGTAGACTTAACTTTCTAGAACTTGGAAATTTCCACATCTGTGAAATTCTATAGTTCTGTGGGGTGGGGTGGGGGGGCTGGAACAGCATCTCCCGCTTGATTCAAACTGGCCAATGAAAAGGGTAGCCGTAGGTTGGAACTTTTTGACTGGAGAAAAAAAGGGAAAGACCAAGCCAGTCAGGGAGCGCGGCCATTTCAAATTCTTCTATGCTGTAAGCTCCCGGCCAGTGAATAAAGCCTTCTTCCCCTTATAAACATGGTGTTTCGGTACTCTTTCTCTCCACTGGGCCTTGTCTTCCTGAAACAAGTAGAGTGCTGTGGTGTCATAGCTCACAACTCCTGGGCTCAAGTGATCCTCTTATCTCAGCCTCCCAAGTAGCTGGGACTATGGGCTACAGGCGTCCGCCACAATGCCTGGCTAGTTTTTAGAGACAGGGGTCTTGATCTTACTCAGGCTGGTCTCATATTACTGACCTCCAGCAATCCACCTGTCTTGGTCTCCCAGAATACTAGGATTAAAGGCATGAGCCACTGCACCCAGCAGAAAAGTCATGTTTAATACTAAAGAAGAAAAAAAATAAACTACAGCTACAGACTTTCTGACAACAGAGAACCAGGACTTAAGACCTGAGAGGAGTTTGATTTAATAAGTTCTTTTTATCTTTTCTTTTCTTTCTTTCTTTCTTTTTTTGTCTGAGACAGAGTCTCACTTTGTCTCACTTGGTAGAGTGCCATGGCATCACAGGTTACAGTAACCTCAAATTCCAGGGCGTAAGGGCTCAAGTGACTGTCTTGTCTCAGCCTCCCAAGTAGCTGGGGCTACCGGCGCCCTCCATAATACCTGTTTTTTTTTTTATTTTACAGACGGGGGATCTCGTTCTTGGTCAGGCTGGTCTCAAATCTATGAGTCCAAGTAATCCACCCACCTCGGCCTCCCAGAGTGCTGGGATTACAGGCATGAGCCCCCACACCTGGCCTTTGTTTCGTTTGTTTGTCTTTTGGCCTTTGTTTTACTGTTGTTGCTGTTGTTTTTGAACCAGCCTCACTATGGTGCCCAAAGTAGAGTGCCTTGGCATCACCGCTCACAGCAACCTCAAACTTTTGGACTTAAAGTGATTCTGTTGCCTCAGCCTCTCTAGTACCTGGGACTACAGGCACTCGCCACAATGCCCAGCTATTTTTTTTTTTGCAGCTGACATTGTTGTTTAGCTGGCCCGGACCGGGTTTGAACCCCTCAGCTTTGGTGCATGTGATCTGCACTGTAACCACTGTGCTACAGGAACCAAGCCTGTTTTTTTGGGGGGTGGGGGTTGGGGTTTGAGATGAAGTCTCACTTTGACAACCTGGGTAGAGTGTGTGGTGTCCTTATAGCTCATAGCAACTTCAAACTTTGGGGTTAAGAGATGCTCTTGCCTCAGCCTCCTAAGTAGCTGAGACTACAGTCACCCATCACAACACCCAGCTAGTTTTTCTATTGTTGGTAGAGATAAGATCTTGATCTTGCTCAGGCTGGTCTCAACTCCTGAGCTCAAGTGATCTACCCACCTTGGCCTCCCACAGTGCTAGTGTTGCAGGAAGATGAGGCCCAATGGAGAGAAAGAGCACCCAAACACCATATTTAATCACCATATTTATTTTTTTTAATTTTTTTAATTTATTTATTTTTATTGTTAAATCATAGCTGGGTACATTAGTGCAATCAAGGGGTACAATGTGCGGGTTGCATATACAATCTGAAATATTCTCATCAAACTGTTCAACATAGCCTTTATGGCATTTTCTTAGTTACTGTATGTAGGCATTTATATTCTGCATTTAGTAAGTTTTGCCTATACCCATTCTAAGATGCACCGTAGATGTGGCCCCACCCATTACCCTCCCTCCACCAAAACCTCCCCCCTCCCTTCCCCTTCCTAGGACCTTTCCCCATAGTCTTGTGCTATACTTGGGTTATAGCCTTCATGTGAAAGCTATAATTTAGCTTCATAGTAGAGCTGAGTACATTGGATACTTTTTCTTCCACTCCTGAGATAGTTTGCTAAGAAGAATATGTTCCAGCTCCATCCATGTAAACATGAAAGAGGTAAAGTCTCCATCTTTCTTTAAGGCTGCATAATATTCCATGGTATAGATCTACCACAATTTGCTAGTCCATTCGTGGGTCGATGGACACTTGGACTTCTTCCATGACTTAGCAATTATGAATTGGGCTACAATAAACATTCTGCTACAGATGTCTTTGTTATATTGTGATTTTTGGTCTTCTAGGTATAGACCTAGTAAAGGAATTATAGGATCGAATGGCAGGTCTATTTTTAGGTCTCTAAGTATTCTCCAAACATCCTTCCAGAAGGAACGTATTAGTGTGCATTCCCACCAGCAGTGTAGAAGTGTGACCTTTTCTCCACATCCACGCCAACATCTCTGGTTTGGGGATTTTGTTATGTGGGCTATTCTTACTGGGGTTAGGTGATATCTCAAAGTAGTTTTGATTTGCATTTCTCTGATGATTAAGGATGATGAGCTTTTTTTCATGTGTTTGTAGATCGTGCCTCTGTCTTCTTTAGAGAAGTTTCTCTTCAAGTCCCTTGCCCACCCTGAGATGGGATCACATGTTCTTTTCTTGCTAATACGTTTGAGTTCTCTGTGGATTCTGGTTATTAGACCTTTGTCGGAGGTATAACCTGCAAATATTTTCTGCCATTCTGAGGGCTGTCTGCTTGTTTACTTACAATGTTCTTGGCTGTGCAGAAGCTTTTTAGTTTGATCAGGTCCCAGTAGTGTGTTTTTGATACCGCTTTAATTGCCTGGGGAGTCCTCCTCATAAAATATTCACCCAGGCCGATTCCTTCAAGAGTTTTCCCTGCACTTTCTTCAAGTATTTTTATAGTTTCATGTCTTAAGTTTAAATCTTTTATCCAGTGAGAGTCTATCTTAGTTAATGGTGAAAGGTGTGGGTCCAGTTTCAATCTTCTACAGGTTTCCAGGCAGTTCACCTAGCACCATTTGTTAAATAGAGAATCTTTTCCCCAATGAATGTTTTTAATTGGCTTGCAAAGAACAAATAACGGTAAGTAGTTGGATTCATCTCTTGGTTCTCTATTCTGTTCCAGACATCTACTTCTGTGTTTTTGTGCCAGTACCATGCTGTTTTGATCACTATCGATTTATACAGTCTCAGGTCTGGTAGTGTGATTCCTCCTGTTTTGTTTTTATTGCTGAGTAATGTTTTGGCTATTCGAGGTTTTTTCTGATTCAATATAAAACGAAGTATTATTTTTTCAAGATCTTTAAAATATGACAATGGAGCTTTAATAGGAATTGCATTAAAATTATATATTGCTTTGGGTAGTATGGACGTTTTAACAATGTTGATTCTTCCCAGCCATAAGCATAGTATGTTTTTCCATCTGTTAACATCTTCAGCTATTTCTTTTCTTAAAGTTTCATAGTTCTCTTTGTAGAGATCTTTCACATCCTTTGTTAGGTATACTCCCAAATATTTCATCTTCTTTGGCACTACTATGAAAGGAATAGAGTCCTTGACTGTTTTTTGAGCTTGGTTATTGTTGGTATATATAAAGGCTAAAGATTTATGGGTTTTGATTTTGTAGCCTGAGACATTGCTGTATTCCTTGATCACTTCTAAAAGTTTTGTAGTAGAATCCCTGGTGTTTTCCAGATATGCAATCATATCATCTGCAAAGAGTGAAAGTTTGATCTCTTCTGACCCTATATGGATACCCTTGATCACCTTTTCTTCCCTAATTGCAGTGGCTAAAACTTCCATTACAATGTTAAAGAGCAGTGGAGACAATGGGCAACCTTGCCTGGTTCCTGATCTAAGCGGAAATGATTTCAATTTAACTCCATTCATTGCGATATTGGCTGTGGGTTTGCTGTAGATGGCCTCTATCAGTTTAAGAAATGTCCCTTCTATACTTCTCTTAAGTGTTCTGATCATGAAGGGATGCTGGATATTATCAAAAGCTTTTTCTGCATCAATTGAAAGAATCATATGGTCCTTATTTCTTCGTTTGTTTATGTGTTGAATTACCTTTATAGATTTACGTATATTGAACCAGCCTTGAGACCCTGGGATAAATCCCAATTGGTCATGGTGTATAATTTTTTTGATGTGTTGTTGGATTCTGTTTGTTAGGATCTTATTGAGTATTTTAGCATCAATATTCATTAGTGATATTGGTCTATAATTTTCTTTTCTTGTTGGGTCTTTCCCTGGTTTGGGGATCAAGGTGATGTTTGCTTCGTAGAATGTGTTGGGTAATATTCCTTCTTTTTCTATATTTTGGAAGAGCTTTAGTAGTATAGGTACTAGTTCTTCTTTAAATGTTTGGTAGAATTCTGACGTAAAGCCATCTGGTCCTGGGCTTTTCTTTTTAGGGAGATTTTGTATAGTTGATGCTATTTCAGAACTTGATATAGGCCTGTTCAACATTTCCACTTTGTTCTGGCTAAGTCTTGGCAGGTGGCGTACTTTCAGGTATTGGTCGATTTCTTTCAGATTTTAATATTTCTGAGAGTAGAGTTTCTTGTAGTATTTGTTAAGGATTTTTTGAATTTCTGAGGGATCTGTTGTTATTTCATCTTTACCATTTCTGATTGATGAAATTAGAGATGTTACTCTTTTTTTCCTGGTTAGGTTGGCCAAAGGTTTATCTATTTTATCGATCTTTTCAAAAAACCAACTTTTGGATTTATTGATCTGTTGTATAATTCTTTTGTTTTCAATTTCATTTAGTTCTGCTCTGATTTTTGTTATTTCTTTTCTTCTTCTGGGTTTGGGGGTTGGAGTGTTCTTCCTTCTCCAGTTGCTTGAGATGTCCCATTAAGTTATTAACTTCCTCTTTTTCCGTTTTCTTCAGGAAGGCTTGCAGTGCTATAAATTTCCCTCTTGGGACTGCCTTTCTAGTATCCGAGAGGTTCTGGTAATTCGTGTCTTGATTGTTGTTTTGTTCCAAAAATTTGGTGATTTCCTTCTTAATCTTGTCTATAACCCATCTATCCCTCAGCATAAGGTTGTTTAGCTTCCATGTTTTTGTATGGGTATGCAGGTTCCTGTTGTTATTGAGTTCAACTTTTATTCCATGATGGTCTGAGAAGATGCAAGGAATAATTTCTATTTTTTTTTAATTTGCTGAGGTTAGATTTGTGGCCTAGGATGTGGTCGATTTTGCAGTATGTTCCGTGGGTTGATGAGAAGAATGTGTATTCAGTTTTGTTGGGATGAAATGTTCTGTAGATGTCTGTTAAGTCCAGATGTTGAATGGTTGAGTTTAAATCTAAGATTTCTTTGCTTAGCTTCTTTTTGGAGGATTTATCCAGCACTGCTAAAGGGGTGTTACAATCTCCAACTACTATGGACATGGAGGAAATCGAGTTGCTCATGTCTGTTAGAGTTTCTCTTATAAATCAAGGTGTGTTCTGGTTGGGTCCATAAATATTAATAATAGAAATCTCATCATATTGAGTATGACCTTTAACAAATATGAAGTGTCCATCCTTATCCTTAATTATTTTGGTTGGTTTAAAGCCTATTGCATCTGCGAACAGGATTGCAACGCCTGCTTTTTTTCTGCTTTCCTTTTGCCTGGAATATATATGACCATCCCTTCACCTTGAGTCTATATTTGTCTTTTAATGTAAGATGCAATTCTTGTATGCAGCAGATATCTGGCTTGAGTTTTTGTATCCAGTCAGCCAACCTGTGCCTCTTTAGAGGACAGTTTAAACCATTCACATTAATTGAGAATATTGATAAGCCTTTCGAGAGTCCAGTGGACATTTTTATTCCTTTTGTGACTGTGGAAGTTGAAATTTGATCAAAATTTTCTGGGTGAGTTTACTTTTGTGGTGGATTATTACGCTGTTTTTTATGGAGGATAGGTCTGAGAATATCCTGGAGAGCTGGTTTAGTTATGGCAAATTTCTTCAACATGTGAATGTCATTGAAGTATTTAATTTCTCCGTCATAAATGAAACTCAATTTAGCTGGGTATAGGATCCTGGGTCGAAAGTTATTTTGTTTTAGGAGATTAAAAGTTGATGACCATCCTCTTCTAGCTTGAAAGGTTTCAGCAGAGAGATCTGCAGTTATTCTAATATTCTTGCCCTTGTAGGTGATGGTTTTCTTTCATCTGGCAGCTTTCAGAATTTTCTCCTTCATATTAACTTTAGTGAAATTTATTATGTTGTGTCTGGGGGATGTCTTATTTGGGTTGAGTCATGCTGGAGTTCTGAAACTGTCTGCTATCTGAATTTCATAATCTCTTGGCATGTCTGGAAAGTTCTCCTTCATAATCTCATGGAGAAGAGACTGTGTGCCTTGTGAAGCCACTTCGTCGCTTTCAGGGATCCCTATAAGACGAATATTGGTTTTCTTTGAATTTTCCCAGAGCTCTCTGAGAGAGTGATCTGTTTTTGCCCTCCATTTCTCATCCTCTTTGAGAGTTTGGGAGCATTCAAAAACTTTGTCTTCAATGTCAGAAATCCTTTCTTCTGCTTGCTCCATTTTGTTACTGAGGGATTCTACTGTGTTTCTCAGATCTTTGAGGGATGCAACTTCTTGTCTCAATGTGTCAAAATCTTTTTACATTTGGTCTTTGAATTTTTTGAATTCTTGAGACATCTTTTGGGTTACTGCTTGGAGTTCTAATTCAATCTTATTTCCTATCCAGATTCTGAATTCGATTTCTGACATCTCAGCTATTTGTTTGTGCATAGGATTTTGTGCTGTGTCTGCCCCATTGATCCTTGGGGGAGTTGATCTGTTCTGATTATTTATATTACCAGAGTTTTTCTGTTGATTCTGCCTCATGACTGTTTTTCATTGTTGCCTCTGGTCGTCCTCAGAGTTGGGGAGGTGTCTCTCCAAGATTAGATTCCAGTAGGATCACTCTATTGTTGCTGGATCTTTGTAGGGAGTGACCCTGTGTAGTTCCTCTGGGGATGCTCCAGCTAGGGAGTTCTGGTTGTGGAAGCAGCTCTAGCGTGTGACACACCCGGATCCAGCAACAGGGTGGGAGGTGGTGCACACGGTTCTGGGAGTGCCTGGCACCCAGTGACTTTGGCACAGAGAGCCCAAGGCTCCAGCATTCTCTGGCCAGGAGAAGGGCTCTGCGTAGAGGCAGGGAGGGCTCCAGAGGGCATGCAGCTACCAGTATCCCTGGCCAGACAAGCGGGCCAGTGTGGAAGCTGGGAGGACACAGGAGGGAGGACGCAGGGTTGTGCGGCTCCCACAGTTCCTGGTCAGGGCATGCGGAGGCCCGGTTGGTGCAGGGTCGTGGCACAGATCTTATGGAGGTCCAGGCAGCACCAAGCCCAGGAATTTGAGGTTGCTATGGGCTGTGACACCACGGCACTCTACCCAGGGCAACAGTCCGAGCCTCCAGTGTGCCAAAACCGTCTCACTCTGCCCCTAAGGGTTAAGGCTGTAAGGCAGCTCAGTGTCCGCCTTTAGGCTGCTCAGTTGATAGGTTACTAGGTCCCGCCTGCTCCTTGCTCTGGGACCCTGAGGGCGGAGATTGCCAGGGCAGTTCTCTCACACAAAGGCTCCCTGCAGCCCAGCTCAGTGGCTCTGTCTGGGACCCCAGACAATGCCCAAAGTTCTCCGCACTCCTGCTCAATCTCTCCCCAAGGCAGTTCAGCTGAGTGCCAAATCCAAAAACACTGAAACAGTTCATAGGTAAGGCCTTTCCAGTTTGCAGTCTCAGTGCTGCTTGTACTTATGGTTGCCGGCGTGATTACGTCGATGGAACACACACAACCATTTGCCAGTTTCCCACTCTTTTTGTCCTCCTCTTGGGGTCCAGAAGTCCCTTGCTGAGTCCCTGTATCCTCAAAGGGATGATTATAGGCAGATACCACCAGCCAGAGATGTCTGGAGTCTTATCTCCCTAGACTCACTGTGCCCAGTTGCAGGGAAGCTGTTACTCCTTAATCACCATATTTAAAAGGAAAAAGGCTTTTATTCAGCTGGTGGAGCTAACTGGGTAGAAGAATTCAAAACAGCCACGCTCCCATGTTGTGCGAAGGTTGCATGGTGTGGTGCCGCAGAGATTAAGATCTGCAATGAAATTGTATGGTGAATAAGGAAGGCTATAGCGCTCTCATGGCATGCAGCAACTTTATTTTTTCCTTCAAAGCTTATATAGGCAATACTACACGTGCAAACAATTAATCAATAAACATATGACTTAAACCTTAGCCCCAGGCCTCTCACTGCCTGGCACCTATGGGTCTATGATAACCACTTCACTAGCATTATCTAAAGTTATTCTTATGCTTAGTAATCAAAAAAACCCCCATAAAACAAAGTTCTGGGAGAATAAGCTGTTTGAATGCTTGGCCTTTAACAGACCATCTGGAGGCAGTCATTCATCTTTAGGGAGTAGTCTGGAAACTCCTGACATATACAGGTACCTGCCTGCAGGCCTTTAGCCACATATGGAGTTCTATCCAGGTTTATTTATTTATTTATTTATTTAATTTATCATTATTATTATTATTTTTTTTTTTTTTTTGCAGTTTTTGGCCGGGGCTGGGTTTGAGCCCGCCACCACCTCCAGCGTATGGGGCTGGCACCCTACTCCTTTGAGCCACAGGCGCTGCCCCAGGTTTTTTTTCTTTTCTAACTCACAAAAGATTTCAAACTTGCCTTCACAAAATGAAACCATTTAAAGGCTTTTTTATAGGCTTTCTGCCTATACTCAACTGGTTTGGTCTTTCCCTTTTTATCTCCAGTCAAAAAGTGCCATCCCACGGATAGCTTTCTCATTGGTCAGTTTGAATCAAGCAGGAAAAGCTGTTCCCGTCCCCACAGAACTATAGTATTTTACAGAAGTGGAAATTTCCAGGTCACAGGAAATTAAGTCTACAAATTCCTAAGAGCTGAGTCACCATGGAGAGGACCCTGTAGGTGTATCCTTGGGGTCTCCTTGAGAATAATTCTGTTCTCCTAGACCTCACCCTTCTGGGTATCCTTTCTCACTAAGATTACATGTGTGAGCCACTGCACCAGCCTATTAAGAAGTGCTGACAATGGCTCAGCACCTGTGGCTCAAGTGGCTAAGGTGCCAGCCACATACACCTGAGCTGGTGGGTTTGAATCTAGCCCCGGCCCACCAAGCAACAATGACAACTATAACCAAAAAAAAAAAAAAAATAGCTGGGCATTGTGGCAGGCACCTGTAATCCCAGCTACTTGGGAGGCAGAAACAGGAGAATCACTTGAGCCCACAAGTTGGAGGTTGCTGTGAGCTGTGATGCCATGGCACTCTACACAGGGCAACAGCTTGAGGCTCTGTCTCAAAACAAAAAAAGAAGTTCTGACAAACATACTAAGATGTTTGAGCAGTCAGCAGTATTGAAGAAGGTGAGAATCTTCCAAAACTTCTACTCCAGCCTGGGCTTCCCTCTAACTATGCTTCTGCCTCTATACTAGCATGTTATCTCTCCCACACTGCCCAGCATCTGACCCTGCATGTGCCCCTAGTTTTGGCTTGTTACTACCTGCACCGTTCTAGGGGTGCACAATGGTCTTATAATACTGTGAGTAGAAACAGGACAGGAATTGGAGATCAGACTGCAGGAATGGAAGAAAAACAAGTTTTTGAGGAGGAAATATAAAAGGGAAATTATAATATTACCTTGAGAACCTATTAAAATACAAATGGCACATGAAAGCCAATGGATGGATATTTTTCTTCCAGAGAAAATTAGGGAAGAGTACAAATGTGTGTGTGTGTGTGTGTGTTCAGTGAATCCTCCCATGTAATAGGAGAGCCTGAGGTTTTGTTTGGGGTGTTCTTGCTATTGGGAAATGATAAAAAAAAAAAAAAAACCTAAGAAGGTTAGTTCCCTTCTCAGGCTTTACAGACAGGCTTCATAGAGGAGCAGTTCTTGAGAAAAGAATGTATAAAAAATAAAAGATTTTGGTAGTCAGCCTCAGGTAGAATTTAAAGGTATATGTATACTTGCATTTAATGTTTAAGAATGTGTGGACAGGCTTGGTGCCCATAGCACAGTGGTTACGGCACCAGCCATATGCACCAAGGGTGGTGGGTTTGAACCCGGCCTGGGCCAGCTAAACAACAATGACAGCTGCAACAACAAAATAGCTGGGTGTTGCGGGGAGGGGGGGCACCTGTAGTCCCAGCTACCTGGGAGGCTGAGGCAAGAGAATCGCTTAAGCCCAAGAGTTGGAGGTTGCTGTGAGCTGTGATGCCACAGCTCTCTACTGAGGGTGACACAGTGAGACTCTGTCTCAAAAAAAGAGAAAAGAATGTGTGGGCAGGTGAAGAGGAGTCTCTTCCTCCCAGAAGATCTAGGGCCCTCATATACACAGATCCGTTCAACCCCAAGGTAGACAGAACTGTGCCTATCCCAGGCTCACATTTCTAACAATGCCTGCTTTAAGACTTCCCAGCCCCCTACTAACACATTTATCAGAACTAATATTGTATTCAGCAATTAGGTCTCAAGAGCAGTGTTCCTGTGGTTTTGAAGAGCATTTAAAGCTCAGCGTGCAAGACCTACAAGACTTTAAGAATTCAGATACTCTTTGAACAAGGTCAGAAATATAAGCAATATAGCTCACAAAAACAAGGATATGAAATGTTCTCCTATCTCTGGAAGAAATTCATAGGCAGGGAATTCTCCCTTAGGCTGGAAAGCTGAAACGTGTTTAAGCATGATTGTCAATGGGAAAGAATATCTTTTTTTTTTTTCTTGAGACAGAGTCTCACTATGTCACCCTCAGTAGAGTGCTGTAGAGTTATACCTCCAATTCTTGAGCTTAAGTGATTCTCTTGCCTCAGCCTCCCAAGTAGCTGGGATTACAGGTGTCTACCACAATGCCTGGCTATTTTTTGTTGCAGTTGTTTAGCTGGCCTGGGCCAGGTTTGAACCTGCCACCCTCAGTGTATGTGGCTGGCACCATAACCACTGTGCTACGGGCACTGAGCCAGAATATCTTTTTTTTTTTTTTTTTTTTTTTTGTGGTTTTTTTTTGGCCAGAGCTGGGTTTGAACCCACCACCTCCGGCATATGGGACCGGCGCCCTACCAGCTGAGCCACAGGCACCACCCCAGAATATCTTTTTTATTATAAAATTGAGCATTGTTATTTGTCCTGTGTCTAGATATGTTTCTGACTCATTAGAAGGGTAAAGTGTAGATGCCATGGCACTCTACCAAGGGCGACAAAGTGAGACTCTGTCTCAAAAAAAAAACAAGAAAATAGAAGGATAAAGTGTAAAAAAGCCTCAGAGGGTGTCCTGAGGTATAGCTATGACTATTGCCTGGGAAATAGTCTGAGTACCTAACAACAGATTTTCATTTATTTGACAAGTATTTATGTGGTGTTTACTATGTGTTAGGCTGTTCTAGACATCTCAAATACATTAGCGAATAAAACAGACAAAACTCCCTGCATTCAGGGAGCCTCTATTTTATTGGAGAGAGATATAGAAGAATAAACATATTAGGGTAGCACATGGCTCAAGGAGTAGGGTGCCAGCCCCATATGCTGGAGGTGGTGGGTTCAAACCTGGCCCCAACCAAAAAACTACAACAACAACAACAACAACAAAAAAGAATAAACATATTAAATAAGTAGAGCATATAATATTACATAGAAAGTTAAGTGGTAATGGGTAGCTCAGTCGGCAGGGCACCGGCCACATACACTGAGGGTGGTGAGTTTGAACCCAGCCCAGGCCAGCTAAAACAACAGTAACAACTGCAACAACAACAACAACAACAAAATAGCCAGGTGTTGTGGCAGGTGCCTGTAGTCACAGCTGCTTGGGAGGCTGAGGCAAGAGAATCACTTAAGCCCAGGAGTTTGAGGTTGCTGTGAGCCCAGGAGTTTGAGGTTGCTGTGAGCTGTGACAACACTGCACTCTACAGAGGGTGACACAGTGAGACTATGACTCAAAAAAGAAAAAAAAAAGAAAATGAAAGAAAAAGAAAAAAAGAGAAGGGAAAAGGAATTAGAATTGAGGGTGGAATGAAATTTTAAATAGGATGAGGAGGTGACATTTGAGGCCAAACATTATGACTCAGGACTGTAATACCTATCACTCTGAGAGGCCAAGATAGGAAGATTTCTTGAGCTCAGGAGTTCCAGACCAGCCTAAGAAAGAGAGAGACCATGTCTCTACCAAAAAGAGCTGGTGTTGTGGCAGGAGCCTGTAGGCAGGGGCATCACTTGAGCCCAGATGTTTGAGGCAGGGGCATCACTTGAGCCCAAATGTTTGAGGTTACTGTGAGCTATGAAGCCATAGCACTTTATCCAGAGCAACAGAGTGAGACTCTGTCAAGAAAGGAAAGAAAAGGGAGGGAGGGAGGGAGAGAAAGAAAAGAAAAGATAGGAAGGAAGGAAGGGGAAAGAAAGAAGAAAGAGGGAAAAAAGGAAAAGGAAAGAAAAGAAAAGAAAATTAGACAGCTATGGAGGCCATTGCCTGTAGTCCCAGCTATTCTGGGGGACTGAGATGAGAGGCCAGTGGTTGAGCTCAAGAGTTGGAGGTTACAATGAGTTATGATCATGCCACTGTATGACTCTACTTTGGCCTGGGTGACAGAGCAAGACATTATCAAAAAAGGTAAGAAAAAAGTTACTACAAAATTTAGTAGCTTAAAATAATAAACATTTATTACAGTGGTTCTCAACCTTTCTAATGCTGTGGCCCTTTAATACAGCTCCTGTGGGTCGTGACCCACAGGTTGAGAACCACTGATTTATTATGTCACAGTTTATATACAAGGTCAGACAATTAAGTTCACCAATATCCTAGAAAAAGTACTACATACCTCATCATTGAGTATCATTGTGTTCTGCTTTGAGATATTCCCCATAGCCATCTGGTGACCATAGTGATATTCAGCAATGAGGTATCTAGCACTTTTTCTAGGATGAGTCCATGAACTTAATTGTCTACCTTCCTATGTCAGGAATCCAGGAGCGCTCTAGCCTCATGTTCTGTCTCCGTGTCCTAATGAGGTTGTAGTCAGCCTTGTGCCAGAGTTATTGTTTTTGAAACCTTCAACTGGGACGAATAAGAAACAAGAGGCAACCACTGGCCAGGTGAGGGGCAGATAAAGCCAGGCTGGCATGATTTCTCCAAAAGACAGCAAGGCACTGATGACCATGTTTCAGGCTTATGTGTAATTATAACAAGATTTTCTACACAAACCCTACACCAAGCTGACATATATAGGACAACATAGATAATATAGAAATATTGACTTGAACATTTTAGGACAACCAAGAAAAACGATATGAAACTTTTCTATTTGCTAAAATCAATGTGAAATGCCCACACATACACACAAAAACTTGTGAAGTTACTTCTGAGAATACATACACTAAAGATCCATGTGGTAGAAAAGCAAGACCAATAGCTGGCATACCGGGGAACCTCACAGACCAGAGTCCCTGTTAGGTGGCCTTTCTTGTCTCCAAGCAGGGACAAAAGTGACTCCTCAGAAGCCAGCCTTGGCTTGGCAGAAATAGCACTACGGGAAAATCCAAGCCCATTCAGTGACCAGAAGCCAGTGCATGAGTGTATGTGCACGACTGTAGTGTGTGTGTGCGCGTGCATGCATGCGTGAACGTAGCTCTGTTCCAAGAGTCTGCTGGTAGCCACGAGAGTGATACCAGAATTTTCTCTTCAGTAGGTCCTTGGTCTTGGTGATTGGAAGAGAGAATCCACAGACCATGGATCAGAAGTAAGACAGGATTTATTTTACAGAAAAGAATAAAGAGGAAAAAAACAACACCAAAGCTCCTGGCAGAGAGAATCCAAGTGGGATGAAAGCTCTTTCTTTCTTTTCCTGGGTTCTTTGTCTAGGGGTATATATAGTCACATGGGCCCTTTACGGTTACATTAGGCTAAGACTTGGTAACAAATGAATGGATACAGTCCCTTCGGCTCGGGTAAGGTGAATGAATGCATTCATGGGTACAGTACATTCATGAAATTGGCCAGGCCTAGGAACTTGGGGGGTTCCTTGTTCAGCCACAGGTGCAAGGGGAGGGAGACACTAAGCTGCTGGTGTCTCCCCAGCAGTTATCTGGCCTGCCAACGACTAGAGCCTCCTGAGCTCCCCACCCCCCGCAACCCCGTTGCCTACCCTCAAACCTGCTGGTACCTCTGCCTGCTGCAGCTGCCCTAACAACGCCAGAGCGGAGGTGGGAGATCCTCCAGTGAGCTAGGCCAAGCTGGCTGGAGCATCACCTGCCCTGTATCAGGAGGAGGCAGGCTGTCGTGGCCGGTCTGGTTGGGGCTCTGGGCTGAGGAAGAATGGGAGCGAGGAGGCGAACGTCTGGCTGGGCAGAGGGAGAGAAGCGGAAGGCCTGAAGGTGGCCAGCCGGACCAAAAGGCCAGATGGGCTGAGGGGCAGGCGCCAGGGGTCAGGCTACACGTGGAGGGCGCTGGAGGTAGTGGCTGGGAGGCGGGAGAAGGGAGCAAGCCAGCTAGCTAGCGTGTTGGTCAAAAGCCAGGCGCGAAGGCGCCAGGAAGTCTGGGAGGCAGCAGCACTGCAAGAAGAAAAGTTTCCCTGACCGGAATCGAACCGCGAACCCTAACCACTAGACCACCAGGGAGAACGGACTAAATACGTCAGGCTTGCGCCTCCTGGACACAGCGGCACTCCATGGTGGCAAGAGCTAGGCACTACCCAGACGCCTGGGTCCTCCTTGGGTTGAAAACAAAAACCAGCCGCTGCGGCCTCTGGCAATCCGCGTGCCCTGGCAACTCTCCACCCCTTTGGGGCATCCTCTAAGCCGGGGCGCCTCTTTCCCTTAGGCATGCACGCATACACCGACCAAAGCCACGGACCTGGACCTGCGCAAAAGGTGAGCCGACTGCGTTGGCCGGGAATCCAACCCGGGTCAACTGCTTGGAAGGCAGCTATGCTCACGACTATACCACCAACGCCTCTGGGAGCCGTAGGCCCAGCCACATGAGCCCCGGGATTCCACTGGCCACGCCGGCACAGCCTGGCCCGACGCCACGCCTGCCCCGCGCTGCCAGCGGGCGGGGAGAGGCTCCAGCCCTCCTTCCCCGGGCCCCACCTGCCTATCTACACGCTTGCCTGCCTGTCTGCCGGGGATGGCGCTATCGCTGCCTTGCTGCTGCTGGCTGGACTCTCCTCGCACCCGCCAGGGACTCGCTCATCCGCCTTCCACCGGGGGTCCCGGGCCCTGCGCGTCGGGGAGCTCATTCCGATTGGTCGGGCGCTGTGGAGGCGCGACGAAGCAGCTCCGCGTAGGCAACCAAGGGGCCGGCGGGAAGGAAGAAAAGAGGACCAGGGAGTCCAGGCGGGGGATAAAAGGGGTCAGGGGAGCCAAAAGGGCCAAAGGGGTCTCCCAGGTAAGGAGAATGGCTGAGGGCGGGGTGGGTAGGGAGGAGAGTTAGAACCCGGGCGGGCAGGTCAGGCACAAGAGGGCGCCCTGCACCTGCTGGCTGGAGGGCGGAGAAGGGCCCAGAAGAGGCTAGGTTGAGGGCAGTGGTCAAAAAGGGCGGCAGCCTCCCCATCGGGGAATCGAACCCCGGTCCCGCGTGACAGGCGGGGATACTCACCACTATACTAACGAGGACGGCAGTGGCTCTCGACTAGGCGCCGGACCCTTCTGCAAGTGTCAAAGCCTAGCTCTGCCTTCCTCCCCCTGCCCATCACAGGCGCCCAGTACATGCCCCCAGTCTAACCCCACTCGCACCGCCGCCGCCACTTCCACTCCAAACCCCAAACTCGCTGCCCACACCCTACCCCGTGGGCGAAACCAACCTGCCGCCGCTCCCAACAAAGCACCTTCCGACCACATCCGGAGCCAGAACCCAAAGGGTACCCCAGTGGAGTGGAACCTCCCAGTGCGTCCTTCCTGCTGCCTCCAGCGCGGGGATGGCTCCTGGACCAAGAGAGGCGGGCGAGTGAGCGAGCAAAGGAGCGGGGAGGCGATCGGCGCACGGCGCGCGCGGGAGCCAGGGAAGGGAGGGGAGGGTGAGAACTGGAAGCAGCTGATGGCCCGACGCGGCCCAGCTGGGTCCAGGCAGGAGGAATGGCACGTCGACGCCGAAGCCAGCAGTGACAGCTCACTCGGCTCCCCCTCTGCCCACGCGCGCTGAATTGTTTCACTTGCGCACCAGGAAAGTCCCAGTCCATGGGCGCGGGCGTCCGTGCCGAGTCGCAGCCAGGGAGAGGCGCCCTTCTCAGACCAGTGGTCAGGATGGCCGAGCGGTCTAAGGCGCTGCGTTCAGGTCGCAGTCTCCCCTGGAGGCGTGGGTTCGAATCCCACTCCTGACAAGCTCACCTTTTCTCCAGGGGAACGCTCCTGATGATACAGAGTTCCCCTCCATTCAAGGCTCAACAGGGACTACGGTTTTCCTAGGCTTAAGCAAGTTCATGAACAGAACAGCCTGACCTTTTGCCTGAGGTGAAGGTACTGCATTCATTTCTTTGCCGATAAGACTCATTAACAATGCAAATGTGTTTCTATTTGCCAAACCCTGGCTAAGAGTAATTCTCAAGACCTAATACCCCTAGATAAAGAGCCCATGTAGAGACTCCCCAATTAGTTCTTTCCCCCTTCCAGAAGCTCTGGTGCCTTTTACTATGTATTCCTTTCTAATAAAACCCCGTCTTACCGCTGATCTGTAGTCCGGGGTTTCATTCCTTCAATACCTGAGACCTACTGAAGAGCATAATTCCGGTAACAGTGACAACCCACGATCCCTTGACCCTGCCTTCCTGCCTCGTGCTCTCGCCAAGCTCCAAGCCCCCTTGACGCGCGCCCCCCAAACGCAGCGACGGCACAGGCTCCCGGTTTCTTCCTGCCCACGCGCTGGGGTTGCACAGACTCTCGGGTACCAGCAGCCAGCAGCACCCTCTGCCAGTTGCTATTCGGACAGACGCACTCCCCGCCAACTTACACGCCCCCTCATACTTGACCCCACGCTGGCGTTTGAGTACCTCGCTGTCCACCTTCCTAGATTATTATCCCTGCCTTTCCCCTCCTGCCAACATAGCCCGCCCCCGCCTTCGGACCCGCTGTGTCTGGTGTGGAGAGCGCCCCACATTTTCCCCTGCGTCTCCTGCGAGAGAACAGCGACTCACGGCTGGCTCTCTGAGCCCGCTCATTTCTGCAACTGGAGGCACACCGTCCGACAGTCCCTCCTTCCCACCTACCGCCTCGGCCCCCGCCTACCCATTCCGTTCTCGCCACAACCTACTAAGGTCGCGTGCCTTCTGAGACTGCTATTCCCCAGCTTCTTCACTGCGGCGCTCTCCCGGCTTGGCCCTGACGGCCACCACCCGGGCAGCTTGGACACCTCCTCGCCACACAGAGGGGAACCTCTGGGTTCCGAGCCAGGAGAGACTGACCCCAGGAGTCGCGAGCAGAAGCCCTAGATTCGCATGGCCAGATCACGAACGCTGGGCCCCCTCCCACACCACCTCTGAGCCGCACCGCTTCCACACGCAATTGGCTGCTGGGGGCCACCCCAGAGCTTTCTCCAGAGCTGGCTACCATTCTGCCAGAGTGCTCTAGTCCTCTGATTCCTCCTCGCATCCCTGCCTCCCGCCCAACTCACCTCCCACTCCACCCCGGACCCTGGGACCCACACTATAGAGGTGAGGGGCCGCTGCCCAGGGAGCTCTCTTAGTCTCTATGCCAGAACCGCGCTGGTCCGTAGTGGCTGTACCTGTGGTTCCTCTCCGCCCCCCGCTGGCTCACACACACACACAGTACCACGGGCAAGAAAGCCAATCAGCCGGGAAAGGGACCAGTCGGGGTCAAATTCCAGGCTTGGGGACGGGTTCCCCCCCAACTCCACCCCCAGGTGTGCGCTCAGCCAAGCTCGCCACACATCTCCTGTTCCGATGTGCATCGGGGCGCCGGCCAGGGCCTCTCTCTCTCCAGGCTTCCTCTGGAGACACCGACAGCCCATCCTGCAGCCCTGGGCACCAAGAAAAACGCTGGACCTGGCCAATCCACCCTTCGCCCTATGCGCGCGAGCGCTGCTCCCCAGGGTCCTCGACGTGACCCGAGCCTGGCCTACTGGCCGTCCCTCGCCTTCCGCTGGACAGGGTCCCTGGGGCACGCTCCAATGCTGCAGACGGTCATAAACCAAGACGAGCGTCTAGGAGGCTACCACTGTGGAAGTCTCTGCAGATGTCTACCAACAGTGCATGGGTGGTTCAGTGGTAGAATTCTCGCCTGCCACGCGGGCGGCCCGGGTTCGATTCCCGGCTCATGCAGCTCGATTTTGGTCTTGCAGGGTGCAAGGAGGAAAGGACAGTCCTTACAATAAACGGTGTGGGGGAAAACTGGACATCTACTTTCTGAAGGATGAAACTAGACCCCTATTTCTCTCCATATCCCCAAACCAAATCTGAATGGATTAAACACTTAAATCTAAGACCAGAACTAAGCAACTATTAGAAGGAAACATTGGACAAATGCTCCAGGAAGTTGTCTGGGCAAAGAGGTTTTGTGTAAGATATCCCAAGCACAGGCAACCAAAGCAAAGATAGACAGCCGAGGCCACAGGGACCTAAAAAAGCTTCCGCTCAGCAAAGAAAACAGTCAACAAAGTGAAGAGATAACCCACAGAATAGCAGAAAGCACCAGCAAACTATCCATCTGACAAGGGATTAACAAGCAGAGCCTAGGTAGAGCTCAAACAGTTCAATGGCAAAGTAAAACGCAACAATAACAGCAATAAAGAAACACACAAACCCCCAAGCAATGCAAATCAAAACTGGGCAGAAGATCTGAACAGGCATTTCTCAAAGGAAAACACACACATGGCCAACAGACAGGTATATGAAAAAATGCTCAATGACACTTAATGTCACAGGAAAGCAAATCCAATCACAAGGTGACATTATCTGCCACCCCAGTTAAAATGTGGCATCCTAAAGACAGGCAATAGCAGATGGTGGCCAGGATGTGGCAAAGAGGAAAGGACATCCTCCCCACATCGTTGATGGTAGGAATGTCAGTTCCTACAGCCACTGCAGAGAACGGTACAGAGTTTCTCAAAAACCTCGAACTAGACCTACCATAGATCCAGCAGTCCCACTGGATTTGGTATGTATCCAGAGGGACAGAAATCCGTATATCAAAGGGATACCTGAGCACAAACATCCATGATTACCGTGGCACTATTGGCACCAGCCAAACTAGGGAATGGACCTAGGCGCCCAGCAACAGGTGAACAGATTAACAGGATGGGGTGTAGATACACCTTGTGGAATACTCTTGGGCCTTAGAGAAGCCTGGAATGCTATCGTCTGTAGCAACATGGACAAAACTGGAGGTCATCGTGTTAAGTGAAATAAGCCAGGCACACAAAGACAACTGTGCTGTTCTCACTCATATGTAGGAGCTAAAGAAGTTGATCTCCTGGAGGTAGAGCCTGAGAAGGATGCTAGGGAGTGGGAGGTGGGACTTGATTGTCTGGCAGGGAAGGGAGAGGGGCAATAAGACAGGTTGGTTAAAGGGTACACACAGACAGCTAAGGAATAAATTCTTGAGTTTCCCCAGCAGGTTAAAGTAAATGGAGTTAATCAACAATGGCGTGTGTATTTTCAACATCCCTAGAAGACTGGAAAGGTGTCCAACACGCAGACATGATAAATAGCCAAGGTGATGTATACCCTGACTCGTTCATTACACATTCTATGTATGTACCCGCTAACTATGCACAAATATGGAACAATTGTAAAGAACAATTTTACAACAAGAAGCCCATTTCTCACACCCCTGCCTCCCTGGCACCTAGATGGAGGCCCTGGCTCCCCCAGGCTCCGCTCCACTCTCCACTTCTCCCCATTCTTGGTCAAAGCCACTAACCCGCGTGGAGCCCAATCTCAGGCTGGCACTCGGGGCCTGGCACGCTGTGGAAAACCAGAGCACTTTCCACCTAAGCGGCGATGTCCCAGACCGCAGGCCCTCGTCCGAGTGGGCGCACATCTCCGGTCAAGGACAGAAGAAGTAGCCCGTCAGCCACGAAGCTTGGCTGGCAGGAAGAAATAGCGCTAATGGAGAGTCCTTGCCCATTTGGCGGCCAGAAGTGAATGGATGAATATGTGTGGACGACTGCATGTGTGTGCGTGCATGCGTGTGTGTATGTAGCGTTGCCTCTGTGGTGCAAGAGTCTGCTGGTGGCCATGGGAGGTGGCAGGCTGTCGTGGGCGGTCGGGTTAGGTCTCTGGGCTGAGGAAGAATGGGAACCAGGAGGCGAGCGTCGTCGGGCAGGGCAGAAGGGGAGAAGTGGAAGGCCTGAAGGTGGCCAGCAGGAACAAATGGCCAGAATAAAAGGCCGGATGGGCTGAGGGGCAGGTGCCAAGGGTCGTGCTGCACATGGAGGCGGTGGAAGTGATAGGAGAGAAACGAGCCAGCCAACGCTCGCAAAAGCAGAAACTTCCCTGACCGGGAATCGAACCCGGGCCGCGGCGGTGAGGGCGCCGAATCCTAACCACTAGACCACCAGGGAGAACTGGGTAAAAGTGTCAGGCTTGCGCCTCCTGAACATACTGGTATGGCCACTGTGGTAAGCGCTCGACGCTACTCGGGAGCTTCGGCCCTGCTTGGGTTGAAAATAAAGAACAGCCTCACGCCACCTCTGAATCCTCCTGCCCTGGCAGCTCTCCTCCCGGTCGCCGCACCCTCCAAGCGCCACTCGCCTCCTTCCCCTAGCCATGCACGCACGCAGACACAGGCAAGGCCACACACCCGGACCTACCTGCGGAAAAGGTCTGCAGAATGCGTTGGCCGGGAATCGAAACAGGGTCAACAGCTTGGAATGCTATGCTCACCACTATACCACCAACGCGGCTAGATGCCGGCACCTCGGCTGAGTCTGCCCAGGACGGCGCCAGCGCGTCGCCTACTCTCGGTGCAGCCCTGCCCCGACGCCGCGCCCGCTCTCGGGTCCGCACTGCCACTGGGCCCGGCAAGGCCGTTCCGGGTCCCACCTGCACAAGTCCAGAGGCTCAGCTCCAGCCGTCTTCCCCGCTCCCGCCTACAGACCCGCTTGCCTACCTACCTGCCTGCCAGGAATGGCACTACCGCTGCCTTGCTGCCGATGCTGTTGGCCACGCCCTCCCTGGCTGCACTCAGCAGCCCGCCCCGGGGGAAGGAAGGATGTTCCCGCGCCCGGCTCGCCGGAGTCCTTCTCCACCAGGGCCCCGACCAGGCTACAGCCCCCACCCGCCGAGGACTTGCTCATCCGCCTTCCACTGAGTGTTCCCGGCCCTGTGCGTCGTAGGGAGCCCATTCGGACAGGTCGGGCGCTGTGGGGGGCGTGACGAAGCCGCTCCCGGTAGGCAACTAAGGGTCTGGCAGGGAAGATGGGAAAAGGACCAAGGGGCCGGGGCGGAGGTTGAGGTTCCAGGGGAGCCAAAAGGACCTCCAAGGTAGGCGGGGGCCGGGCGTCGGGAGGGAGGGGAGTTGGGACCGAGACAGAAAAACAGGAATAAGAAGGTGCCCTGCGCCTGCCTGGCTGGAGGGCGGAGAAAGGCTCTTGATCGCTAGAGGTTGGGCTGCGGGCGGTGGCCAAAAGGGACTACAGCCTCCCCGTCGGGGAATCGAACCCCGGTCTCCCGCGTGACAGGCGGGGATACTCACCACTATACTAACGAGGACGGTAGCAGCCACAAGTTGCACGCCCAACCCCTCTGGTAGCGTCAACACTCTGCCTTCCTCCCCCTGCCCACCACCGTCGCCAGGCACTTGCCCCGGTCCAACTCCACCCGCACCGCCGCCGCCACCCGCATTCCCAATGCCAACCTTGCTGCCCACGTGGGTGAAGCCAACATGCCGCCACTCCCAATAAAGCACCCTCCGACCCCAGCCAGAGCCGGACCCAGACCGGATCCCGGTGGACTGGAACCTCCCACTGCGTCCTCCATGCTGCCTCCAGCGCGGGGATCGCGCCTGATGAAGAGTGGTGGGCGACCAAGCAAGGGAGCCGCGAGGCAGTGGGCGTGCGGCGCGCGCGGGAACCGGGAGGGGAGGCGCAGGTAGGGGCAGGCGGCCCTGAAGCCCCGACGCGGCCTGGCTGGGTCCGGGCTGGAGGAATGGGACATCGACGCCGAAACCAGCCGGGTCAGATCACTGGGCTCCGGCTCTGGAGACACGCTGGGTGGTTTCGTTTGCTCGCCAGGGAAGTCGCCGGCCAACGGTCCCAGCGCCCGCGGAACGTCTCAGCCAGATGGGGGCAGTCGCGCCAACGCCAGTCGTCAGGATGGCCGAGCGGTCTAAGGCGCTGCGTTCAGGTCGCAGTCTCCCCTGGAGGCGTGGGTTCGAATCCCACTCCTGACAAACACCTTTTGGCCCCGCAGCACTCGTGGCAACACACAACGACTGACACTGCCTTCCTGCCTCGCTCTCTCGCCCACATCTCCAAGCTTCAGCCTCCTTGATTCGTGCCCCCCAAACGCAGCGACTGCATAGGCTCACCCTTTCTTCCTGCCCACACGCAGGCGTGGTACAGACACTCCGGTACCGGTAGCGGACAGCACCCGTCACCCGCTGCCAGTTGCCGTTTGGACAGACGCACTCCCCGGCAACTCATACGCCCCTCACGCTTGACCCTACGCTAGGGCGCTTCAGTACCTCGATGGCCACTTTCCTCGTTTTTCCCTGTCTTTCCCCTCCTGCCAACACGGCCCACCCCTGCCTTGGGCCTGGCTCTGTCCGGTGTGGAGAGGCCCACCCCGACATTTCCCCCTGCGGCTCCGGCCGGGAGAAAAGCGACTTGCAGTCTGAGCCGGCACTCTTCTGCAACTGGAGGCACACCGTCTGACAGTCCCTCCGGCCTCAGCCCCCGCCTGCCCATTAGGTTATCGCACTACTGAGGTCGTCCGCCTCGCTAGACTGGTGTTCCCCAACCTTCTTCACTGCTGCGCTCTCCTGGCTTGGCCCTGACGGCCGGCACATGGGCAGACGGGACGCCTCCTCGCCAGACACAGGGGGAACCCCGCACAGGGTCTCGCCGGGAAACCAGAGCCCAGAGAGATTGGCCTCTGGAGTCGCGAGCAGAAGCTCCAGATTCGCGTGGCCGGACCACGAACGCCGGGCGCTAGCCGGGACCTCCTCTGCGCCGCACCGCTTCCCCACGCGCCAAGTGGCTGCCTGGGCCCACTCCACAGCCTGCCCGAGAGCCGGCTGCAGCTGTGGCAGACTTTTCGAGTCCTCTCATGCCTCCTCGCGCCCCTACCTCCCACCTAGCCCACCTCTCACTCCACCCGGTACTCCGGTACCTGGCACCCGTATAGCGCAGGGCCTCTGGCCAGGGAGCAGGAGCGAGGCTCGCCTTCACTCGCTTCATTCACTTTGCCTGAGCCGCGCTGGGCGGCGGTAGCCGCAGCTCCTCTCAGTCCACTCTGGCTCCCACACACACAGCACGGCAGGCAAGAAAGCCAATCAGCCCGAAAAGGAACCGGTTTGGTTCAGTATGGACGCTTGGCTACGGCCTCTCCTCCCCCACCCCAGGGAAGGCGTGTGCTCAGCCAAGTTCGCCACACGTCTCCTGCCCCCATGAGCATCAAGGAGCCGGCCAGTGCCGGTCCCTCTCCCCACTTTTCTCAGTGTCCGTCCCTCTCCTGAACACCGACAGCCCATCCCGCAGCCCTGGGCTCCGAGAAAAGAGCTGGACCTGGTGAGTCCACCCCTCACCGTATGCGTGCGCGCTGCTGTGCGTCCCAGTGACCCGAGCCTGGCCTACTGGTCGCCAGTCCGCTTCCACTCGACCGGGTCCCTGGGGCACAAGCCAACACTGCAGACCGCCACAAGCCAGGACCGGAGTCCAGGCGGCTATGGCTGTGGGAGCCTCAGTAGGCCCTTGCCACCCGTGCATGGGTGGTTCAGTGGTAGAATTCTCGCCTGCCACGCGGGAGGCCCGGGTTCGATTCCCGGCCCATGCAGCCTACTGCCCCCTTTTGGTTCTGCAGTTCTGATGCCCAGTAACGCTCCACCCTGCCTCCCGCGTGGCTCCCACTCAAGTCACCCGCGCCCTGTTGGTCCCGAGCTCACATGCAAACACAACTCCCACCTCTGTCCAGTTTCCTGACCCCAGCAAACTGCTTGCCCACGCCTTACAGATTCCCTTCTCTCTCCGCCACACACGTGCCTGGGTCCCTTTTCTCTTCACTTACCTGCCTCTGTAGTCCCCGCATCTCCCCTCCAGGAATACAGACAGCCAGGCGCCACACGCTGGCACCCACGCTCGCGGTGCCTCTTCCCTCGGCATTTCTCCACTTTGCCTGGCTTTCCCGCTCCCCTCACCAGTCGGAGAAGCGTATTCTGGCTGCCAAACTTATAGCGAGCACAACGAGCCTCCTGAGACGACCGGACACATCACATTCTCCCCAAAGGTCCCACTGTCAGGCATTAAACCACAAGGGGACATCAAAAAGCACATGGATAGTGTCGTGGCATGTGTGCCAGGTCTGCACTCAGTGCGTCTTGCTTGCCCACCATGCCTCTCCCAGGCGCCCACGCAGCACCCACCCTAATCTAGGATCCTCAGCTTTCACCCCGGTTGGGGCAGTTGCACATCCTTCCCTCGGGTCTCTACTCTCCCCACAAACACCCACCAGACACTGTGAATGTCTCTCCTGACAGGGTCCAATTGAATCCCATAGCCTTTAGGATCTGCCCCAAACAGGCTCCCTGTCTCAGACTTTCAGCCTCACCCTTCCCTGCTCCCCATCAGCCTTCACCCCCAGTCTAACTGGTTATTCTGACACTCTGGTGGCACGGCACCCTTTGATCCTCAAATGTGGGTGTGGTGGAGGGTGGGCTGGACAGGATCCTCTTTGAACACATAGGCCTTCCACCTTGGATCTTGCCTGGACCAGGACTCACTCACACACGCCAGGGATCTGCCTGTCTTACTGGCCCTAGGTTTGGCCTCACTCTTTCACCTCCACCTGTGCTCTTCCTCACATTCCTAACCCACGTCCTCCTCCAAGTCCACCACCACCTGCAAGCTGGGCTGGAGGAGGGAGAAGTCAACCAAGAGTATTCACAAAACGTATGGGACAGGGGCACAAGTAAGGAGGGTCCACAGTGTGTGCATGTGTATTTGTGTGTGCCCTGGTGGCAGGCAGGGGACAGAGGGGCATTCCCAGGACTGCCTTGGAATTCCTTGGGGAGTATAGTTCACATTATTTGGGTGGAATGGGCAGTGTCCTAATTACAAAGCAAAGGAGAAGTTAAATACTTTTGAATTCATTGAGCATCAATGCCAACAACAAAGCCAGAAGAGAAAGACAGGTAACTGCCACAGGTTTTCAAAATAAAAAAGTACTGCTCCTGTGTTCAATAATGTGACAAGCTTACAAGAGATATCCACTGTGACTCAGCCCTCTTGTTTGAAGAGTCTGGGCCCTTCAGATTCAAAGATGGCTCCTTTCTTGGGACAGTCACAGATGTGGTGTCCCTGGGCACCACAGTGGAAGCAAGAAAGTGGGGCAGGGTAACACCCAACCTCCTCTGTCATCCATGTAGACCTTTCTGGTGACACTTTCTCCTCAGAGAAAGTGCCACAGTGGAACACATGTGGTCAGACTTCACTCCACTACCAGCGTGCAATCATCTGCCTTGCTTGAACCCTGGGAATTGGCTGCAATCACAGCTCCTGACAATTTAGTCTTTTGGCATTCTTTACTTTCCTCCTCCAAGTTGTGGTTGTTGAACACCTAGACAGTCAAGTTCAGTTGCTTCATTTGAGTCACTTTGGGGTCCCAGTGCCTTATGTTCAAGATTACTGTGGATATTAGTGGCTGACTGGTCATATAATGAGTTCTAAGCATAATTCTCCCTTTCACTGATTCAGGGTCCAAGTTGGTGTTCTTTTGGACTGCTTCCTCTAGTCTTCCCCTAAAATATTTTCAATCTTATTCTGGGTCAGCTCAGCTAATTTGGAAAAGTTCATTGGCTTTACTTGTGTTTCCTGCATGCCTTATTTAAGGCAGGTCTGCATATAATCCCTGGCTGCTCTGCCAGTCTGTCCAGCTTGTCCAGGTTGATCTTTCCACTCAGGGTCTTGGGTAGTAACTGCATTTGCCACATCAGCTGAATTCTGATTAGTAGCATGTTGTCTATCTGACTTCTGTCATTAGCTGTTGTTTTACACTGTTTTTCATCCATGGTACAATAATATAATAGTAAAATCACTAGATCCTTCCAAGTCAAATAAAAAAACGTTAGTCAAATGCTGAAACTTCTCTATAAACTTTCCAGGATCCTGGGAGGGGGGAGGAAGGGTGAAGGGAGGGTGATTGGTGGTCCACACCTAGGGTGCATCTTAGAAGGGTGCAGGTGAAGTTTACTAAGTGTAGAGTATAAGGGTTTGAACACAATAATTAAGAAAATGCCATGAAGGTTATGTTAACAAGTTCAGTGAAAATAGTTCAGACAGTATATGGAACCAGCACATTGTACCTCATGATTGCGTAATTGTACACAGCTACAATTTAATAAAAAAAAAAAAAAACTTTCCAGGATCCACTGAAAATTTTCCTACTTTCTCTTTACAAGTTTTTTTGTTCTTTCTTTAGAAGTTTTAAAGACTGCCATTCTGAAGGGAGCATGCACCTTTATAATCTGCTGTCTATTATGGGAGGCTACCTCCTGTAGAATAAGAAGACCAGGGTAAAGACCCAAAACCATAGTCTCTAGTGGGGGTAGGGAGAGAAGGGGGTGAGACTATGGTATTTCCTGAACTATAAGCTGGCTGGGGTTCCTTCATTTTTGGTCTCTCCTTCTCTTTACCTAATGGGTTTCCCCCTCTGGAGTATACACAGGTGGTGCCAGCAAACCATCTAAGGGGGAAAATTTGGTGTTTTTTCCAGCCCATTTCCCATCCTTCCTCCCTAGTTGACATTTTTCTACACAGTACTCACACACAATATTGAGGGTTATCCCTTAAGCATATAAAACCTTGCATATGGGGTACTTCGGACCACTTCCTCTTCTTCTCATTTCCACAAAAGAGGTCTAGCTGTAAAATGCTGTTATGACTGAAACTCCCATCTACAGGCCCGATTTTCCCATCTGATAACTGAGATTGAGGCCAAGCTGTGTGACAAAAGAAAATTAGTTTAGACTTTGGGGGGCTGTCAAATCGAAGGGGGTTCCAATTCTTTAAGAGTTATTCCAGGAGTGAATTAGAGGGTATGGAGGCTATTTGTCCCATAGTCCACTATGGGAGAGAAAAGACAGAACACTCCTGCCACCCAGGGTCCTTCAGGTATAGAGTGCCTTCACAACCCCGGACAGGGATCTGCAACAGACAAACCAAATCTCCCTCCAAGGCTGTGCATGGGGCTTTTGGGAAAGTTACACAAAACAACTAATTTTTCACAAGGAATGTCACACGGGACCACCCCTTTCCTTGTGATGGCTGCCAGGCACAGCACCCTATGGTATGGCACTGGTGACGAGCCTGTCTTTTCTCCTCACTCACACATACCACTCCAGGAGGAGTAGAATATCCATCCCACCTCTTGCAGGTCTCCTGCTACCATTGCCTCCCAGTCTCCTCACATACACACAACACTCCATGAGAAGCTGACTCTCCTTCTCGCCTCTTCCAAACCTCTTACCTGATTGCCTCCAAGTCTGCCTGGATGTATATAGATGTCCAAAAATAAAAAGAGCCTCCAGTTTGCAAATAAATGGGGGCTGGCCTGGGGACGTGGTTTGCCTTTTGAGGACATTCAAAAAACTCTTTAATACAGCTCTTCTGCCTCCTGTAGTATTAGAGGGGATAAAGCCATTCTATAAAAGTGAAGTTGCTACTGAAGGGGCACAGCCTCCTCCACCCTTGTAAGGTGAATCAGTCTCATTTGTGCTCCTTGAGGTATGAGGCCCTGAGAAGAAACATTTCTAGTACTTGGGCTAGGTGTTTTGGGGGATATTGTCCCCCATCTTGCAGAAGTGGCCTTGCTGAAAAATGCAGGCAGTTACGCCTTAAAGGATAGAATATGCCAGAGGGCCCTGCCAAGTTGCAGCTGGAGACAGATCATCTGCCTGGGGCAGTGGGCCATTGCACTTTGTTCCCTGCCTCAATTTACACAATAACTTTCAGTTAATCACATAGGGAAGTGGGCAAACAGAACAGACAACACAGTGCCCTTGTGGTTTATCTCCATTGTTGTTTATCTCCAAGCAGGACATTCTTAGTTTAGAAAGGTGTGTAAATACTTTGCTGCATTAACGCTGATAAGGAATCTTTATGACAGTTTTTGTTACCTTGTCTTCTTTGTTCTTGGATCATTTTTATCTGATGAGTTTGGATATATAAGAAAGTGAATAGGGGCGGAGACAAGATGGCTGACTGAAGCCAGCTTTCCACAGAGGCTCCCATCCAGAAGGAGAGTTAAAGGACAGAAATTTAGCAAGTAACCTGGTGGATTAGAGCTGCACCAAGAGAGAAGGCTGAAGAATGCACATCAACCCCGCTGAGGCGAGCTGTGACCCCAAGGATACAAACAAAAGGTACAAAATCCATCACCAAGCAGACGGGAGTCCCCTCCCCCATGAGAATGGCTCGGAGTGCCCCACAAACAAATGAGCAGAGTTCAAAGGTCCTCCCACTATACTCCGCAGCAGAGACCTCTAAAAACTGGACCTACCTCCGCTACTAGGGTGCCACGGCCTTCTCCTGCCAGGCATAAAACTGTATAAAACTGTATATATTCTCTACCTGCAACTCTGAGCTCCCGGAACTTCCCTCCACTCTCACTCTGAGGTCTGGAGGCCTGTCCAGATTCTTGGGTGATTTCTCCAGGGGTATGGACAGGGCCTAAACTGCAGCTGGTCAGTGCAGACTCTGGGGCAAGGGAGTCAGGAAAGGATGGTCGGCTGAGAGGGAACCACACCAGAACGGTGGTGCCCGGAGGCGCAGAGCAGCAGCCATCTTTTGGCAATAATAGGGCTCACTCCCAGATATTCCAAAGCCACACCCCCTGTCTCCCTGGGCAACCAGAGGAGGCCGGGCATCTACTCAGGTGGCAACCACCACGGAACAGATCTGGGACTGAAATTTAGGCCCCGGTGAGTAAAGGGTTTGCCTGAAGCGGTATTGGCCTGGGTGGAGTGCTGGGACTAGAAACGAATGCACAGAGCCGGGAAGTTCCCAGAGCAGGGCTGACCCAGAGGCCCGCTTTACTGAGCCTAAGATGCACCCAGCCCTCAGGGGATTGTCAGCCTATAGACAAAAGAAGACAGGAGACTAGAACTGACAACTAAACGAATGCAAACCTGCAGGAGCAAAGACAGGGCCTGAGGCACAGGCTCTGGGAACTCAGAACAGCTTCTTTTCTGCAGGGGAATTTAGCAGGGACAGAAACAAATTCCCGCAAAGTTGTTTTGTTCTGTTCTGTCAGTAACATAAATCAGGGGCAGGGATGGAACTGAGTGAACACCCCCCAGCCTCCATCAATCGCCTGAGGTTGTCAAGCCTCACCTCCCCCTGCTAGATAGAGGCAGAGCGCAGTGGCCTGGCTGAGCAGAAATAGATTTCCTTGTGATTCAGGCAGGTGCAAACCCCTGGAGTATCTGTTCACTACAGGCAACTGGGTCAAAGCCCTGCGGGACTATCAGTGACTGGGTGTGACAGAGGTGCAAGGTGGGGAAGGAGGCATCAAACTTCCCAGACTGATCTATTTGCTGGTTGGGTCCTCCTGACTCCACAGAGCACTGGAGCAAGCCATATCTGAGTAGTCATCAGACCCCTGCAATCCAGTTGACAGAGACCTTTTAAACTCTGCCACCTGAGACAGGTACTGACTGATTGATTTGGACCTTTTGAACTGAGCCAATCACCCAAGGACTATTCAGGTGGCACCCTGGGTGTGTGGTTGTAGGAAGGTTTGATTTTCCTTTTCCAATTGTTCCCTGCAGGGGGGCAGGGTGACTTAATTGCTGGTATTTCTCCACAGCTGAGACTTCAACCCAGAGTAACTGTTTCACTAGGGTCGAACAGAGACCAGCTGAAAACAAGACAAAACCACTTAGCCCCACCACACCAAACAGGTCCCCAGTTTCTCAGGCCATAGCACTGTATGGGTCCTTGACAAAGCTCCAGGGGAAAAATCAAACAGTGCAAAACAATCATGGGGCCGAATCAGTGGAAAAACTCTGATAACATGAATAACCAGAATAGATCAAACCCCCCCCCCCAAGGAAAGATATGGCAGATGTAAATGAAGATCCCATACATAAACAGCTGGCCGAGATGTCAGAAATCAAATTCAGAATTTGGATTGCAAACAAGATTAATAAAATGGAGGAAAATTTGAAATTAGAAATTCGAGGAGCAATTCAAAAGTCACAATTAGAAATTCGAGGAGAAATTCAAAAGTTGTCTCAAAAATTTAATGAATTTAAAGACAAAACCACCGAAGATTTTGACACACTGAAGCAAGAATTTGCATCCCTCAAAGATCTGAAAAATACAGTAGAATCCCTCAATAACAGAGTGGAGCAAGCAGAAGAAAGGATTTCTGACATTGAAGACAAAGCCTTTGAACTAAGACATCCCCCAGGCATATCATAATTAACTTCACTAAAGTTAATATGAAGGAGAAAATTCTGAAAGCAGCCAGACGTGAGAAATCCATTACCTACAAAGGGAAAAATATTAGAATGACTGCAGATCTCTCTGCTGAAAATTTTCAAGCCAGAAGAGAGTGGTCATTGACTTTTAATCTCTTAAAGGAAAATAACTTTCAACCCCGGATCCTGTATCCAGCTAAACTGAGGTTCATTTATGATGGAGAAATTAAATACTTTAATGACATTCATATGTTGAAGAAATTTGCCATAACCAAACCAGCTCTTCAAGATATTCTCACCTATTCTCCATAATACCAGCCCAATCCTCTACCACAAAAGTAAACTCACTCAGAAATTTTTGATCAAACTCCAACTTCCACGGTGGTGAAAAGATTAAAAATGTCCACTGGACTTTTGAAAAACTTGATACCCCAAATTTTACCAGACTTATCAATATTTTCCATTAATGTGAACAGCTTAAACTGTCCTCTAAAGAGGCACAGGTTAGCTGACTGGATACAAAAACTCAGGCCAGATATTTGCTGCATAGAAGAGTCACATCTTACCTTAAAAGACAAATATAGACTCAGGATGAAAGGATGGTCATCCATATTTCAGGCAAATGGTAATCAGAACAAAGCAGGTGTTGCAATTCTATTTGCAGATACAATAGGCTTTAAACCAACAAAAGTAAGGAAGGATAAGAATGGTCACTTCATGTTTGTTAAGGGTAATACTCAATATGATGAGATTTCAATTATTAATATCTATGCACCGAACCAGAATGCACCTCAATTTATAAGAGAAACTCTAACAGACATGAGCAACTTGATTTCCTCCAGCTCCATAATAGTTGGAGATTTCAACACTCCTTTGGCAGTGTTGGATCAATCCTCCAATAAGAAGCTGAGCAAAGAAATTTTAAATTTAAACCTAACCATCCAGCATTTGGATTTAACAGACATCTACAGAACATTTATCCCAACAAAACTGAATACACATACTTCTCATCAGCCCACAGAACATACTCCAAAATTGATCACATCCTGGGTCACAAGTCTAACCTCAGTAAATTTAAAGGAATAGAAATTATTCCTTGCATCTTCTTGGACCACCATGGAATAAAAGTTGAGCTCAGTAACAACAAGAATCTGCATACTCATACAAAAACATGGAAGTTAAATTACCTTATGCTGAATGATAGCTGGGTCAGAGATGAGATTAAGAAGGAAATTGCCGGGGCTGCACCTATGGCTCAAGGAGTAGGGCGCCGGACCCATATGCCAGGGGTGGTGGGTTCAAACATGGCCCTGGCCAAAAAAAAAAATTGCAAAAAAAAGAAGGAAATTGCCAAATTTTTGGAACAAAATAACAATGAAGACATGAATTAGCAGAACCTCTGGGATACTGCAAAGGCAGTCCTAAGAGGGAAATTTATAGCACGGCAAGCCTTCCTCAAGAGAACGGAAAGAGAGGAAGTTAACAACTTAATGAGACATTTCAAGCAACTGGAAAAGGAAGAACATTCCAACTCCAAACCCAGTAGAAGAAAAGAAATAACCAAAATTAGAGCAGAATTAAATGAAATTGAAAACAAAAGAATTATACAACAGATCAATAAATCAAAAAGTTGGTTTTTTGAAAAGGTCAATAAAATAGATAAACCTTTGGCCAACCTAATCAGGAAAAAAAGAGTAAAATCTCTAATTTCATCAATCAGAAATGACAAAGACGAAATAACAACAGACTCCTCAGAAACTAAAAAAACCTTAATGAATATTACAAGAAACTTTATTCTCAGAAATATGAAAATCTGAAGGAAATTGACCAAGAATTGGAAGCACGTCACCTTCCAAGACTTAGCCAGAATCAAGTGGAAATGTTGAACAGGCCTATATCAAGTTCTGAAATAGCATCAACCATACAAAATCTCCCTAAAAGGAAAAGCCCGGGACTAGATGGCTTCACGTCAGAATTCTATCAAACCTTCAAAGAGGAATTAGCACCTAATTACTCAACCTGTTCCAAAATGTAGGAAAAGAAGGAAGACTACCCAACACGTTCTATGAAGCAAACATCATCCTGATCCCCAAACCAGGAAAAGACCCAAGAAGAAAAGAAAATTATAGACCAATATCGCTAATAAATATAGATGCAAAAATATTCAACAAGATCCTAACAAACAGAATCCAGCAACACATCAAAAAAATTATACATCATGACCAAGCCGGTTTTATTCCAGGGTCTCAAGGCTGGTTCAGTATACGTAAATCTATAAGTATAATTCAGCACATAAACAAATTAAAAACCAAAGACCGTATGATTCTCTCAATTGATGCAGAAAAAGCTTTTGATAATATCCAGCATCCCTTCATGATCAGAACACTTAAGAAAATTGGTATACCGCCATATTAACAGAGGCAAAAATAAAGATCACATGATCCTCTCAATAGATGCAGAAAAAGCATTTGATAAAATCCAGCATCCTTTTCTAATTAGAACACTAATAGGCATAGGTGGCACATTTCTAAAACTGATTGAAGCTATCTGTGACAAACCCACAGCCAATATTTTACTGAATGGAGTAAAGCTGAAAGCTTTTCCTCTTAGAACTGGAACCAGACAAGGTTGTCCTCTGTCACCTTTACTATTCAACATAGTGCTGGAAGTTCTAGCCAATACAATTAGGCAAGACAAGGAAATAAAGGGAATCCAAATGGGAGCAGAGGAGGTCAAACTCTCCCTCTTTGCTGACGACATGATCTTATACTTAGAGAACCCCAAAGACTCAACCACAAGACTACTAGAAGTCATCAAAAAATACAGTAATGTTTCAGGATATAAAATCAATGTCCACAAGTCAGTAGCCTTTGTATATACCAATAACATTCAAGATGAGAAACTAATTAAAGACACAACTCCCTTCACCATAGTTTCAAAGAAAATGAAATACCTAGGAATATACTTAACGAAGGAGGTGAAGGACCTCTATAAAGAAAACTATGAAATCCTCAGAAAGGAAATAGCAGAGGATATTAACAAATGGAAGAACATGCCATGCTCATGGATGGGAAGAATCAACATTGTTAAAATGTCTATACTTCCCAAAGCAATCTACCTATTCAATGCCATTCCTATCAAAATACCAACATCGTACTTTCAAGATTTGGAAAAAACGATTCTGCATTTTGTATGGAACCAGAAAAAAACCCGTATAGCTAAGGCAGTTCTTAGTAACAAAAATAAAGCTGGGGGCATCAGCATACCAGATTTTAGTCTGTACTACAAAGCCATAGTGGTCAAGACAGCATGGTACTGGCACAAAAACAGAGACATAGACACTTGGAATCGAATTGAAAACCAAGAAATGAAACTAACATCTTACAACCACCTAATCTTTGATAAACCAAACAAGAACATACCTTGGGGGAAAGACTCCCTATTCAATAAATGGTGTTGGGAGAACTGGATGTCTACATGTAAAAGACTGAAACTGGACCCACACCTTTATCCACTCACAAAAATTGATTCAAGATGGATAAAGGACTTAAATTTAAGGCATGAAACAATAAAAATCCTCCAAGAAAGCATAGGAAAAACACTGGAAGATATTGGCCTGGGGGAAGACTTCATGAAGAAGACTGCCAGGGCAATTGCAACAACAACAAAAATAAAGAAATGGGACTTCATTAAACTGAAAAGCTTCTGTACAGCTAAGGAGACAATAACCAAAGCAAAGAGACAACCTACACAGTGGGAAAGGATATTTGCATATTTTCAATCAGACAAAAGCTTGATAACTAGGATCTATAGACAACTCAAATTAATCCACATGAAAAAAGCCAACAATCCCATATATCAATGGGCAAGAGACATGAATAGAACTTTCTCTAAAGATGACAGACAAATGGCTAACAAACACATGAAAAAATGTTCATCATCTCTATGTATTAGAGAAATGCAAATCAAAACATCCCTGAGATATCATCTAACCCCAGTGAGAATGGCCCACATCACAAAATCTCAAAACTGCAGATGCTGGCGTGGATGTGGAGAGAAGGGAACACCAGTTTGCTGGTGGGACTGCAAACTAGTACAACCTTTTTGGGAGGAAGTATGGAGAAACCTCAAAGCACTCAAGCTAGACCTCCCATTTGATCCTGCAATCCCATTACTGAGCATCTACCCAGAAGGAAAAAAATCCCTTTATCATAAGGACACTTGTACTAGACTGTTTATTGCAGCTCAATTTACAATCGCCAAAATGTGGAAACAGCCTAAATGCCCACCAACCCAGGAATGGATTAACAAGCTGTGGTATATGTATACCATGGAATACTATTCAGCCATTAAAAAAATGGAGACTTCACATCCTTCGTATTAACCTGGATGGAAGTGGAAGACATTATTCTTAGTAAAGCATCACAAGAATGGAGAAGCATGAATCCTATGTACTCAATTTTGATATGAGGACAATTAATGACAATTAAGGTTATGGGGGGGAAACAGAAAGAGGGAAGGAGGGAGGGCGGTGGGGCCTTGGTGTGTGTCACACTTTATGGGGGCTAGACATGATTGCAAGAGGGACTTTACCTAACAATTGCAATCAGTGTAACCTGGCTTATTGTACCCTCAATGAATCCCCAACAATAAAAAATAAATAAAAACAAAAGAAAGAAAATTGGTATAGAAGGGACATTTCTTAAACTGATAGAGGCCATCTACAGCAAACCCATAGCCAATATCATTTTGAATGCAGTTAAATTGAAATCATTTCCACTCAGATCAGGAACCAGACAAGGCTGCCCATTGTCTCCACTGCTCTTTAACATTGTAATGGAAGTTTTGGCCACCGCAATTAGGGAAAAAAAGGTGATCAAGGGTGTCCATATAGGGTCAGAAGAGATCAAACTTTCACTCTTCACAGATAATATGATTGCATATCTGGAAAACACCAGGGATTCTACTACAAAACTCTTAGAAGTGATCAAGGAATACGGCAGCATCTCAGGTTACAAAATCAACATTCATAAATCGGTAGCCTTTATATATACCAACAATAGTCAAGCTGAAAAACCAGTTAAGGACTCTATTCCATTCACAGTAGTGCCAAAGAAGATGAAATATTTGGAGTTTATCTAACAAAGGACGTGAAAGATCTCTATAAAGAGAACTATGAAACTCTAAGAAAAGACATAGCTGAAAATGTTAACAAATGAAAAAATATACCATGCTCATGGCTGGGAAGAATCAACATTGTTAAAATGTCCATACTACCCAAAGCAATATACAATTTTAATGCAATCCCAATTAAAGTTCCACTGTCATACTTTAAAGATCCTGAAAAATAATACTTCGTTTTATATGGAATCAGAAAAAACCTCGAATAGCCAAGACATTACTCAGAAATAAAAACAAAGCAGGAAGAATCATGCTTCCAGGCCTCAGACTATACTATAAATTGATAGTGATCAAAACAGCATGGTACTAGCACAAAAACAGAGAAATAGATGTGTGGAACAGAATAGAGAACCAAGAGATGAACCCAGCTACTTACCATTATTTGATCTTTGACAAGCCAATTAAAAACATTCAGTGGGGGCGGCGCCTGTGGCTCAGTGAGCAGGGCGCCGGCCCCATATGCCGAGGGTGGCGAGTTCAAACCCAGCCCCCGCCAAACTGCAACAAAAAAATAGCCGGGCGTTGTGGCGGGCGCCTGTAGTCTCAGCTACTTGGGAGGCTGAGGCAGGAGAATCGCCTAAGCCCAGGAGTTGGAGGCTGCTGTGAGCTGTGTGACGCCATGGCACTCTACCGAGGGCAATAAAGTGAAACTCTGTCTCTACAAAAAAAAAAATAATAATAATAATAATAATAAAAACATTCAGTGGGGAAAAGATTCCCTATTTAACAAATGGTGCTGGGTGAACTGGCTGGCAACCTGTAGAAGACTGAAACTGGACCCACACCTTTCACCATTAACTAAGATAGACTCTCACTGGATTAAAGATTTAAACTTAAGACATGAAACTATAAAAATACTAGAAGAGAGAACAGGGAAAACCCTTGAAGAAATTGGTCTGCATGAGTATTTTATGAGGAGGAACCCCCGGGCAATTGAAGCAGCTTCAAAAATACACTACTGGGACCTGATCTAACTAAAAAGCTTCTGCACAGCCAAGAACACAGTAAGTAAAGCAAGCAAACAGCCCTCAGAATGGGAGAAGATATTTGCAGGTTATGTCTCCAACAAAGGTTTAATAACCAGAACCCACAGAGAAGTCAAACGTATAAGCAAGAAAAGAACAAGTGATCCCATTGCAGGCTGGGCAAGAGACTTGAAGAGAAACTTCTCTGAAGAAGACAGGTGCACGGCCTACAGACATATGAAAAAATGCTCATCATCTTTAATCATCAGAGAAATGCAAATCAAAACTGCTTTGAGATATCATCAAACTCCAGTAAGATTGGCCCATATCACAAAATCCCAAGACCAGAGATGTTGGCGTGGATGAGGAGAAAAGGAAACACTTCTACGCTGCTGGTGGGAATGCAAATTAATACATTCCTTTTGGAAAGATGTTTGGAGAACACTTAGAGATCTAAAAATAGATCTGCCATTCAATCCTATAATTCCTCTACTAGGCGTATACCCAGAAGACCAAAAATCACATCATAACAAAGATATTTGTACCAGAATGTTTATTGCAGCCCATTTTATAATTGCTAAGTCATGGAAAAAGCCCAAGTGCCATCGATCCACGAATGGATTAATAAATTGTGGTATATGTACACCATGGAATATTATGCAGCCTTAAAGAAAGATGGAGACTTTACCTCTTTCATGTTTACATGGATGGAGCTGGAACATATTCTTCTTAGTAAAGTATCTCAAGAATGGAAGAAAAAGTATCCAATGTACTCAGCCCTACTATGAAACTAATTTATGGCTTTCACGTGAAAGCTATAACCCAGTTATAACCTAAGAATAGGGGGAAGGGGGAAAGGGAGCGGAGTGAGGGGAGGAAGTGGGCGGAGGGAGGGGAATTGGTGGGATTACACCAGCGGTGCATCTTACAAGGGTATATGTGAAACTTAGTAAATGTAGAATGTAAATGTCTTAACACAATAGAAAATGCCAGGAAGGCTATGTTAACCAGTGTGATGAAAGTGTGTCAAACAGTCTATAAAACCAGTGTATGGTGCCCCATGATCGCATTAATGTACACAGCTATGATTTAATAAAAAAATAATAATAATAATAAAAAGAAAGTGAATAAAGACAGGTGATTGCTGATGTGCCTGAGCGAGCACCAGCCTTCCCTTTTAAAATCATTTATTTTGTCTGCAGTGCTTCCTCTACATCATTGACCAAGTAGCCCGGTGGACAGCAACATGCTACAAAGAATGAGGTGCTAGGAAAAGGTTTCCAAACTCCAAAAAGTGGAAAGGTCTTTAGGCAAAATACATTGCTGGTGATGAAAAGTTAAAAGAACAGTAAGGGCAATACCTTCTGGGTTGACACTAAAGGGAAACAATGGCTCATGCTTTGGAGTTCCATCTGCACAAAAAGGGATAAGATAGTGACTTAAAGCAGTGAACATAAGACATACTTCAATAGGCTTCTTATTCTCTTCCCTCCTTCCAATTAATGCCCATACTTCAGGATTGATAAACCATAGTGGGGATGATTGGTCTTAACGGTAAAACAACAGATAATCACTAGCACACAATTTTCAATAAGGACTCTAAAAGAAATCAATAATCAGAGAAAAATTGGATAGACTAGTTCCCCAGCATTCTGTGAACTCCACCTGGATCCTCCATGCTACCACCTCCCCCTGCCCTCTCTGAGAAGCCAAGTATTCCAAACTTCCTATGGAGAAATTCTATTCTCTTCCTGGGAGCACACACTGACCTTTTCACTCTAAACCTTTTGTGAGCACACCTGAGGAAGGGGCTGAACAAACTGCTGGTTCCCCAGGGCTGCACATGGCAGACACAGGTGCTCCCACATCTTACCTGGATTCTATGTGCAATGGAGAATGCAGAGGTCCTCTGAAGATCTTTTTCCTGTGGCTTCTGTTCCAGGAAAAAGGCTAAGGTTTTCCTTAATGGGTTTCAAAGCATCAGAAAAGATATTGGGGGTTTAGTACTCCGATTCTCAAAGCCTAGTTAACCTGGTTAGATTACTCAGGTAAGCTAGAAGGTTAAACTAATGTACACTGGTAACTGAAAGCAAAGTGACTGGAAACTGAAAATGAAAGGGGAGCACTACAGTGTGGATAGGGAGGAACAATAACCTACAAATGATTCAGGATAAAAAAGAGATACTTGACTTATGAAGGCTGGAAGGAAAGTTGAGAGCCCTTCCAAACAGAGTTGGAAGTGGGTCCCTCTTATGATGGCTTAGGGTTAGAGTTGGAGAAAAGCCTATCCCTCTGCTTTTTAATGTCCCCCTGTGGAATAATGATTCGCTGTATGGCCTCCAGGAAAATGTGCTGTGTCCGACTGGGGAGCCAGGGCACGCTTCTCCCATTACATGAGCGAACAGAAGAGGCGTGTGGAGCAGGGTTTGAGCCGGGGTGCCAGCGTGTGGGATCCTGGAGGTATTCATGGAGGCCAGAACCGCGTGACGACCAAGGCTGTGGCAGGTGAGTGGAGAGAAAAGGGACCGAGGCAGGTGTGTGGCAGAGCGGGAAGGGAGTCTGGGAGGCGTGGGCAAGCAGTTTGCTGGGGCGGGAAATAGGACAGAGGTGAGAGTTGTGCTGGCAGACGGAGATCGTGCCCTATGGGATGCGCATGGCTTGAGTGGCAGCCACGCAGGAGGCAGCGTGGAGCTCCGCTGGTCTGCAGGCTGCATGGGCCAGGAATCAAACCCAGAACGCCCGAGTGGCGGGCGAGAATTCTATCATTGAACTACACATGCACCGGTGGTAGATGACTACAGAGGCTCCAAAGCGGTAGCCTCCAGGACTCTGGTCCTGGCTTGTCGTGGCCATCACCAGCGTTGGAGCGCGCCCCAGGGGCGACCAGTAGGACAGGCTTGGGTAACATCGAGGGCACTGGGGCGCAGCGCGCGCGCTCATAGGGCGAGGGGTGGACTCTCCAGGTCCGGGGCTTTTCCTGGATCCCAGGGCTGCCAGACGGGCTGTCGGTTTCACCGGAGGAAGCCAGGAGAGAGAGCTGCCCTGGCCGGAGTCCTGATGCCCATGGGAGCAGGAGACGTGTGGCGAGCTTAGCTGAGCGCACACCTTCCCTCGGGAGGGCCCGGAAACAGACCCCACCCCTGCCCCAAACCTGGATCCTGACCCCCACCTGTCCCTTTCCAGGCTGATTGGCTTTTTTACCCGTGGTGCTGTGGGGGGGGGGAGCCAGCGGGGGCAGAGGAGCCGCGGGTACCGCCGCCACAGCCGAGCGAGGCTCAGGCATAGACACCAAGCTACAGAATTCGAGCCTCGCTCCTGCTCCTTGGCCAGTGGCCCTGCACTATAGAGGTGCGAGGCCCGGGGGTAGGGGGTGCAGCGGGAGTTGGGCTGGGTGGGAGACAGGGGCGCGACGAGGGATGAGAGGAGTAGAGCACTATGGCAGAGCGGCAACCGATTCTCTAGCAGGCTCCGGGGTGGGCCCGGGCAGCCGCATGGCGCCTGGGGAAGCATTGCTGCGCAGAGGTGGTCCGGGCGGGGGCCCGGCGTTAGTGGTCGGGCCACGCGTATCTAGGGCTTCTGCTTGCAACTGCCGGGGCCAATGGCTCCGGGCTCGGAGGCCCTGTGCTGGCGTTCCTCTCGTGTCTGGCGAGAAGGCGTCCGGTCTGCCAGCGTGCGGGCCGTCAGGGCCAAGCCGGGAGAGCGCTGCAGTGACGAAGCTTGGGGGACACCAGTCCAGCCAGGAGGGCGACCTCAGTAGGGTGTGGCGAGAACGTAATGGGCAGGCAGGGACCGAGGTGGTGGGTGGAAAGGAGGAACTTGTCGGACCGTGTGCCTCCAGTTGCAGAAGTGTGCGGATTCAGAGAGCTAGTCGCGAGTCCCGAGTCGCCATTCTTCAGGCAGAAGCCGCGGAGGGGAACGTGGCAGGCTCTCCACACCTGACCGAGCCCGGCCGAAGGCGGGGGCGGGCTGTGTTGGTAGGAGGGAAAAGGCAGGGAAAAGCGAAGGTGGCCAGCCAAGTACTGAAGCCCCCGTTGGGTCAAGTGGGAGGGGGCGTGATGAGTTGGAGGGGAGTGCGTCTGTCTGAATGGCAACTGGCAGAGGGTGACAGGTTCTGCCGGCTGCCTGTACCGAGTATCTGTGCGACGCCAGCACGTAGGCTGGAAGAAAAGATGAGCCTTTGCAGTTGCTGCGTTTGGGGTGCAAGCGTGAAGGGAGCTGGAGCTTGGAGAGTGGGCAAGCGTGCGAGGCAGGAAGGCAAGGTCAACTGGTCGCGGGTTGCCACCGGCGTTGTCTGGGCCAAAAGGCGAGTTTGTCAGGAGTGGGATTCGAACCCACGCCTCCAGGGGAGACTGCGACCTGAACGCAGCGCCCTAGACCGCTCGGCCATCCTGACCACTGGCTTGTGTGTGAATCTTTTCACCTGGCTGCGACGCCGCGTGGAAGCCAGCGCCTTTGGCCAGTGACTTTCCCAGTGCTTACGTGAAGCGACCCGGAGCATCGGCAGAGGGGGAGCCAAATGAGCTGACCCGCTGGCTTGGGCGTCGACGTCCCATTCCTCCAGCCCGGCCGTAGCCGGGACGAATCGGGCCATCAGCTGCCGCCAGCCTCCACCTGCGCCTCCCCTCGCTGGCTCCCGCGCGAGCTCCGCGCCCACCACCTCCTCACTCCCTTGCTCGCTCGCCCGCCCCTCCTCGTCCAGGCGCGATCCTGGCGCTGGACACAGCAGGGAGGACACACAGGGAGGTTCCACTCCACCGGGATCCCGTCAGGATTCGGCTCCCGGTATGATCAGAGGGTGCTTTATTGGGAGTGGCGGCAGGTTGGCTTCGATAACGGGTTTGGGCGTGGGCAGTGAGGTTTGGGTTGGGAGTGGAAGTGTTGGTGGCGGTGCGGTGCGGGTGGTGTCGGACTGGAGGCACGTGCCGGGCGCCTGTGGTGGGCAGGGAGTGGAAGGCAGAGCTAGGCATTGACATCTCAAAGAAGGTTCGGGAGCCCAGGCCACCCGCACCGCCGTCCTTGTTAGTATAGTGGTGAGTATCACGCGGGAGACCCGGGTTCTATTCCCCGACAGGGAGGCTGCTACCCTTTTTGGCCACCACACTCAACCTAGCCTCAAGCAACCAAGGGCCCTTCTCTGACCTCCAGCCAGGCAGGAACAGGGCGCCCTCTTGTGCCTGGCCTGGCCGTCCCCTTCCAAAGTCTCCACCACCCCACCTGCCCCCCCCGCCATTCCCCTTACGCTGGAAACCCCTTTGGCCCTTTGACTCCCCTGGCCCTTTTGACCCACCCCACCTCGCCCTCCTGGTCCTCTTTCCTTCTTGCCCGCCGGCCTCTTGGTAGCCTATGCGGAGCCGCCTCGGCGCTCCCCCATATCGCCCGACGAGTCGGAATAGGTTCCCTACGACACACAGGGCCCAGGGACCTTGGGCGGAAGGCCGATGAGCGAATCCCCGGCGAGTGCAGGCTATGGCCTGGCCGGGCCCCTGGCGGAGAAGCGCTCTGGAGAGCCGGCCGCCAGGCCACCGATCCTGCCCGCGGGGCGGTAAGCTGCGTGCAGTCCGGGAGGGCGTGGCCAGCAGCGGTAAGGCAACATTAGCTCCATCCCTCAGGCAGACAGACAGGCAGGCAGGCAAGTCGATCGGTGGCAGGCGGGGGCCGAGGGAACGGGGACTGGAGTCTCGATGCTGGGCTTCCGCAGATGGGGCGCCGGTGGGCGTCTCCTGGCGCGCTGGCAGAGCGGAAACTGTGGCGGGAGCGGCGTCGGGGCAAGGACTCGCAGAGATGTAGGATGCCGGCTGCATTCCCGGCCTAATTGGCGGGGCTGCCGGCACGGAGCGGCGTTGGTGGTATAGTGGTAAGCATAGCTGCCTTCCAAGCAGTTGACCCGGGTTCGATTCCCGGCCAACGCAATGGGCCGACCTTTTGCGCAGACAGGTCCAGTTACGTGGCCTTGGCTGTGTGTGCGTGCGTCGGTGCGTGCGTAGGGGAAGGAGGCGTGCGAGGCTTGGAGGGTGCCGCAAGCGGGGAGAGAGCTGCCAGGGCTGGAGGATTGCCAGAGTGGAGGGAGGCTGGTCTTTGTTTTCAACCCAAGCAGGGCTCAGGCGCCCGGGTAGCACCTATCGCTTGCCCTGGTGGTGTTAGGTCCAGCAGGCGCTATCCTAGAAAAGTAGCCAGCGCTCCCTGGTGGTCTAGTGGTTAGGATTCGGCGCTCTCACCGCCGCGGCCCGGGTTCGATTCCCGGTCAGGGAAACCATTTTTTTTTCTTGCACACTGCTTTGCGCACCTCCCTTTTGACCAACACGCTCGCTGCTGGCTCTCTTCTCCCTCCTCCCAGCCACCACCTCCGGCCCTCTCCACGTGAGCCCGTGCCCTGGCGACTGCCCTTCAGCCCATCTGGCCATTTGGCCAAGCTGGCCACCTTGGGTCCCATCTATCCTGCCCAATGCTCGCCTCATCGCTCCTGTTTTTCCTCAGCCCCGAGTCCCAACCGGATCTGTCACGACAGCCTGTCTCCTTCCATGGCCGCCAGAAGACTCTCAGACCACAGAGCCAACGCCACATACACACACAGTATGCACGTGCACGCACACACATGTAGTCGTCCTCACACTCATCCACTCGCTTCTGGCCACCAAATGGACAAGGATTCTCCAGCAGCGCTCTTTCTTCCTTCCAGAAGAAGAGCCACTTCTGCTTCTGCCCCTGCAGGGAGATTAGCGCCCACCTGTCCAGGGCCTGGGTCCGGGACACCACCACTTAGGTTGGAAAGTGCTCTGGTTTTCCACAGCGTGCCAGGCCCGGAGTGCCGCCCAGGGATTGGGCTCCAAGCGTGTCTGTGGCTTTGACTGAGATAGGGGAGTATAGTCTGTGGGATCCGGGGCCTCCAGCTAGAATCTAGGGAGAAAGGGGTGTGAGAAACGCATTTTGTTTTTTAAAAATGTTCTTATTGATACACTATATGTGTGCATACTTAGCGGGTACATACATAGAATGTGTAATGATCAAGTCAGGGTATCCATCGCCTTGACTATTTATCATGTCTACGTGCTGGACACCTTTCCAGTCTTCTAGCCATGTTGAATTAGTCACACCATTGTTAATTAACTCAATTCACTCTAACCTGCTGCAGGAACTCAGAATTCATTCTTCTATCTGTGTGTACTCAATAACCAATACCTCTTATTCCCCATCTCCCTTCCCTGCCAGACAATCAAGCCCCATCTCCCATTCCCTGGCACCCTTCCCAGGCTCTACCTCCACGAGATCAACTTCTTCAGCTCCCACATATGAGTGAGAACAGGCATAGTTGTCTTTGTGAGCCTGGCTTATTTCACTTAACATAATGACCTCCAGTTTTGTCCATATTGCTGCAAACGATAGCATTCCAGGCTTCTCGAAGGCCCAAGAGTATTCCACAGGGTGTATCTACATCCCATCTTGTTTATCTGTTCACCTGTTGCTGGGTGCCTAGGTCCATTCCCGAGTTTAGCTCGGGACAATAGTGCTGGCAAATATGAGTGTGGGCATGCAGGTAACCCTTTGATATATAGATTTCTGTCCCTTTGGATACATACCAAATCCAGTGGGTCTAGTTCGAGGTTTTTGAGAAATCTCTGTGCCCTTCTCCACAGTGGCTGTATGAATTGACATTCCCACCACCAATGATGCAGAGAGAGTCCTTTCCCCTTTGCCACATTCTGGCCAGCATCTGCTTTTGTGTTTAGAATGCCAGCCATTTTAACTGGTGTGGCAGATGATATCACCTTGTGGTTGGATTTGCTTTCCTCTGATGTTTAGTGTCATTGAGCATTTTGTCCATATACCTGTCTGTTGGCCATTTGTATGTCTTCCTTTGAGAAATGCCTGTTCAGAGGCTGGGCACAGTGACTGAAGCCTGTAATTCTAGCACTCTGGGAGGCTGCAACGGGTGGCCCTGAGCTCTCAGGTTCGAGACCAGCCTCAGCAAAAGTGAGATTCTCCCCTAACCCCATCTCTAAAAATAGCCAGTGGCAGGTGCCTGTAGTCCCAGCTACTCTGATGACTCAAGCAAAGAGAATTGCTTGAGCCCAAGAGTTTGAGGTTGCCATGAGAGTGACAAAGTGAAACTGTCTAAAAAAAAAAAAAATGCCCATTTAGGTGTTTTGCCTAGTTTTGACTTGCATTGCTGGGGGACGGGGGTGTTTGTTTTCTGCTGTTATTGTTGCATTTTGCTTTGCCATTGAGTTGAGTTCAGCATACCCTCTGCTTGTTAATCCCTTGTCAGATGTCATATGGGTTGTTTGCTGGTGATTTCTCCCATTCTGTGGGTTGTCTCTTCACTTTGTTGACTGTTTCCTTCGCTGAGCAGAAGCTTCTTTAGGTTGCTGTGGCCCCAACTGTCTCTCTTTGCTTCAGTTGTCCGTGCTTTGGACGTCTTACACAAAACCTCTTTGCCCACACCAACCTCTTGGAGCATTTGTACAGTGATTCCTTCTAGTACCTGCATAGTTCTGGTCTTAGATCTATGTCTTTGATCAATTTGGATTTGGTTTCGAGATATGGATAGCAGCTTCACTCTCAGGCCCTTTCAGGGAGTCCTGAGCTGCTCCAGGACACCCTGCTCAGCACCCTGAGCTGCTCCAGGACAGCCCAGCAGTATGGGCGAGGGCTGTGTCTCTCTTTTGGTGCCATGCCCTTTGCTCTGGCATGTATGATATGAGATGCCACCCCTGGGAATGGACAACTACACCCATAACCGCCACCCACCCACAACACAACCCCCAGATGACCTCCCAAGGTGATGGGAAGCTACACCATCCATAGGGGCTCAGTCTCCAGCCTGCCCCTCACACCAGCCACGAAAATTGAAGGTGCCGTGCCACCAAAGGGGCCAGAGTAACCAGTGAGTCTGGGGGTGAAGGCTGGTGGGGAGCAGGGAAGGATAAGGCCAAGAGTGTCAGACTGCGAGCCTGTCTGGTACAGATCCGAAAAGGGTATGGGATTCGACTGGACCCCTGTAAGGACAGACATTTACAGTGTCAGGTGTGTATTTGGGGGGTAGAATAGAAGAGACCCGAGGGAAAGATGTGCAACTGCTCCATGTTGTGTGGGGGCCTGGGAGGCGCGGTGGGTAAGCGAAACTCCCTGAGCGCAAACCTGGAGCACATGCCACGACACTATCCGTGTGCTTTTTGATGTCCTCGTGTGGTTTAATGCCTGACTGTGGGACCCTCTGGGAGAATGCGATCCGCTAGTCTCAGATGACTCGCTGTGCTCGCTAGGGGTTGGGCAGCCAGGGCACGCAGCCGGCAAGCGAGGGATAATGGAGAAATGCGAAGGGAAGAGGGGCGGCGAGCACGATTCCAGTGTGTGGTGCCCGGTGTTCAGTATTCCTGGAGGCGAGAAGAGGGTGAGGACCAAGGCGGTGGCAGGAAAGTGAAGAGAAAAGGGACCGAGGCAGGTGTGTGGCAGAGCGGGAAGGGAGTCTGGCAGACGAGGGCAAGCAGTTTGCTGGGGCGGGAATGGGGCAGAAGTGAGAGTTGTGCTGGAGGGCGGAGCTCGTGCCCGGCGGGGCGCGCGTGGCTTGAGTGGAAGTCATGCAAGAGTCAGCGTGGAGCGCTGCGGGACGTGGAGCTGCAGGACCAAAATGGGGTAGCATGCTGCATGGACTGGGAATAGAACCCGAGCTTCCTGCGTGGCAGGCGAAAATTCTACCATTGAACCACCCATGCACCAGGGACAGATGCCTACAGAGGCTTCCACAGTGGTATCCTCCTCGACTCTGCTCATGGCTTGTGGTGACCGTCTGCAGCGTTGGAGCGCGCCTACGGGCTGGGTCGAAGGGAAGCCGATGGACGACCAGTAGGACAGGCTCTGGTCAAGTCGAGGGCCCTAGGGCGCAAAGCACGTGCGCGCATAGGTCAAGGGCCGAACTAGCCAAGTCCGGCGCTTTTCCTGGCGCGCAAGGCTGCCGGATGAGCTGTCGGTGTCGCCAGGGGAAGCCAGTAGCGGGACAAGAGATGTGTAGCAAGTTTGGCTGAGCCCATACCTTCCCCCTCGGGAAAGACCCCCAGACCTGGATCCTGATCCCGACCGGTCCCTTTCCATGCTTATTGGCTCCCTTGCCTGCGGTGCTCTGTGTGCTGGAGCCAGCGGAGGCAGGGAGGAGTCTCGGGTACCGCCGCCACGTCCACGCGAGGCATAGACACCAAGCGAGCGAGTTCGAGCCTGGCTACGGCTCCCTGGCCAGTGGCCCGAGGTAGGGGGTGGAGTGGAAGGTGGGCTGGGTGGGACGTCGGGGGCAGGGGAGGGGAGGAAGAGGGAATGAAGGAGTAGAGCACTCTGGCAGAGCGGCAGCCGGCTTTCGAGCAGGCTGTAGGGTGGGCGGTGACAGCCGCTTGCCGCCTGGGGAAGCGTTGTGGCTCTGAGGTAGTCCTGGAGGGGACCCGGCGTTCATGGTCCGGTCACACGAATCTAGGGCTTCTGCTCGGGACTCCTGGGGCTAATCTCTCCAGGCTCCGGCTTCGCGGCCAGGCCCTATGTGCGGTATCGCCTATGTCTGGCGAGGAGGCGTCCGGCTGCCCGCGTGCTGGCGGTCAGGGCCAAGCCGGAAGAGCACTGCAGTGAAGAAGCTTGCTGAACACCTGTCTAGCTAGGCAGACGACCTCAGTAGGGTGTGGCGAGAACGGAATGGGCAGGCGGGGGCCGAAGCAGTGGGTAGAAAGGAGGGACTGTCGGATGGTGTGCCTCCGGTTGCAGAAGTGTACGGGCTCAGAGAGCGAGTCCAGAGTCGCGAGTCCTGAGTCATCGTTCGCCCGGCAGGAGCTGGAGGGGAAAACGTGGGGGGCTCGTCACGCGGGACAGAGACCGGCCGAAGGCAGGGGCAGGCTGTGTTGACAGGAAGAGAAAGGCAGGGAAAAGTGAGGAAGGTGGCCAGCGAGGTACTGAAGCGCCCAGGAGTGGGGTCCAGTGTGAGGGGGCGTGAGTTGGCGGGAATGTGTCTGTCCGAATGGCAACTGGACAAGGGTTACGGGTGCTGTTGGCTGCTGGTATCGGAGTGTCTGTGCGAGACCAGCGCATGGGCGGGAAGAAAGGGTGAGCCTTGTGCAGTCGCTGCGTTTGGGGGGTGCGCATAATGGGGACCGGAGCATGGAGAGTTGGGCAAGAGAGCGAGGCAGGAAGGCAGGGTCAACTTGTCGCCCAGGCCAAAAGATGGGCTTGTCGGGAGTGGGATTCGAACCCACACCTCCATGGGAGACTGCGACTTGAACGCAGCGCCTCAGACGGCTCCGCCATCCAGACGACTGGCCTAGATGCGACGCCCCTCACTTGGCTGCAGGCACCGGCGCCGGTGGCCCGCAACTTTACTGGTGCGCAAGCGAAACCACCCGGCACGTCGGCAGAGGGGGAGATGAGTGAGCTGACCTAGCTGGCTTCGCGTCGACGCCCCATCCCTCCAGCCCAGACCCAGCCGGGTCGCGTCGGGCCATCAGTTGCCACCAGCCCCCACCCACACCTCCCCTCGCTGGCTCCCGCGCGCGCCACGCGACTACCGCCTGGTCCCTCCCTTGTTTGCTCGCTCGCCCCTCTTCGTCCACGCTCAGTAGGCAACAGGGAGGATGCACTGGGAGGTTCCAATCCACCGGTGTACCAGTCGGGGTCCGGCTTCGGGTTGGGTGGGAGAGTGCTTTGCTGGGAGTGGCGGCAGGTTGGCTTTATCTACGCTGTTGGGCGTGGGCAGCGCGGTTGGGGTTGGGAGTGGGGGTGGCGGGGTGGCGTGTTTGGGCTGGGACGGGTAGCAGGTGCCAGAAACTTGCAGTGGGCAAAGGGAGGAAGGCAGAGCTAGGCGTTGACGCTTGCGGAGGGGTCGGGCATCGGATCCACGGCCATCGTCGTCCTCGTTAGTATAGTGGTGAGTATCCCCGCCTGTCACGCGGGAGACCGGGGTTCGATTCCCCGACGGGGAGGCTGCTACCCTTTTTGGCCACAGCTCGCAACCCAGCCTCTAGCGACCAAAGGCCCTTCTTCTCCACCCTCCTGCTATGTAGGCGCAGGCCGCCCTCTTGTGCCTGACCTGCCCGCCCCGCCCCCGCCCCAACGTGCCAACACTTTTCCCCCCACTCCACCCTCCCCCAGCCGTTCTCCTTACCCTGGAGATTCCCTTGGCCCCTTTAACTCCTTTGATGCCCCTCTCTCTCCCTCCACCCCGTCCTCTTTCCTTCCTCCTCGCCGGCTCCTTGGTTGCTTATGTGCAGCTGCCTGGTCGCGCCCCCACAGGGCCTAACCAGTAAGAATGGCCTCCCTACCACGCACAGAGCCTGGCGACCCCGGTGGAGGGGCAATGAGCGATTCCCGAGGGGTGCGGGCTGTAGCCTGGACAGGCCCCTGATTGAGAAGGGCTGCAGCCGAGGAGGGCCCAGCCAACAGGACCAAGGCAGCGATAGCACCATCCCCGGCAGGCAGACAGGCAGGCAGGCAAGCGGGTCGTAGGCAGGCGGGGCACAGGGGAAGAGGGGCTGGAGCCATGAAGCTGGGTTTGCGCAGGTAGGGCGCTGGACGGCCTCGCCCCGGGCGATGCCAGGGCGGAGCCGAAGGCTGGCGCGGCGCCGGGGCAAGGATCCCCGGCGAGGGCGAAGCACCGGCCGCATCCCCAGGCCAATGTGGCTGGGTTAGTGGTGTCGAGTGGCGTTGGTGGTATAGTGGTGAGCATAGCTGCCTTCCAAGCAGCTGACCCGGGTTCGATTCCCGGCCAACGCACTGGGTTGACCTTTTAGTGCAGGTAGGTAAAGGTGAGTGGTTTTGGCCTGTGTCTGCGTGCGTGCTTAAGGAAAGGAGGCACGCGGGGCTTGGAGGGTGCCGTAAGCAGGCGAGCTGCCAGGGCAGTCGAATTGCCAGGGCGGCGCGGACTGGCTTTTTTTTTTTTTTTTTTTTTGGTCTTTATTTTCAACCCAAGCAGGGCCCAGGCGCCCGGGTAGCACCGAGTGCTTGCCACCTTGGCTAGCAGCAGGTTCCAGGAGGCGCAGTCCCATTGCAACGGTAACCGCTCCCTGGTGGTCTAGTGGTTAGGATTCGGCGCTCTCACCGCCGCGGCCCGGGTTCGATTCCCGGTCAGGGAAACCTATCTTCTTGCGCGCTGCTCCCCCACCCCCACCCCCCATCCGGCGCCTTTACGCTTCTCTTTGACCAACAAGCTCACTAACTGACTCGCTCTCTTCTCCCACCTCCAAGCCGCCATTTCCCGGGCCCTCCACGTGCAGCCCGACCCTTGGCACCTGCCCCTCAGTCCACCAGGCCTTTTGCTCCCATCTGGCCTGCCCGACCATCGCCCCCTCGTTCCCATTCTTCCTCAGCCGCGAGCCCCAACCAGACCGGCCACCACAGTCTGCTTCCTCCCGTGGCCACCAGCAGACTCTCGGACCACAGAGCCAACGCCACATACACACACGCACGCACGCACACACATGCAATTGTCCACACATACTCATCCACTCGCTTCTGGCCGCCCAATGTGCAAGGACTCTCCAGCAGTGCCAAACCAAGCCTCGTGGGTGACCGGCGACTTCTGTCACTGCTGGGGAATCAGTGCCCACCTGGACCAGGGCCTGCAGTCTGGGACTTCACCACTTAGGCCGGAAAGCGCTCTGCCTTTTCCACTAGGTGCCAGGCCCGGAGTGCCAGTCGTCATTGGGCTTCTTCAGGTCAGTGGCCTCGACCAAAATGGGGGAGTGGAGCTGAGCCTGTGGGAGCCGGGGCCTCTGGCTAGGTGCCAGGGAGGCAGGAGTGTGAGAAATGGATTTCGTTTTTTAAAAATGTTCTTATTGATACATGGTATGTGTGCATACTTAGTGTGTACATGCATAGAATATGTAATGATCCAGTCAGGCTATACATCACCTTGGCTATTTATCATGCCTAGGTGTTGGACACTTTTCCAGTCTTCTAGCCATGTTGAAATACACATGACATTGTTGATTAACTCCATTCACTCTAATCTGCTGGGGGAACTCAGAATTCATTCCTTCTATCTGTCTGTGTGTAGCCTTTAACCAAACCCTCTTATTGCCCCTCTCCCTTCCCTGCCAAAGGCTCAAGCTCCATCTCCCATTCCCTGGCACCCTTCTCAGGCTCTACCTCCACAAGATCAACTTCTTTAGCTCCCACATATGAGTGAGAACACACATAGTTGTCTTTGTGTCCCTGGCTTATTTCACTTAACATAATGACCTCCAGTTTTGTCCATATTGCTGCAAACGACAGCCTTTTCAGGCTTCTCTATGGCCCAAGAGTATTCCACAGGGTGTAACTACACCCCATCTTGTTTATCCGTTCACCTGTTGTTGGGCACCTAGGTCCATTCCCTAATTTCAGTGGGGCCAATAGTGCTGCAGTAAACATGAGTGTGAGCATGCAGGTATCCCTTTGATATACGGATTTCTGTCCCTCTGGATACATATCAAATCCAGTGGGATTACTCAAACTGTAGTTTGAGGTTTCTGAGAAATCTCCGTACTGTTCTCCACAGAAGCTGTAGGTACTGACATTCCCACCACCAACTGTCATGTGGGGAGGATGTCCTTTCCTCTTTGCCACATCCTGGCCAGCATCTGCTATTGCCTGTCTTTAGGATGCCACATTTTAACTGGGGTGGCAGATGATGTCACCTTGTGGTTGGATTTGCTTTCCTCTAATGTTTAGTGTCATTGAGCATTTTTTCATATACCTGTCTGTTGACCACATGTATGTCTTCCTTTCAAAAATGCCTGTTCAGATCTTTTGTCCAGTTTTGACTCACATTGCTTGGGGGGGGGGAGGGTGTTTGTTTGTTTGTTTCTGCTATTATTGTTGCATTTTACTTTGCCATTGAACTGTTTGAGCTCCACATAGGCTCTGGTTGTTATTCCCTTGTCAGATGTAAGATGAATAGTTTGCAGGTGCTTTCTGCCATTCTGTGGGTTGTCTTTTCACTTTGTTGACTGTTTTCTTTGCTGAGGAGGAGTTTTTTAAGAACGCTGTGGCCCCAGCTATCTCTCTTTGCTTCGGTTGTCTTTGCTTCGGATGTGTTACACAAAACCACTTTGCCAGCCAACTTTCTGGAGCATTTGTCCAATGTTTCCTTCTAGTACCTGCATAGTTCTGGTCTTAGGTCTAAGTCTTTGATCTTTTTCAATTTGGTTTGGGGATATGGAGAGAAATAGGGGTCCAGTTTTCCCCCACATCATTTATTGTAAAGACTGTCCTTTCCCCATTGCACACTCTCAGCCCTGTCATAGAAATTGAGGAAGCTGGTTGGGAACACCACACAGCCACGCCCACCTGTGCAGGCTGTAGGGAGGTGCATGGCAGAGTAGACTTCTAGCTGACCTGCCATGGGCCTTTCCTTCTTGATGCTCTTTCTGGTCTTGGAATGGCAAGCCAAGAGCACACCAAAAAGGGGCCTACTGGCTTGGCACCTGTGGCTCAAGCGGCTAAGGTGCCAGCCACATATGCCAGAGCTGGCAGGTTCGAATCCAGCCCAGGCCTGCCAAGCAACAATGATGGCTGCAACCAAAAAAGATAGCCAGGTGTTGTGGCGGGTGCCTGTAGTCCAAGTTACTTGGGAGGCAGAGGCAGGAGAATCGCTTGAGCCCAGGAGTTGGAGGTTGCTGTGAGCTGTGATGCCACAGCACTCTACCTAGGGCAACAGCTTGAGGCTCTGTCTCAAAAAAAGGGGGGAGGGGGCTACACCTGTGCCCAGATTCCATTTCTGATCTCTCCCCTTTCCTGCCTTACCCAGGTGCCTACCCGTGGACCAGGTTGCTACCAGGTTGCTACCCAGGTAGCAACCCATGGCCATATCTATCCCTCCTATTCTGTGTCTGCTCCCCAAAGTAAACTGCAGAGGTCAGTCTACTTCCCACCAGGAAAGCCTGCTTTCTTCACAGGTCTAGCTGATACCTGATGAAGTGCACGCATCTGCGGTGTGATGTTGGCCAGGACAGTGAGTCCTCAGTTTCCTGTGCAGGCTGAGGCCCTATGGACAGAGGACCTTGCCATCACCACTGGAGGTCCTCTGGGGGTCGGTGGGTGACAGTGCCAGATGTTGGTGTCCATTCCTGGAGTCTCGTGGTTGGCATCTCACACAGGCCAGGGCAAAAGGCATGGCACCAAAAGGGGGATGCAGCCCCTGCACATGGTGCTGGGGGTGTGGTGTGGTGGGGATGTGGTGGGTTTTACAGTATTGGAGAGGTGAAAGAGTCCAGGGTGTCAGGGTGCAGCTCAGGACTTGCCGGAAGGGCTTGGGAATAAAGCTGGCCAGTCAGATAGAGCCTCTTCAGAGGCTTGGGGTGTCCAGGCACCTTCCAGTGGGGGGAATATATGTGTGTGTGTGTGTGTGTGTATGTGTTGGCAGCAGTCAGGGGACAGAGGAGGGGAACATGGGGAGGGGTACAGGAAGAGGTGAGGGAGTGAAGCCTCTTCTGAGGGATGGCAGGATGGGCAGATTACAGGCCTGTGTGACTGGGCTCTGGTCCAGACAAGATCCAAGATGGAAGGCCATGTGTTCAGAGTGGATCCCGTCCAGCACGCCCTCAACGCTTACCGGCGAGGATTGAAGATGCCGTGCCACCAGAGGGGTTAGAGTAACCAGTGAGGCTGGGGGTGAAGGCTGATGGTGAACAGCAAAAGGTAAGGTGGAGAGCGTGTGAAATCGAGCCTGTCTGGGCCAGATCCGAAAAGGCTATGGGATGCAACTGGACCCCTGTAAGCACACACAGGGAAGGATGTGCAACTGCCCGAACCTGGGCAAAAGCTGCAGATCCTGGATAAGGGTGGGTGTTGCTTGGGAGGCTGGGAGATACATAGTGCTTAAGCACAACGCACTGAGTGCAGACCTAGCGCACATGCAGTGAACTATCTGTGTGCTTTTTGATGTTCCTATGTGGTTCAATGCCTGACCATGAGATCCTCCGGGAGAATGTGATGTGTCCACTGGTTTCAAGAGACTCGCTGTGTTCTCTAAAAGGCAGCCAGGGCACACTTCTCCGACTAAGTGTGGTGAGCCAGGGAGCGAGGCAATGTTGAGAAATGCCAAAGGAAGAGGCCCGGTGAGAGCAGGTGCCAGCGTGTGGTGCCTGCCTGTCGGTATTCCTGGAGGTAAGACACGGGCGGCAAACGAGGCGTTGGCAGGTGAGTGAAGAGAAAAGGGACCCAGGCAGGTATGTGGCAGAGCGAGAAGGGAGTCTAGGAGGCGTGGAGTCTGATGGGAGGAGTAGAGCACTCTGGCACAGAGGAGCAGAGGTGAGAGATTTCCTGGTAGGCGCTGGTGCTGGACTGGGCACAAGTGAGTGGAGCTCATTGGGACCAAAACGCGTGGAGGCGAGAATTCTACCACTCAACCACCCATGCACCAGCGGTAGACTCCTCCAGGGGCTTACACAGCCATAGCTGCCTGAACTCTGGTCCTGGCTTATCGTGGCCGTCTGCAGCGTTTGAGTGCGCCCCAGGGGCCCGGTCCAAGGGAAGCTAACGGCCACCAGTAGGACAGACTCGGGTCACGTCGAGGGCCCTGGGGCACAGAGCACGCGCGAATAGGGCGACGGGCGGACTTGTCAGGTCCGTCGCTTTTCCTGCCGCCCAGGACTGTCAGGTGGGCTGTAGGTGTCGCCAGAGGAAGCCAGGAGAGGGACAGGCCCTGGCCGGAGCCCTGATCATCGGGCAGGAGACATGTGGTGAGCTTGGCTGAGCGCACACCTTCCCTCGGGCAGGCCCGGAACCCGACCTCAACCCCGCCCCAAACCTGGATCCTGACCCCATCGGTCCCTTTCCGTGCTGATTGGCTTTCTTGCCTACATGCTATGTGTGTGGGAAACAGAGGGCTGGAGAGGAGCCGTGGGTACTGCCGCCAGGGCAGAACCGCAGCTCCAGTATAGACGCCAAGCGAGCGAGTTCGAACTTCGCTCCTGTTCCCTGGCCAGTGGCCCTGCCCTATAGAAGTGTGGGGCCATCGGGTGAATGGGAAGTGGGCTGAGTGAGAGGTAGGGGCGCGAGGAGGGTTGGGAGGAGTAGAGCACTATGGCAGAGCGGCAACCGGCCCTCTAGCAGGCTCTGGGGTGAGCCCAGGCAGCCGTTTGGTGCGTGGGGAAGCGGTGCGGCACACAAGTGGTCCAGGCGGCGGCCCGGCGTTCGTGGTCCGGCCATGTGTATCTGCGGCTTCTGCTCGCGACTGCTAGGGCCAATCTCTCTGGGCTCAGGCTTCCCAGCCAGGCCTTGCGCCTGGTTCCTCCGTGTCTGGAGAGGAGGTGTCCCGGCTGCCCGCGTGCGGGCCGTCAGGGCCAAGCCAGGAGAGCGCTGCAGTGAAGATTGGGGAGCTCCAGTCCAGCGAGGAGGGCGACCTAAGTAGAGTGTGGCGAGCACAGAATGGGCAGGCAGGGACCGAGGTGGTGGGTGGAAAGGAGGGACTATCCGAGGGTGTGCCTCCGGTTGCAGAAATGTGCGTGCTCAGAGAGCGAGTCGCGAGTTCTGAGTCGTTAGTCGTCATTCTCCAGGCAGGAGTCAGAGGGAGAAACGTGGGGACTCTCCACGAGGGACAGAGCCGCCCGAAGGTTGGGGCCGGCTGTGTTGGCAGGAAGGGAAAGACAGGGAACAGTGAGGAAGGTGGCCAGCGAGGTACTGGGGTCAAGCGTGAGGGCGCGTGTGAGTTGGTGGGGAGTGCGTCTGTCCGAATGGCAACTGGCAGAGGGTAATGGGTGCTGTCGGTTGCCAGTACCGAAGTGTCTGTACGACGCCAGCGTGTGGGCAGGAAGAAAGGGTGAGCCTGTGTAGTCGCTGCGTTTGGGGTGTGAGCGTCAAGGGAGCTGGAGCTTGGAGAGTGGGCGAGGGAGCGAGGCAGGAAGGCAAGGTCAACGGGTCGCGGGTTGCCACGGGCGTTGCCTGGGCCAAAATGTGAGTTTGTCAGAAGTGGGATTCGAACCCACGCCTCCAGGGGAGACTGCGACCTGAACGCAGCGCCTTAGACCGCTCGGCCATCCTGACTTCTGGCTTAACTATAATGAATGCCACACACCTGGCCACAACGCCGCTATGGCACCCGCGCCTTTGGCCAGCAACTTTCCTGGTGTGCAAACGAAACGCCCCAGCGCATCCGCAGAGGGGGAGCCGAGTGAGTTGACCGGCTGGCTTCAGTGTCGATGGCCTATTCCTTCAGCCCGGACCCGGCCCGGACCCGGCCCGGCCGCGTCTGGCCATCGGTTGCCGCCAGTTCCCACCCCCGCCTCCCCGCGCTGGCTCCCGGGAGCGCTGCGCGCCCACCGCCTTGTCTTGCTCACTCGCCCGCCCCTCCTCGTCCAGGCGCGATCCCTACGCTGGACGCAGCAGCGAGGACGCACACGGAGGATCCATTTCACCAGGGTACCGGTCGGGATCTGGCTCCGGGTGCGATCGGAGGGTGCTTTGTGGGAGTGGTAGCAAGTTGGATTCGCCCACGGGGTTGGGGATGGGCAGTGAGGTTGGGATTTGAAGTGGAGATAGTGGCGGCGGTGCGGGTGCGGTTGGACGTGGGGCAGGTGCTGGGCGCCTGCGGTGGGCAGGGGGAGGAAAGCCGAGCTGGTCGTTGACCGCTCTTAGAGGGGTCGGGCGCCCAGGCAGTGGGCAACGCTGTCGTCGTTAGTATAGTGGTGAGCATCCCTGCCTATCACGTGAGAGACCGCGGTTCGATTCCCCGAGGCAGAGGTTGTTGCCCTTTTGGCCACCGCCCGCAACCCAACCTCAAGCAACCAAGCGCCCTTCTTATCCTCTGTCCAGCCAGGTATACACAGGGCACCCTCTTGTGCCTGGCCTGCCTGCACCCATCCAAACTCTCCTCTCCACCCCACCCTTTGCCCTCCGCCATTCTCCTTACCCGAAAGACCCCCTTGGCCCTTTTGGCACCCGTCGCCACTTGGACCCACCCAGGCCCCCCACCTCTGGTCCTCTTTTCTTCCTCTCCCCCGGCTGTTTGGATGCCTATTCGGAGACGCCTCCGCGCGCCCCTGGGACCCCCAGTGGAAGGCCGATGAGCGAGTTCTTGGCTGTGGGGACTATGGCATGGCCGGGCCCCTGGTGGAGAAGCGCCGAGCCAAGCGCCGGGTCACCCGTCCTGCCCCCGGGGAGGCCTGTGGTGTGCAGCAGTGGAGGGCCCAGACTGCACCACCAGCAGCAATAAGGCGGCCATAACGCCATCCTCGGTAGGCAGGCAGACAGGCAAGATGGTCGGTAAGCAGGCGAGGGCTGGGGAACCTGGAGCTGGAGCCGCACAGCTGGCATGCACAGGTGTGATGCGGGATGGCCTCGCCTGGCCGGGAGGCAGCGCGGAACTGCTGGCGGGCGCCGCGTCGGGGTAGGGTTGCCCTGGGTGTGGGCTACCCGCTGGCGGCATCCCAGGGCCCACGTGGTGGGGCTACCGTTGCCCAGCGGCATTGGTGGTATAGTGGTGAGCATAGCTTCCTTCCAAGTAGTTGACCCGGGTTCGATTCCTGGCCAACGCACTGAGCTGAACTTTTGCGCAAGTAGGTCCAGGTATGTGGCTTTGGGCTGTGTCTGCGTGCGTGCGTAGGGGAAGGAGGCGCGCTGGGCGTGGAAGGTGCAGCAAACTGGAGCAGAGCTGCCAGGGCATGGGGATTGCCAGGGGCGGAGGGCGGCTGGTCTTTCTTTTCAACCCAAGCAGGGCCCAGGCGTCCAGATAGCGCTGAGCGCTTACCACCTTGACGCTGGGTCCAGGAGGCGAAAGCCTGGCGCTCTGGGTCACGTTCCCTGGTGGTCTGGGCGCCTAGGATTTGGTGTTCTCACCGCCGAAGCCTGGGTTCGATTCCCGGACAGGGAAGTCTTTCTTCTTACCCACTGTTACCTCCCAGCCTTCCCATCGCCTTGGCACCTCCCTTTTGACCAACACGCTCGCTTCTCCCGCCTCCCAGCCACCACCTCTGGCGCCCTCCACGTGAGCCTGAACCCTGGTGCCTGCTCCTCAGCTCATCTGGCCTTTTGGCCCCATCTGCCCTGCCTGACGCTCGCCTCCTTGCTCCCATTCTTTCTCAGGCCTGAGCTCCGACCCTATCGGCCACTACAGCCTTTCTCCTGCAGTGGTTCCCAGCAGATTCTTGGACCACAGAGCCAACGCTACATACACGCACGCACGCACGCACACACGCACGCACACATAAGCAGCCGTCAACACATACTCTTCCACTCGTTTCTGACCACCGAATGGGCAAGGATTCTCAGGCAGCGCTATTTCTTTCTGCCAGGCCAAGCCTCGGACTACGGGCCACTTCTGTCCCTGCCCGGGGATCTGCGCCCACTGGACGAGGGCCTGCGGTCCGGGACATCGCCACTTACGCTGGAAAGCGCTCTGGCTTTTCCACAGAATCCTGGCCTGGGATTAGGCTCCCGCGTGTCTGTGGCTTTGACCAAGATGAGGGAGTGGAGCCTGTGGGAGCTGGGGCGTCGGGCTAGGCGCCAGAGAGGCAGGGGTTTGAAAAACGGATTTAGTTTTTTAAAAATGTTCTTATTGATACATGGTATGTGTGCATACTTAGTGTGTACATACATAGAATGATTGAGTCAGGGTATCCATCACCTTGGCTGCTTATCATGTCTACGTGTTGGACACATTTCCAGTCTTCTAGTCATGTTAAATTAGTCACGCCATTGTTAATTAACTCTATTCACTCGTAGCTGCTGTGGGAACTCAGAATTCATTCCTTCTATCTGTCTGTGTGTACCCAATAACCAATACCTCTTATTCCCCCTCTCCCTTCCCCGCCAGACGCTCAAACCCCATCTCCCACTCCCTGGCACCTTTCTCAGACTCTACCTCCACAAGATCAGCTTCTTTAGCTCCCACATATGAGTGAGAACACACATAGTTGTCTTTGTGTCCCTGGCTTATTTCACTTAACATAATGACCTCCAGTTTTGTCCATATTGCTGCAAACGACAGCCTTTTCAGGCTTCTCTATGGCCCAAGAGTATTCCACAGGGTGTAACTACACCCCATCTTGTTTATCCATTCACCTGTTGTTGGGCACCTAGGTCCATTCCCTAATTTCAGTGGGGCCAATAGTGCTGCAGTAAACATGAGTGTGGGCATGCAGGTATCCCTTTGATATACGGATTTCTGTCCCTCTGGATACATATCAAATCCAGTGGGATTGCTGGATTCTAAAGTAGTGGAATCTACCTCAAACTGTAGTTTGAGGTTTCTGAGAAATCCCTGTACTGTTCTCCACAGAAGCTGTAGGTACTGACATTCCCACCACCACCTGTCATGTGGGGAGGATGTCCTTTCCTCTTTGCCACATCCTGGCCAGCATCTGCTATTGCCTGTCTTTAGGATGCCACATTTTAACTGGGGTGGCAGATGATGTCACCTTGTGGTTGGATTTGCTTTCCTCTGACATTTAGTGTCATTGAGCATTTTTTTCGTATACCTGTCTGTTGGCCATTTGTATGTCTTCCTTTCAGAAATGCCTGTTCAGATCTTTGTCCAGTTTTGACTCACATTGCTTGGGGGGCGGGTATTTGTTTCTTTGTTTGTTTCTGCTGTTATTGTTGCGTTGTGCTTTGCCATTGAGTTGTTTAAGCTCCACATACACTCTATGTTTTAATCCCTTGTCAAATGTCAATGGATAGTTTGCAGGTTTTTTCTACCATTGTGGATTGACTTTTCACTTTGTTGACTGTTTCCTTTGCTGAGCTCAAGATTTTTTAGGTTGCTGTGGCCCCAGCTATCTCTCTTTGCTTCAGTTGCCTGTGCTTCAGACATCTTACACAAAACCACTTTGCCCAGACCAACTTCCTGGAGCATTTGTCCAATGTTTCCTTCTAGTACTTGTGTAGTTCTGGTCTTAGATCTAAGTCTTTGATCCATTTTGATTTGGTTTGGGGATATAGATAAAAATAGGGAACTAGCTTCATCCTTCAGTATGAAGATGTCCAATTTCCCCCCAAACCGTTTATTGTAAAGACTCTCCTTTGTCCATTGCAGACTCTCAGCCTCGAGGAAGCTGTGTTGCCTGTTGTCAACATGCAGTTTTATGTCTGAGTTCTGTCTTCTGTCCCAGGGGTCTGCGTGCTGTTTGAGTTCCTGGAGATTTGTAGTACAGTCTCAGTCAGCCTGCAGCTCCTGTCTTTGTGCTCAACATTGCTTTGGCCACTCCCGGTCTTTTTCTTTCTTTCTTTCTTTCTTTTCTTCCTTCCTTCCTTTTTTACTTTTCATAAAGGGTTCCTACATAAATTTTAGGATTTTTTTCTGTTTCTGTGGGAACTTACATTCCTACTAACAGTGTAGTGTATAAGAGTTCCCTCTTCTCCAGAGCCTGGCCAGCAGCAGTTATTTTTGGTCTTTTTAAGAATAGACAACCATTCTACTGTGGTCAGATGTTATCGCATTGTGGTTTTGCTTGGGGCTTTCCCTGTTGATAAGTGACTTTCAGCCTTTTTCCATATACTGTGAGGCATTGGTCTGTCTTCTTTGGACGATCTTTGCCCATATTTTAAAGGGATTATTTGTATCTTCCACTGTCAAGTTATCTGGGTCCTTTTGTGTGTTCTGGATTTGAAAATGAGGCTTGAGAGGTCAGGCAGGCTAGACCCACCAGGCAGAGAGAGAGGAGGTAGAAGGATGGAAATTGAGGAAGCTGGCTGGGAAGGCTGCACAACCATACCCATCCGTGCAGGCTGTGGGGAGATGTGTGTCAGGGTAGACTTCTAGCTGACCTGCCATTGGCCTTTCATTCTCAACTCTCTCAGTCTGGTCTCAGAATGGCAAGCCAGGAACACACCAAGAAGGGACCAATACCTGGTGCCAAAATTCCATTTCTGATCTGCCCCCTTTCCCATCAACCTGCTACCTGTCACCAGATCTATCCCTCCTAGTCTGTGTCTGCTCCCCAAAGTAAACTGCAGAGGTCAGTCTACTTCCCACTGGGAAAGCCTGCTTTCTTCACAGGTCAAGCTGACTACCGATAAAGTGTACACATGTGCCCTGTGATGTTGGCCAGGACAGCAAGTCCTCAGTACCTGTACACAGACTTGGTGCACAGACTGAGCCCCTATGGACAGAGGAGCTTGCCAGCACTGTGGAAGGTCCTCTGGGTGGGTCAGTGACAGTGAAAGATGTAGACATCCATTCCGGGGAATGGGGGACATCTCAGGCCAGCCAGGCCTGAGGGCAAAGGGCATGGCACCAAAAGGAGGATGCAGTCCCTGCACATAGTTATGGGGATGTGGTTGTGGTGTGGTGGGTTGGGGTATGATGGGGATGTGGCGGGTTTTGCAGTGTTGGAGACATGAAAGAAGGAGTCCAGAGTGTCTGGGTGCAGCTCGGGACTTGCTGAAAGGTTCTGGGAGTGAAAGCTGGACAGTCAGGTGGGGCCTCTGCAGACATATGGGGTCCGGGCATTGGTTCCGTGTGTGTTGGTAGCAGGCAGGAGAGGGGAGAGATGCGGGAAGGAACGTGAAGGGGGTGCGTGGGGAGGGGCACAGGCAGAGGTGAGGGAGTGAAGCCGAGTCTGGGGCTGGCGGGACGGACAGAGAGTGTTAGTGGGCTCTGGTCCAGGCAAGATTCAAGATGGAAGGCCGTATGTGTTTAGAGAGGATCCCGTCCAGCCCGTCCCCCACGCCACGGGCGAGGATCGGAGATGCCATGCCGCTAGAGGGGTCAGAGGAACCAGTGAGGCTGGGGATGAAGGCTGGTGGGGATCGGGGAAGGGTAAGGCGCAGAGCGGCAGACAGCAAATCGGTCTGGGCCAGATCCGAAAAGGGTATGGGATGCAACTGGACCCCCGTCAGGACAGACATTCACAGTGTCAGGTGTATGTTTGGGGCGGAGAGTAGAAGAGACACGAGGAAAGGATGTGCAACTGCCGGGGCAAAACCTGCGGATCCTGGGTTGCGTGGGGACCTGGGAGACGCACGTAGTGCAGACGTAGCGCATATGCCACGACACTATCCGTGTGCTTTTTGATATCCCAGTGTGGTTAAATGACTAACCGTGCGACCCTCCAGGAGAATGTGACGTGTCCGAGAGTCTCAGGTGACTCGCTGTTTTCACTACGGGTTTAGCAGCCAGGGCACGCTACTCTGACCACGTCAGTGGAGCCAGAGAGCCAGGCAAAGTGGCGAAATGCCACTTTGGGAAGAGGCGCAGCGAGAGTGGGTGCCAGCGTGTGGTGCCTGGCGGTCGGTATTCCTGGAGGTGAGAAGAGCGTGAGGACCGGAAAGGGAATCTAGGAGGCGTGGGCAAGCAGTTTGCTGGGGTGGGGGGAATGGGGCAGAGGTGAAAGCTGTGCGGGATGGCGGAGATAGTGCCGGATGAGGTACGCTTGGCTTGAGTGGGAACCACGCGGAGGACCAACTCCGCTGGGCGATGGGGCTGTAGGACCAAAAGAGGGAGAAGCAGGCTGCATGGGCCGGGAATCGAACCCGGGCCTCCCGCGTGGCAGGCGAGAATTCTACCACTGAACCACCCATGCACTGGTAACAGTTGTTTGCAGAGGCTCCCACTGCAGTATCCTTCCGGACGCTGGTCATCGCTTGTCTTGGCCATCTGCAGCGTTGGAGCGAGTCCCAGGGGTCCAGTCCAGGGGAAGCCGACGGGCGCCCAGTAGGACAGGCTCCAGTCATATCGAGGGCTCTAGGGCGCATGGCGAATAGGAGGACGGGCCGACTGGTTAGGTCTGGCGCTTTTCCTTCAGCCCAGGACTGTCGTATGAATTGTCGGTGTCTCCAGAGGAGCCCTGATGCCCATCGAGGCAGGAGACGTGTGGCGAGCTTGACCGAATGCACACTTCCCCTCGGGAGAGCCCCAACACCCCTCCTCCCCCACAGCCACGTTTGTATCCTGACCCCGACCGGTCCCTTTCCGCGCTGATTAGCTTTCTTGCCTGCGTGCTGTGTGTGAAAGCCATGGGCTGGAGAGGAGCCGCGGGTACCTCTCAGTCAGAGCCGAGCGCTGCTTAGGTATGGACACCAAGCCAGCGAGTGCGAGCCTCACTCCTGCTCCTTGGCCAGCGGTCCCCGTGGGAACACGGGGTGGTGGGTGCAGTGGAAGTTGGGCTGGATGGGAGGCAGGGTCGCGAGAAGGAATGGGAGGAGTAGAGCACTGTGGCAGAGCTACAGCCAGCTCTTGAGCAGGCTTTGGGGTTGGCACCGGCAGCCGCTTGGCGCGTGGGGAAGCTGTGCGGTAGAGTGGTGGTCAGGGCGGAGCCCGGCGTTCGTGTCGGGCCACGCATACTAGGGCTTCTGCTCGTGATTCCTGGGGCCAATCCCTCCGGGCTTGGGCTCCCGGCCAGGCCCTGTGGGGGTTTCCCCCCGTGTCTGGCGAGGAGGACTCCGGCTGCCCTGGTGCCACGTCAGGTCCCAGCCGGGAGAGCGCTGCAGTGAAGAGCTTGGGGAACACCAGTCTAGCGAGGCAGGCGACCTCAGTCGAGTGTGGCGAGAACGGAATGGGCAGGTGGGGACCCAGGCGGTGGCTAGAAAGGAGGGACTGACGGACCGTGTGCCTCCGGTTGCAGAAGTGTGCGGGCTTAGAGAGCCAGTCGCGAGTCGCTGTTCTCCCAGCAAGAGCCGGAGAAGGGAACGTGGGGAGCTCTCCACGTGCGACAGAGCCGGGCAGAAGGCGGGGGCGAGCTGTGTTGGTAGGAGGCGAAAGGCAGGCAAAAGCGAGGAAGGTGGCCAGTGAGGTACTGAAGCGACCGGGCGTGGGGTCAACTGGCAGAGGGTGACCTGTGCTGCCGGCTGCGGGTACCCGACACCAGTACATGGCGGGAAGAAAAGATGAGCCTGTGCAGTCGCTGCGTTTGGGATGCGAGCGTCAAGGGAGCTGGAGCTTGGACAGTGGGCGAGGGAGCGAGGCAGGAAGGCAGGGTCAACTGGTCTCGGGTTGCCACGGGCGTTGCCTGGGCCAAAATATGAATTTGTCAGGAGTGGGATTCGAACCCACGCCTCCAAGGGAGACTGCGACCTAAACGCAGCGCCTTAGACCGCTCGGCCATCCTGACGCCTGGTCCCAGAGGGATGTCCGTTACCTGGCTGAGACACGGCACGGGCGCCTGCGCCCTTTGCCGTCGACTTTCCCGGTGCGCAAACGAAACGTCCCGGCGCATCGGCAGAGGGGAAGCCGAGTGAGCTGACCCCGCTAGCTTCGCGTCGACATCCCATTCCCCCAGCGCGGACCCAGCCGCTCCGCGTCGGGCCATCAGCTGCCGCTAGCCCCCACCAGCACCTCTCCCTCGGTGGCTCTCGCGCGCGCCGCGCGCCAACCGCCCTCTTGCCCCCTTGCTCCCGTAACAGCCTCTCTTCGTCCAGGTGCAGCCATGCGAGGGGCGTCCCTCCTAGGCCAGCTGTCAGGATGGCCGAACGGTTTTAAGGCGCTGTGTTCAGGTCACACTGGAGGCAGTTAGGAGGACGCACTGGGAGGTTCCACTCCACCAGGGTACGTGGTCCGGCTCCGGGTGGAGTCGGAGGGTGCTTTGTTGGGAGTGGCAGCAGGTTGGCTTCGCCCCCTGGGTTGCGGGTGGGCGGTGAGGTTTGGGTTGGCATGGAGGTGACGGTGCCGGGCGCCTGTGGTGGGCAGGGGGTGGAAGGCAGAGCTAGGCGTTGACGTCCCAGAAGAGGGATCGGGTGTCCAGAGACCTGGCACAGCCGTCCTCGTTAGTATAGTGGTGAGTATCCCCGCCTGTCACGCGGGAGACCGGGGTTCGATTCCCCGACGGGGAGATTGATAGACTTTTTGGCCTGGCCTGTCCCGATCCGTCCAAACTCCTGCTCTCCGCCACCCTTGACCCTTTTGGCTCCCCTCCCCTTCTGGTTCTCTTTCCTGAGCCGCCTTGGCGCGCCCCCACAGCGCCCGATCAGCCTGAATGGACTCACGGGCCTGGGTTCCTCCGGTGGAAGGCCAATCAGTGAATCCCTGGCAGGGCAGGTGCGGGCTGTGGCCTGGCTGGGTCCCTGCTGGAGAAGGGCTCTGGCGAACCGGACGCCCGGCCACCTGTCCTGCTCCCGAGGCGGGCTGAGGCGTGCAGCCATGGAGGGCCCAGCCTGCAGCAGCAGCAGCAGGAAGGCAGAGATGTCGCCATCCCCGGCAGGCAGGTAGCCAGGCAGGCAGGCAGGCAAGCCGGTTGGGTAGTAGGCAGGTGAGCGCCGGAGGAAGGAGGACTGAAGCCTTGCCGCTGGCTTTCGCAGGTGGAGCGCGGGACAGCCTCGCCAGGCACCGCGGCAGTGAGAACCCAAGTGCGGTCGTGGCGTTGGGGCAGGGCTGCGCCGCCGCGGGTGACTAGCCAGCTGCAACCCAAGGCCCACGTGGCGTGGCTGCCGGCTCCGAGGGGCGTTGGTGATATAGTGGTGAGCATAGCTACCTTCCGAGCAGTTGACCCGGTTTGATTCCCGGCCAACGCACTGTGCCCACCTTTTTGCCCGTAGGTCAGGTGCGTGGCCTTGGCCTGCGTCTGCGTACTTGCGTAGGGGAAGGAAGCGCGCCGGGCTTGGAGAGTGTCAAAAGCCGGAAGAGAGCTGCCAGGGCGGTCGGATTGCCAGGGGCAGCGGGGACTGGTCTTTATTTTCAACCCAAGCAGGGTCCGGGCTCCCAGGTAGCGCCACTTGCCCGGGTGGAGAGGGCTGGGTCCAGGATGCGAGCCTGTGGTGGTTAGGATTCCATGCTTTTCACCGCTGCGACCCGCGTTCGATCCCCCGTCATGGAAGTCTCTTCTTGCGCGCTGCTGCCTTCGCGCTTCCCTTTGACCAACCCGCTGCTTCTACCTCCCAGCTACCACCTTGGGCGTCCTCCACTTGCAGCCGGACCTCTGGCGCCTGCCCCTCTTCCGATCTGGCTTTTTGGCCCGGTTGGCCACCTGTAGGCCTTCCGCTTCTCCCCCTCTGCCCTGCCAGACGCTTGCCTCCTTGCTCATCCACTCGCTTCTGGCCGCCAGATGTGCAAGGACTCTCCAGCAGCGCTATTTCTTCCTGCCAAACCAAGCCTCGTGGCTGACGGGCCACTTCATCTGTCACTGCTGGAAGATCAGCACCCACCTGGACAAGGGCCTGCCAAAAAGTGCTCTGGCTTTTCCACTAGGTGCCAGATTGGGCTCCGTCGTGTCAGTGACCTTGACCAAAATGGGGGAGTGGAGCTGAGCCTGTGGGAACCGGAGGCTCTGGTTAGGCGGCAGGGATGCAGGGGTCTAGTATCACATTTTGACCTGTTTGATTTTCTATGATCACGAAAGACAGTAGGCTGTGGCCAAGATTGGAGGCAAGGTGGGAAAATAACACAAATGGACTCAGTCCTCTGTTTCTCATGCCAGTCAGGATACTCCTGGAAAGCATTTTATTGGCATTTCTTTCTCAGTGCTCTCAATTCTGTCTCAAAATGCCAAGGAAGAAACCTGGAATGCCCCTTTACCAGCACCTAGATTTCGTTTTCCTATTTTCTACTTCTCACCTTACATGTCTTTACATCTCTCCACCCCTCTACTATCCCTGTATCCGACTTATTTTTTGATGCTCTCCAAAGCTACTGCATAGGTCATTCTATTTCCACTAAAACTTTTTGTCACATATCAGAATAACTTTTCACATATACCCTGTATAACCTCACCTTGCTGGACATTCCTTCTGACTCCATTGTACTCAACTCCTTCTCTGAGTCCAAGACCCTGGGATAGCCACCTCTTCAATCCTTTTCTCATTTGCCTGTATTCTCCTTCCTACTGTAATTTTACACGGGTGACCGACAACTGGGAGCCTGAACTACTTGTCATCCCAGCTCTTGGTTCCCACCTCTATGGATCTCTACTTATTTTGATAGATAGCTGCTGAATCTACCAGGTAGCTTAGTGTTTATTTCCCAGGTCAGAGGTATCGCGTGGACGTTTCATTCCTCCAGCCCGGACCCAGATGGTCCGCGTTGGGCCATCAGCTGCCACTAGCCCCCACCCATGCCGCTCCCACTTTTAGCTTTGCAGAAACCAGAGCTTCCATTTTCTTGCCCACTGTTGATCACCAAGCCCTTTTAAGGAAAGTTCAAGGATAACAAAGTCTCCCAACTCTGTGGATCCAGAATATCTGCAATGTCTTCCAAAATCTGCACTGTAGCAAACTTCACCTGTGGAATTTTTACAGAAACATTTTGAATCTAACCAAGTACACTGAAGTGATCAGTGCCTACCAGCTGGAGCTGTTTGACCACAAAGCCTGGGAGTTATATCCCATTATTTTCCATTTTTAAAATATCACTTCTGGTTTGCTTTAAAAAATAGTGTCAATAACTTTGTTGCTGTTTAGAAAGACAAACTCTTGTAAAACTAACCTATTAGGTGTAGCATTGCCATTTTTCAAAACTAAGTAAGATTTAATGTGTGGTGAGTTTCTCTAATCAGGAACTTCTGAATATCTCATGGGAGCTATCAGTAAAAATGTCAGAAGGTTTGGTAACAATTATCCAGGCTGTAGAGATCTCTGAAAGGCTAAGTGCTTTGAAAATTCCGAAGAATCAGGGAGAAATTACATTTATTTCTAAGAATGATTTTCTTGATTCAAAATAACTGGGAGACAATGAATCTTAACAATAAAAAAAAGATTAACTGCTTACTCACTAAACAAATAATAAATATATTCTGAATTAAAAAAAAAAACAAAATAACTGGCAGATTGGTTTCATGTTTCAATGTAAAAAAGTAAATATAATTGAATTAGTTACAAAGTAGTCATTCCCTACAGAGAACCATGGCCATTGGGGATATTTTTTAATTACTGGGGATGGTGAAGGGATGTGAACTTGTATGTTCAATCTCCTCCATCTCTTGGGTCCCAGATGTTTTTCTACCTTCCCACGGTATATTCAGTACTCTCCCTCCTTACCTTTGAGAATCATATTCTGGAGATTGTGGAGCTCCTTGCCATAATTAAATTGTGTCTTTGAACAGGCACTTGGCATCTGAATTTAAAATTCGGAAAGACACAATATCCTTGGACTTCAAAGAACTTTAGTGGTATAAAGGCATCAAGATTATCTTCCACACAGTGATCATTAGTTCAAATCAGCAATAAGTTATTCTCCCAACACTCACTCCATTCCCCATTTCTTCAAGTCATTAGTGAACTTGATTTTACTCCTATCTGGTTCTCAACTTTGGGAGAAAGAGGAAGTGGCTTTCTGCTAGAAGGAAGCAAGCACGGTTTTGAATGTTACATAGCAGAGATGGTTTCATGTTCTGGGTTTTAAAATTGCCCAACTAAGACCTAAAGTGGAAGTTACAAAATGACGAGGCAGTAGAATTAGTGTTTGACTAAACATCTACAAATATGACATGTAAGAAGAGCTCACTTAGGTCAGTCTCTGTGGCGCAATTGGTTAGCGCGTTTGGCTGTTAACCAAAAGGTTGGTGGTTCGAGCCCACCCAGGGACGACTGAGATAGCTTTAGTTTTTTTAAGCATTATTCTCTGACCTGTGATGACCAGAGATACTCTGTTTTTTTTCTTGATCCTTCCTCTGTGACACGGAAGTTCTAATTCACAAGCCTACAAATTGATTACTTTCTAAAATGCATTTTCTAACATCCTCCACCCCCACACATTAGGAGGTCATCTAGAGCCAAATTACCGGCACTTGTACTTCCTTTCCCTCCAGAAGCGAATCCTTTTGGGAGCTTCTTTTCTTCATAAACTTGCAGCCAGAGGGCCTTTATGGGTGGATGCTGGTACTACAGAAAATAGCTTTGGCTCTTTCTTGCTCAATTAGCTCCGGCAGCAGATGCTAAACAACTGGAGAAACTCAATGACCTCAGTCTAATTTTAAGGGCCACAAAACTTCACTTACATCCTCTTAGGGTTCAGGCTGGTCCAAAAAGTAAAATTGACATAAAGTAGATCAACAGGAGAAAAACACATGAATTTCTTTAAATACAAGTTTTATGTGGCACTGGGACCCTTATAAGGAAATGAAGACTGGAAGAAGCAGTCAGTTTCTTATATTCTAAAATGGATAAAGAGTAGTCAGCTGTGAAGAAGCAACTCCATTACGTGAGGAGGCTTAAAAAACACAGTTATTTCAACAAGATCTGTCCAGAATTGTCTTGGTCTCATTCTTGAGGATAATGATGTTACAACGTCCATATGTGAATCTCATGTCCTGCTTTGAAGAAACAGCACAGTCAGAGTGATCTTTTTGCATCTGCTGTTTGTCAAGTGCCTTTAACTTAAATAGTCAAAATGCCTGAGTGGTATATTTTTAACTCTTTTGAGAGCCAGTATTCCACTCACTAATGTGCTTTAATTTATCTGACTACTCAGATAAATTATAGCTGGACACTACACACAGGACTTCAGCAAAGGTTCTAGAAATAATTCATTATAGGTTTTGTCCTTGGCCCCAACTCTTCCTGTTTCATATTAAATACACGCTCTTTAGGTGATCTCACCATGCCAGTGCCTGCAATGGCACGGACAACTCTCAAATTTGTGTCTCCAACACTTCCTCTTTCTAAAGCCATCCACGCATCTACCTTCCTGCTCATGCAATGCTTTGGCCCTCAGGGTCACCCTCTCCCAAGCCAAGTCCATCTTCTTCACATTCCCCTCAGCAGGAATCTTCTCTAGTGTTCTCTCTCTCAGTGAATGGTAGGTAATATTGCTTCAGGGGAACAAGCCAGAGGGAAGAGGGACTTTCTCCAAATCTCTTTCTCTCATCCAGTATATCTACTAGTTATCAAGTCCTTTTCATTTTAATTCTCTGGCTTTGATTCCTGTTAGCCCATAACCAAGTGCTCCAGGCAGAGGACCCACGTCAGCTTGTGGGGTCCTGGTGTACTATGAGGAAGGTGCTTCCAGGACTCTATCTGCATTTGTTCCCACATCAGGAACTCCAGTGAGCTGGTCTCTCTTTGCAGCCAAAGCCAATTCTTTGTCCTCTTGTGTGTCCTTAGATCAGAAGTCAGGACAAGAAGACCCCAGAGAGGAAATTCTCTGTTGTCTAAAGCAAACTTTCTTACAACTAGTGGTCTTCCTAAAGGCTTTCAGGAAAAGACAAAATTCAGACTTGTGCCCAGTCTCTGACTATGTACATTTATGCATGCATTCATCCATTCATCAAACATTGTCGACAACTATTATGTCCTGGGCACTTAGAAAGGAACTGGAATTAAAATGATGAGCAGGAAAACAGATACAGTTACTATGATTATTCAGCTCATAATTTTCCTTGTATTCCTGGCAACAAGGGCAGTGAACTGATTGTGTTCCTTGGGGAAGTCCCAGCATAAATAAGCTCCAAGGTTCCTAATTCTTCCTTCTTTTCTTTCACTTACAAAGCTATGAAAGTTACAAGAATGTGCCATGTAGGTACTCTATATTGGCGAAGGAAACTGGCTTTTGGAATCAGCCTAAATTGTTCTGCTTTCAGGCTCCATATAACAGAGCTAGGTTCTTGGCCACAGAGAGAAGCTCACCTCAAGTCCTGTAATCTGGAAATAACCTCAGGACACACACCTGATATTTGGCTGCAAATGATTCAACACGAACAGCTAGCCAATGGATTCTACCTGAGCTTTGTGGTGTAATTAGTTATGTTTTACCTACTAGCTTAAAGCATAGTTGGTTCAGACTCCATGCAGAGACTGCTGTTCTTTAAGACATAACATATCCTTTCTTTGCCCTCAGGACTCCATGTTCTCCATCTCTCCATAAGCTACTCGTCTCATTTCTGAATTGTTTCTGGTGTAGATGAAGCAGAGTAGTTTCTCTTGATCAAAAGGCTAACCCCTACGTACCCAACATACAGTGCTGAGACAGGCATATGTTAACTGCTATAGATACTCTCATTCAAACAGGGAAATTGGACACACATGACAATCACTGGCCCATAGCAATTCTGACATCCAGCCAGGGACATGTCACCCATTCCCTGATTAAGGCTTACTACCATATAGCTCACTGGCAGTGATTCTCAGTGGCTCTCATCCCACCTTTCCCATAAGAAATAGCCAGTGTTTGTAGTTGATAGTTTTCTCAGCCTGCTTCTTGCCCATAGAAGTTTAGAAGTCCAAAGTCTTCTTTGCACTTTGTGCTGTCTCTATCCCTCTCAGTCCATGCTGATATTCTTCCTTTAAAAGCTTTGACAGTTTCTCACATATCAATTTATATTCCACTTACTAGGCAAAAAGCATACTCGCAGCCTCGGTGCCTGTGGCTCAAGCAGCTAAGGCACCAGCCATATACTCCTGAGCTGGCAGATTCAAATCCAGCCCGGGCCCGCCAAACAACAATGACGTCTGCAACCAAAAAAATAGCCGGGCGTTGTGGTGGGTGCCTGTGGCTCAAGCAGCTAAGGCACCAGCCATATACTCCTGAGCTGGCAGATTCAAATCCAGCCCGGGCCCGCCAAACAACAATGACGTCTGCAACCAAAAAAATAGCCGGGCGTTGTGGTGGGTGCCTGTGGTCCCAGCTACCCGGGAGGCTGAGGCAAGAGAATCGCTTAAGCCCAGGAGTTGGAGGTTGCTGTGAACTGTGATGCCACAGCATTCTACCCAGGGCAACAGCTTGAGGCTTTGTCTCAAAAAAAAAAAAAAAAAAAAAAAGCATACTCACAATCCCTTTGAGATAAATCCTTTTCTACCTTGGGCTCCTGGTAAATTTGCTGTGAGTGCTGGGTATGTACCCAAAGGGAAAAGGATCATTTTATAAAAAAAATCTGTACTCCAATGTTTATAGCAGCAGAATCCATGATCACAAAGACGAGGAAACAACTCCAGTGCCTACTGAGACATGAATGAATTAATAAAATGTGGTATATGCATGCTATGAAGTACTATTCAGCCCTTTTAAAAAATGGTGACCTAATATCTTTTGGGACAACCTGGAGAGAACTGGAAACATTCTTCTAAGTGAAAAGTCACAGAATGGAGAAACAAACACATATACTCAATACCAAACTGGAACAAATTGATCACCACCGGACCAATGCACATATGGAAGTAAACCTCAGTGAAAATGAAGCTGGGGGAGTCAGGGAGAAAGCAATGGGTAAATTCACAGCTATTGGATACAGTGCACACTATCTGGGTGAAGGGCATATAGATGTGTGTAACTTTGATTCAATCTTACAAAAACACATTATGTAAACAAAACATCTGTACTCCTAACATTCTGAAATTTTTTTAAAAATCTAAAAAAAATAGATAAAAATGGAAAAATAACAACAACAAAAAGATTCTTAAGAGCCTAGGCAATATTGCTGATGTGTTCCACCATTATAAATAAAACAAGCTCCCCTCTTCATCAGGCTTACAATAATATACTCCTCATTTTACTTCAAGCCGTCATTATGAGTATTCTTGAGAGCAAGTCAATCCCCAAAATACATCATGTTTGAACTATTGTTATGGTAACTTCCCACCTCCAGGCACCAAAATCTGCCTTGCTTATCTACTGCCACATATAAAAACCATCCTAAATTTACCGGCATAAAACAATACCCATTGGCTTCTGTTCACATATTCTGTGAATCAGGATTCAGATATAATTTCTACGAACCATTCAAGGAACAGAACTTTCATTTTACACAAAGTCTCTGAGAACCAGCAAAAAAAAAAAAAAAGAGGAGAATTTTCATCTCCTTCTAGGCAATTAATATAATATAGTTATAATATGGTTTACATTGAAGCACAGTAAGAAAGAGAAACAATACAGGTATAGTAGTTACCTTGGGGAGAAATAAGGGAAACCTTTTGTTGAGAATAATAGAGATTTCAAAGGCACTGGTAATATTATATTCTACATTAAGGAAGGGGAACATCTGCATTCTTTTTAAAAAATATTCTTTATGATGTACATTTATGTTATTTATACATTTATAATAGATTTTATTTTATTCAAGTTTGGTGGTCAGGGAAGTTGATGGGGGTAAGTATAGTAATTTATTTACTTTTCATTGCCAATGTTAATAAGTATATTTTAAATATAATAAAAGAAAAAAACTTAAAAATTTTGAGATTGGGCAGCACCTGTGGCTCAGTGGGTAGGGCACCAGCTCCATATACCGAGATTGGCAGGTTCAAACCCTGCCCCAGCCAAACTGCAACAAAAAATAGTTGGGCGTTGTGGCGGGCACCTGTGGTCCCAGCTACTCGGGAAGCTGAGGCAAGAGAATAGCCTAAGCCCGGAGTTGGAGGTTGCTGTGAGCTGTGTGACGCCATGGCACTCTACCAAGGACAACAAAGTGAGATTCTGTCTCTACAAAAGAAATTTTGAGATTTACTATCATTGCTGTAGTGGGTTGTTATTGCATCCCTCAAAATATTTGTTCAAGTCCTAACTGCCAGCACCCATAATGCCCTGTTTCCCCGAAAATAAGACAGTGTCTTATTTTAAGGTGTGCTCCCAAAGATGCGCTAGGTCTTATTTTCAGGGGACGTCTTATCTTTCCTGTAATTAGGTCTTATTTTCGGAGGATGTCTTATTTTGGGGAAAACAGGGTGTCATCTGGAAATAGGGTCTTTGCAGATGTAATCAAGTTAAGATGAGGTTATACTGGATTAGGGTGTTCCCTAAATACAGTAACTGGTGTCCTTAGAAGAGAAGAAGAATGACATTCAGAGTCCTAGGAAAGAAGGCCTTGTGACTACAGAAGCAGAGGTTAGAATGTTGCAGCTACATGCCGGGAGTTGCCAGGAGCCACAAGAAGTTAGTGTTACAGCCCAACCAGGTTCATTGCCGGCTGCTCAAGAGAAAGACAGTACACTGAGATAGCAGGTGTTATAGCAAAGAAATAATTTAATAATTAATTGTAGGTGCCATTTGAGGAGATGAGAGGAATTTCTCAAATCCATCTGTAAAGGGTGGCCTTGCAAAAATTGCAAAAGTAACAGGAAAATACCTAATCTTTGCTGGTAACAATTAAAGATTAATCCTATGAATTCTCCAGTAACAGGTACCCCACAGGAATTCTGTTGTACACAACTTGTGAAAAGGGCTAAGCAGACAGGAGTAAATCTTTCTCTTTCAAAATTGTTTTTTAGAACCTGTTTTTTACAGACTCCCCAAGTAACCAACAGGGAAGGAGCTTCCAGCTTCAGCCATATCTGTCCATCTCCTGCAATAATTCCCGACCTCCAAAGAAAGGCCAGGGAGCCAGCTCTTGAAATTTGACATCTGACCCAGCTTGTTTTTGCTATTTACCTGCTGCTAAGAAAAAGAAAGGAGTGGATACAACAGTTTCTTGGCTCCCGATAATTGACAACCCCCTAAAAGCTGCAGGGCCTCAGTCCTCAGCTGGGGGCATTGTTCCTCTCTTTGGGCTGCCATGCCAACTCTCTGCTTTCTTTTCTCTCTCTCTTTCCTCACTCTCTTTCCCTCTCTCAGTCCCTCTCTGTCTAAGACGATGAAATAAACTTTCTACTTTTACATCCTAATCTTGGTCTAGAGAAATTCTTTCTCATCTTGCACAGAGCACCTACTGAGCATTCCACCCTAACACCATCTTTCCAAGAATTTGGGAGAAATAGTTTTAAAGGATAGTTTGGCAGGCAAAAGGCTAGGCAATTTGTTTGAGTACCTATTTTTCGGGGTGTGCGTGATATATTTAGTAGTAGAATTGCTAAGTCATTTACCTTCCCACCAGCATTGGCTTATTGTATATAGATATAATATATGTTGAGCCTCTCACTCTGTTGCCCCGGCTAGAGTGCTGTGGCTTCAGTATAGCTCACAGCAACCTCAAACTCTTTGGTTCAAGTCATCCTCCTGCCTTCCAAGAAAGCTCACTAGATCTCTATCTACGCTCACCTGCCACATGACATTTCAATCAGTGACAAACTGCATATATGATGGTGATCCCATAAAATTACAATGGAGCATATATAAAAACCTGATATTTGGCACTTGATATTGGCATTGCAGATCAAGCAGGGGAAAGGATTGATGTGCAGCAATGGTGCTGGGACATTTGGTTTTCCATATGAAAAAAATAGATAAATAAAAATACTGTATATAGGCTCAGCGCCCGTAGCACAGTGGTTATGGCACCAACCACATACACGGAAGCTGGCAGGTTCGAGCCCAGCCTGGGCCAGCTAAACAACGACAACTACATCAACAAAATAACCGGGTGTTGTGGCGGGCAGCCTTCTTGGGAGGCTGAAGCAAGACAATCACCTAAGCCCAAGAGTTTGAAGTTGCTACGAGCTCTGATGCCATCTGTCTCAAAAAATAAAAATAAAACAAAATAAATACTGTATATATACCATCTGGGTTTGTGTATAATCTATAATGTTCACACAACAATAAAAGCACTCAACAATGCATTTCTCAGAATGCATCCTTACCATTAAGCAACACATGACTATATTATCTTTATCAATACCTCCACATATATATAAATATATGCACACATATCCAATTGGTTCTCTTTCTCTGGAGAACCCTGACTCATGTATTATCCATCCAGTCCAACATCAAAGAAACTGCACAGGCTTCTTGTTCTTCCTCTCATTAACTCCTAGCAGGAGCATTCTTGGAATTAAGAATCTGAGCATTCTTGGAATTAAAGGAAGTGAAAATAGTTTTATGGTATTTTTGGCATTTTCACAGGCCATTCTCAGGCCCCAGGAAACAGCATGGCCTAAAAGAGGGGTGCTGCTCAAGGTGGGCAGATCCCCATGGTGCTGAGCTTGCTTCATTCTGCACTGGGAGGGGCAAATTTAGAGGAGTTCAGGAATAGGACCCTTCAGAGAGGGATGGGAGGAAAAGAGGGACTTGTTTTCCTCAGTGGAATGTGAGGAAACTATAAAAGTGAGAGAGATACCCAGATTTTAGGAACAACAAAATAAAAAAATAAATAAAAATAATCATAAAATTAAAATAAATGTAGGAAACCTTATTAGATGGAGTCAGTAACAATATTTCCGGAAAGACTTTCCTCATCCTTGGCTTGAACTGTGACATCTTTCTTCCAACTTGTTTTTTTTTTTTTTTTTTTTTTTTATTGTTGGGGATTCATTGAGGGTACAATAAGCCAGGTTACACTGATTGCAATTGTTAGGTAAAGTCCCTCTTGCAATCATGTCTTGCCCCCATAAAGTGTGACATCTTCCAACTTTTTTGCAGTTAAAATCACTTGTCACCCCCAGACCCAGGAGACAGTCACTACACCAAGTCCTATACACACACCACTTCAAAATATTCTTCATACATTGCTAAAAGTTTCCAACATGTCTGAAGAGGCTACGGATTCTGTCCTAACATCTTTTTCCAGAAGGTGCTGCCTGTTAAGTAACAGGGTCTCTCCCTGGTGGTCTAGTGGCTAGGATTCGGCGCCTTCACCGCCGCGGCCCGGGTTCGATTCCCGGTCAGGGAAAATGCTTTTTCTTTCTCGAAACCGTCATGCTGTGGTTGTGGTTGGGGCTGCTGTGTCGCCCGCCAAAACCTGCTCAGTGATCCGTCCTCAGTTTAAAGCTGTAAAGTCTGCGCGCCTTTTACCTGCTCGCTGCGATCCTCAAGTCAATTTTGGCGATTCTCAAGTCAATTTTGAGAACTGCAGGGGAGTCAAGGACTGTTTTCAAGTAATTTGTCATATTAAGAGATTCGCTTTTGATCTATTTATAGTAGTTCATCTTATTACGGGTACAGTTAACTAATTTAATGCCACATGAAAATGTGTTCCGAATTTTAAAAAACACAAAACTGATTAAGAACGGTTTTCCATTTTTCATATATGCAAATAAGTATAATAGACTGGCTTGTTTTCCTAATTGGGGCACCAGAGAACACTTGGCTGCAGCCACCTGCAGAAACGGCAGTGGATCTGGTAAAATACCTGGATGGTCTGTATCTCTGGAATGTAACTGCTCTTAGGTTTTAATGCATGGGGAGAACACTTACACTTATTATTAAAACTATGCCTACGCCAACACTTCTAGATTTAGAAGCCGTTTGAGATAATGCACTTGTTTCATGCAAAAATTACTTATGATTTTTTTTTAAAAAATCATTAATTCTCAACAGAGTAGGGCACAGGTGAGTTTGAATCTACATAAATTTTTTACTCTACAGGTTCCCTGTTGGGTGGATACTCATGTTCATCAAAAGAAGTTATGTCAGTGGTACCTGAGGGGGTGCATGCAAGCGAGCGTTGGCTAAAACAACCAAAAGGGGAGGGAACGGAGGCAGCCACGGCAATAGAATGATCTGTCATCTTTGGGAAGAAAGGGTGCCTTCCCTGACCGGGAATCGGACTCAGGCCACAGCAGCGAAAGCGCTGAATTCTAGCCACTAGACCACCAAAAACCGATATCAGTCAACTGCAGGAATCACCTTCTGAGGAACGGACTTAGTACAGTGGCCTTAACTAATTATGCTAGGAAATTTTAGGGGTGTATAAAAAATGCTCTTAAAATGTTAAATAAATTTATTTTGAAGTTTGATTCGTTAATTGAGTCCCATGGAACAACGGAGCCTGCACATGAGCAGATACCAGCAATATTCTGGTGCCTAGGACCAGAATGGGTTCTTGTCCATTTCTAAGAACTCCTGTGCAGGCGGTGCCTGTGGCCCTACCCTGGGGGGCAGGGCGCCAGCCCCATGTACAGAGGGGTGGCGAGTTCCAACCAGGCCTTGGCCAAACTGCAAAACAACAACAAAAAAAAACAAAAAACAAGAGCATTCAATAGTCCTGATGAACATAGAATTCCAGGTGGACTCACTATGCAGCAGGACTTTAGAGACTCAAAGTGAATATAAGGTCTCAAGGCCACACTTGCCTTTCAAACTAGAACTTTCTTGAAACACAAAACTCAGGGCATGGTGTTCTAAGAAACATGAAAAACCAAATGAATCTTATATCCTTTCTACTTTCCTCTACTAGCCAGCCACTTATGTTGACAATAATGACACAGAAGGAAAGGGAAAGACAAGGCAACCTACAGTTCATTCCTTTTCCTTTCAATCCTTTCTTATCAGCAAGCTAAAATTAGGAACTTTGGTAGAATGTGTGCATCAAGAAGTGAAATAAAGCGAGTTTGTTTTGTGCTGTGTTTCCAATGTTCCAGTAAACAAATGTGCACGTAGGAGCTGTGAAATATGAACTATGTCTTTTTGGTGATTCTGCATATGAGTTAAATACTTCTATATTTACATTGTTAAATAAAAACAAATCTGGATTCAGCTAAGGAGAGATTTTTCCAAAAAGCCTATTGCAATAGGTAGAATGTACTGATCTCAGAAATCTGCAAGAGTCTCAAAATTCAACCAAAAAAAAAGATATTTCTTTCACAGGGATGGTAAGTAGAACTTAGCAGAAATTTTTAGGGAGAGCAAGTAGAGTGACCATGTCATCAGAGCAGTTTCCCAGATTCTCAGGGTAGGGTATAAAGGGCACATTTTCTGCATTTTAGTACTTGCTCAGCTTGGGGGCAAGCCAAAGGTGAGAGAAGGATGACTAAAGTTAGGTCAGGATAAAGCAGAGGATAAGAAATGTGTGATAGTGAACACTTGTTCAGCATTTAAAACTGGAATTGCACAATATAAAGATAATAGGTAAAATTCATGCTAATTATGTAAATTCTTAATTTTTCTTTGCATAGAATGACATTAAATAGCAATTAAAGGCTAGAGGCAATGGCTCACAGCTGTAATCCCACCACTTTAGGAGGCTGAAGCAGATCACGTGAGCTCAAGAGTTTGAGACCGGCCTAGGTAACATAAAGACACATGCACACTCTTGTTTCAAAAGGAAAGGGGAAAAGACAAAGAAAGGGAAGGGGAATGGAAGAAGGGAGGAAAAGAAAGAGAGAGAATGAGAGAGGAGAAAGAAAGGAAAAACATGGGAAGAAAGAAAGAAAAGAAGGAAGGAAGAGAGACGGAAGGAAGAGAGGGAGGGAAGAAGGAAAGAGGAAAGAAAGAAGAGTATAAAACTATTAAGTAGTGATTCTCAAGGAAGATGAGCATAGCCCCCTTAAGGATCATTATAGAATTACTGAAAGGATATCAACATTCACAGCTCAGAGTTCTCAGGGGCTGATCAGACTTAGCCACTGGATGTTTGACTCTCTCATTTGTTTCTCTTGAGAATTGTGGCCAGAGAGATTAGGGGCTCACTGCCATTCTTAATTCACCCCTTTGAATAAATGACCAGCATATTTCCTTTAAAAATACATTTCAGGCCAGGCAAGGTGGTTCATGCCTGTAATCCTAGCACTCTGGGAGGCCCAGACAGGTGTATTGCTTGAGGGCAGGAGTTCAGAGACAAGCCTGAGCCAGAGTGAGATACTCTCTCTAAAAATAGGCCATGTGGCAGGCACTTGTAGTCCTAGCTATTGGGAAGGCTGAGACAAGAGGATCACTTGAGTCCAGAAGTTTGAGGTTGCTGTGAGCTATAACGCCATGGCATTCTACTGAGGAGCAACAATTTGAGATAATTTTGTTATCTCAAAATAAAAATAAAAAATGAATTTCAGAAAGAAATAGTGAACTGCACTACAGAAGAGGTTATTGAAAGGAAGGGGGATGGAAGAAAGGAAAAAGGAAAGTCATCAGGCCTTGGCCTTGGACTCCCAGATCTGCCCCCAGCAATTCCCCCATGGCCATGCCACACAGTCCTCTCCCCCTGTGCAAGGGAAGAGTGTCTCCTTCATCCAGAAAAGTGTTCAGCTTGGTTCTTGACTTGAGTCTAGGACTCAACTCTAGGTGAAAGAGACAGTTGCCTTCAGCTGGAGTCAGAATTCAGGAGTGAGGAAGTGAGGCACAGGGTGCAGGGAGGTAGATGGTGATGATTTCTGGTTCTGGCTTTTAGAATCACCCATGTTTCCTGATTCCAGGCTCAGAATCACAGCACTGGATCCTTAGCTGAGGTAAGTTCAAGTCCTGGACATAGTTCAGGCACTAGAACTGATAGGATAGCCTTGCTAATAAATTGTCTAACAGAGAAAAGTAAATTGTAGGGGGAAAAGAGAGAGAGAGAAAGATTACTGCCTGTTGTTTGATTAACTGCATGAACCTTAACTTGCTATCTTTAATATTAATCAAATGGTCCTTAACTCAATGTCTTTTAAGATTAATTGCCAGGTGAGATTATTTCTACGGCATTTGAAAACAGCTGAGCAGACATAAAGAAAGTATAAATTCTTCTCCTTGACATTCACCAGACTACATTTCAAAGAAAACTGACAAGCCAGTCTCCAGGAGAAGGGGGGAAAGAGGGTGGGGTGGGGAACAATACCCTAACATCTCATAGCTGTCTCTTGCTAATAGATCTGCGGCAATTCATTTTTCTTTACCCTTTACAACCCAAATAAAAATTCCAAGCCACTTGTCCTCTGAGCCAGGACTCCTTTCTTTCATTTTTGTGCTGTACCCTTTCCCCCTTCTTTCTCAGGAAAAGCAAAATAAACTTTTTTCTATTCTAATCATGTTTTTTTTTTTTTTTTTTTTTTTGTAGAGACAGAGTCTCACTGTACCACCCTCGGGTAGAGTGCTGTGGCGTCACACGGCTCACAGCAACCTCTAACTCTTGGGCTTACGCGATTCTCTTGCCTCAGCCTCTCGAGCAGCTGGGACTACAGGCGCCCGCCACAACGCCCGGCTATTTTTTTATTGCAGTTTGGCCAGGGCTGGGTTTGAACCCGCCACCCTCGGCATATGGGGCCGGCGCCCTACTCACTGAGCCACAGGCGCCGCCCTCTAATCATGTTTTTAAGAATTTTCTCCACCCATGCCATGAGCTTCCACCCTAATGGGACCTCCACCTCACTGGAATTAGGGCCTGGCCAAACTGAGGATGAAGTATAACCCTACCCCTCCATGGTGAATGCTGGGACAAGATTTTCCTAAAAAGCTCTACTAGTGAGTACATGTGACACAACCAGTTGACATGTTCAGTTTTTAACTGAATGTTTGGTATTGCAGGTCCTATCTCTGGAAGGCCTTTTCTCAAGGCAACTAATTTTCTGCTTCTGTTTCCGTTTGCCTTTATTGATTCTCAATTTTCTGAGACTTAGTTTTGCTCAATTGTGTTAAATATTGAGATCCAGTAAGACCTAGTAAGAGATGTCCCTGCCCCCACCCATTCCCTAGTGAAAAATGTAGGAAGGCACTAGTGTTTGTCTGGATCAATAATCAGTTAGTTGTAGGGAGCTAGCTGCCACACAACCTGTGAGTGTCCCCAGTGCTCAGTGATGATGAGGGAATGAAGAAAACAAAGACAATAGAAACAGAGTAGAATTTATAGAGTGGGCCTGGGGGCCAATGCCCTTCATGTGAGAGACAGCGACTGCCTGAACTCTGGATGCACTTAGTTTTTATTACTTCTCTTTATCAGCAAATGGGTGTTTGCAACAATAACAACATACATCATCCTTGCAGTTTCTCATGCCCTAATTCTCCATTACCCACCACATTACCCTTTAACTATTTTCATTACTTTTACTTCTAAAATACTTATCACTCACTAACAGGATTACAGAAAACAAAAGGAAAGGGAACATGGACTTTGGAGCTAGATGCCATCCAGTAAATCCTCTGTGTTCCTGTGGGACAGATTAGTTGATGCCCTACTCATCTCCAGAGCTTGGGAGAAAAAAAGACGAGTCTTCTTATCTCACGCCCATAAGAACTAGTCTTCCTTGTTCAATGAGTCAGCTGCACGTACTGTCCTAGTGATTCTTAAAATTGCTTCCCAAGCCCTTTCAGGCCCCAGCCAAGCACTTAAGGATCTTTTTCCTGAGGTTCCCTCTGACTTCAGCCAGGCCTTTGCAGGCCTTTTTTTCCTGAAGTCCTTTGATGTTCGTGTCAAGCTGTCTCATGAAGCCCCCAGTATAGTATGTTCTTTGTGGAGTCTCATGTCCTTTCCCATTATCCTGCATACCTGACCCTGATCATAAAACTTTTGATAACATCATTTCATTATTATATCGATCTAATTCTTTTCCCATAATCCTAACTTCTCTAATGTTCACCCTGTAGTAAGGGTACTTGTAAAATACCCTTTTACAAGGGTACTTGTAAAATAATGATTTCCAGTCCCATTATCCCAAGTGTCTGAGAAACCCTGTATAAACACCCTTATCCCAGCTCAGAAAGCTTCCTGCCCCTTTTAAAAATTCATTACTAAGTTAGCTAACATATAGCCTTTTTTAAAGGATTATTTTAATTTCCTATTCTAGAGACCTGCCATCTTAAATTAATTCATTAAATAGTGCCAGACATGATATTTCATTTTGGGTTGAATCAAACTAAAAGTATCTACAAACAGATGTAGGTTCCAATTCATTTCAGCCTTTCAGGTCTGTGAAAGATATACAAGTTAAGTCATAAAAACAGAAGTTAGAGACCAGCCTGAGCAACAGAGTAGACCCTGTCTCTACAAAATATTTAAAAGTCAGCTACCAAGATGGCACATTTATAGTCCCAACTACTGGAGAGGCTGAGGCAGGAGGATTGCTTAAGCTTAAGAGTTGGCAGTTGCAGTGAATTATGATGACAACACTAAACTCTAACCTGGCCAACAGGAAAGACCCTGTATCAAAACAACCAACCAATCAAAAACCTATTGCAGCTTGGTGCCCTTAGAACAGTGGTTATGGTGCCAGCCACATACATCAAGGCTGGTGGGTTCAAACTCAGCCTGGGCCAGCTAAACAATGACAACTGCAACAAAAAATAGCCAGGCATTGTGGTGGGTGCTTGTAGTCACAGCTACTTGGGAGGCTGAGGCAAAAGAATTTCTTTTTTTTTTTTTTTGTAGAGACAGAGTCTCACTTTATGGCCCTCAGTAGAATGCCGTGGCCTCACACAGCTCACAGCAACCTCCAACTCCTGGGCTTAAGCGATTCTCTTGCCTCAGCCTCCCGAGTAGCTGGGACTACAGGCGCCCGCCACAATGCCCGGCTATTTTTTGGTTGCAGTTTGGCCAGGGCCGGGTTTGAACCCACCACCCTCGGTATATGGGGCCAGCGCCTTACCAACTGAGCCACAGGCGCCACCTGGCAAGAGAATTTCTTAAGCTCAGGAGTTTGAGGTTGCTGTGAGCTGTGACAGCACAGCACTCTACTGAGGGCGACATAGTCAGACTCTGTCTCAAGAAAAAAAAAATCTATTGCATTAGATTTGTGTTTCTGAGAAAATACACTGTCATCAATTACTTTATTTCTATTGTGGTTGAAAGAGATTTTAAATCATTTATATAACAGCATTTTATTTTATTTATTTATTTATTTTGAGACAGTCTATGTCAACCTTGGTAGGTTTCCATGGCATCACAGCTCACAGCAACCTCAAACTCTTGGGCTTAAGCAATTCTCTTGCCTCAGCCTCCCAAGTAGCTGGGACTACAGGGGCCTGCCACAATGTTGGGCTATTTTTAGAGATGAGGTCTCCCTCATGCTCAGGCTGGTCTGGAGCTCCTGAGCTCAGGCAGTCCACCTGCCCTGGCCTCCCAAGTGCTGAGATTACAGGCTTGAGCCACCTGGCCTGGCCCCCACCTTGCCTTTTTCATTTAAATTATCTCCCTCATTCCTTTTTGAGGCTGCATAGTATTTCATCGTATAGACATTCATAATTTATTTCACAAATTCTCTCTTAATGGACATTTAGGTTGTTTCCAGTCTTTTGCTATTATAATATAGATAATACTTCTGTGAATAACATTATATATGTATCATTTTTTAAATGTGCTGATATTTCTGGAGAACAAATTTATATAGGAGGAATTGTTAAATAAAAAGCTATATGCATTTGTAATTTTAAAAGAATTGGCTTTTTTTCTATTTTTATCAATATTTAAAGTGTACTAATATTAAACTTACAGCTAGGTGAGTTTTCACATGTGCATACATGTTAATCACCACCCAAATCAAGATACACAATATTTCCAGCATCCTAAATGTGGGACTACCCTAGATCTTATCTGGCCTCACATAATGGAAACTACTCAATGGAGAACTGCCTTAGCAGGGAAGCCTTTTGAGTAGAACCTTTCCTACTCTGCTATTCTTTATTCCATTGCACTGTGGTCTTACCCCTATAAGAATGTTTGTTGGCTGCCACCTCAGCATTCCCACCTCCTTTTCCCTTCTTAGAGATAACCCTAAATTTGCCAGCCTTTGAGTTTGAGTGGGATTACTCCTGTCCTGAACTCCAGGAGTCCACCCTAATCAGCTGAAATGAACCAGCAAATCCCTTTCCCTTTGTACACAGCACAATTGCTGCTCAATAATGAGTTCTGCAAGAAATAAACTTTTGCCTGCTAACTGTGAACCGGAAGCCTGTAGCCCAAGTCGCCCATGGTGGGCATTTCCAGAATGAGTAAAGTAAGCTGCCTGCAAATGGAGTCTACATTGAGGAAGAAGGCCCAGGAGAAACTAGGTGACATTTTCAGCTTTGTATTAAGACCTGCCTGAAACCCAGATCTACCTACGACTGTGAGGCAATATTTTCCTTTTATGCATTTTCTGCTGAAGTAGCTTACCCTGATCAACTCCGCTATCTGCCCAGCACTCAGGCCACTGGACATTTCTGACGTCTTTTCACATTCTACACAGCCTCGTTCCACAGCCAGCTACTCCCCTGGGGCTCTCTCACTGCCACCCTCAACTCCTCAGTACTCCTCTGCTTATTCTCCCCACAGCCCGCTTTCTCCTCCGGGCTCTTGGCAGATGAGAGCTCAGGAAGCAGTCAGCCAACAAACGCAGCGCGCCATTCTAATCCCCAGAAGTTTGTGTCACACAACCGCACGTCTTCAGGAATGCTTTGGTGATTCTCTCACCCTTGAATGGCTTTAGGGAAAGATGGCATGTGACACTTCTCACATGCCATCTTCAAACTGTCTCCACTCCCCACCTTCTCAGATAATTTCACCCTACAACACCGCAGAGACAGACCATTCGATCTTGGCTGTCCTTATACATGAGGTATTTTGGGGTGCTGCAGTCGGTGCAGAGGTGTCCTCAGCCCTTCGGGGCTTGCTGTACGTTCGTGCCTCTTCATTTGCTTCCACAGACAACAAGGTGCAGCCGGAGGAGCGAAATTCCGTAGACTCTTCCCTGGTGTGGCAGTTCCAATCTTACGAAAATCAGTCTTTCTTTTTTGCACAATTTTTGTTTTTATTTATTTATTTTTCAGATTAACATGAGGGTACAGACGATTAGGTTACATTGTTTGCGTTTGTTAGGTAGAGCCCAAGTTATAGCTGTGCCCCTCTATCTTCAGTCTCTTGAAAACAGCATTTAATACTTTGCTCATAGCACTGTCGCAAAAACTAAATAAATACGAAAGAGCAGGAAAATCCCTCTGAGTTAAGTGCTAGGCAAAAGTAAGGCGTATTTTTATTGCTTTCTTTCCTTTTTTTTTTATTGCTTTCAATACGAACTGGTATCCCTTACCGAAGCGAAGTCCGCCCTGCCGCAGGCCCCCATGGGAGCGCTCTAAGTGCCCCAGGCGGCCCGGCCAGTCCCGGGCCGCTCACGCCCCCGCCAGTTCCCGGGAACCTGCAGGGCCTGAGAACCCCGGCGAGCAGCTCTTAGGGACCCCAGGATCTCAGCCCCACCGCCTAGGAGTCCAGGCTGGAGCCTGAATTGCTCCACAAGTTTCTTGAGGAAGGCACCCGCGAACTCGTCGCGCGTGTGCTCCAGCCACGATTCCCCACGAGCAGCCCTGGCCTGACATGGGCTCACTGAATATTTCCTGGCGCCTGGGAAAGGCAGGAGCTGTGCGGTCCGCCCACCCTGACCCTGCGCTGCTCTCATCTGCCCAGGACACAGGGATGAGCGTCCAGGTTTCAAGAGGCGTTTGCGAGACGCAAATTAGTAGTCGGTTTCCGTAGTGTAGTGGTTATCACGTTCGCCTCACACGCGAAAGGTCCCCGGTTCGAAACCGGGCGGAAACAGTGTTGCTCAAGTTTTCTCGTTCCTGACTCCGTTCCAGTCTGTTTTTTGTTGTTTATTTTTGAGACAGAGTCTCACTTTGTAGCCCTCAGTAGAATGCCCTGGCATCACAGCTCACAGCAACCTCCAACTCTTGGGCTCAAGCGATTCTCTTGCCTCAGCCTCCCGAGTAGCTGGGACTACAGGCGCCCTCCACAACGCCCGGCTACTTTTAGAGACGGGGGTCTTGCTCTTGCTCAAGCTGGTCTCAAACTCCTGAACTCAGGCAATCCACCCGCCTCGGCCTCCCAGAGTGCTAGGACCCGTTCCAATCTTGTAGAAGAATCCCCCACAATCGCAGTGAGATCTCTGGACCCCACAGGGCCCGAGACCGGTGGGAAAGACACAAGCGCAGACCGGAGTCGCCCAACTGCATTGCAACGCGCGCGCGGTGGGAGGCGGACGAGGGCGCCCCTGGTGGCGGCGGCTGTCGGTGACTGAGCAGAGGGAGCAGCGAGTCTTGCAAGCAGCAGGCGCCGGGGCCTCCCCCTTCAGTTTCTATGTGGTGTTTTTCCGACACGTAGACGACATTCGTGACACATTGGGAGCCGGAAATGGCTGCTCAATGAAGTCGTCTGTTCTGACCTGGGCTCCCTAGGACCCAGTTCTAGTTCCGGATCAAGTCCTGAAGAGTCTGTCCGTTTTTCAGATACTGCCCTCAGGCTCTGTCCAAGAATGCAAAAGGTCCATCTCCTTCGGAAAATTTTCAAACCTGAAGGGAGACCCAATTGTATGCTGGCTGTTAATCTCACTTAATGCTCATTGCGGGTGTCACTAACCGGGTAGTCCAGAGGAACCAACCGAATGTGGTGGCAGAGCCAGGATCACAAGTCGCTCTACTCTATCTACCAAACCTGCCTCTACTGTATTTTTGTTTTTTCAGTTTAAGTTGTCACTATCCAGTTATCAGTCATGAAAATTGTTAGTTCTTTCTCCCTCTCTACTCTCAGCGTATCCTCAAGGAGAATATCAAGATCCTTGGTTCTAAATGAGGTAGAAACAATGTATACCTTTTTTTGACAGAGTCTCACTATGTCGCCCTTGGTAGAGTGCTGTGACATCACAGCTCACAGCAACCTCAAACTCCTGGGCTAAAACGATTCTCTTGCCTCAGCCTCCCAAGTGCCTGGACTACAGGCGCCGGCCACGACACGCAGCTATTTTTTGGTTGCAGTTCTCATTGTTTTTTGTTTTGTTTTGTTTGTTTTTGTAGAGACAGAGTCTCACTTTACTGCCCTCGGTAGAGTGCCGTGGCGTCACACGGCTCACAGCAACCTCCAGCTCTTGGGCTTATGTGATTCTCTTGCCTCAGCCTCCCGAGCAGCTGGGACTACAGGCGCCCGCCACAACGCCCGGCTAGTCATTGTTGTTTAACAGGCCCGGGCCGGGCTCCAACCCGCCAGCCTCGGTGTATGTGGCCAGCGTCCTACTCACTGAGTTCCGGGCGCCGAGCTGAAACAATGTATATTTTTAATTTAAAAAATCATTTTCACAACCGCTCCCCAAAGTGGGGGCAAACATTGTAACAGACACTTCAGGAAAGAAGATATATGGATTGCAAGTAATCACATGAAAAGAAGTCCAACATCATTAATCATTAATGAAATGCAAATTTAAAACACAATGAGATACAACTACACATATGTTAAAAAGGACATGGAGGAACTGAAACACTCATACACTGCTAGTGGGAATGCAAAATGGTTTATTAACCACTTTGCAAAGTAATCTGGCCATTTCCTAAAAAGTTAAACTATTGCAATATAAACCGTCCCATTCTTGGATATTTACCCAAGAGAAAACAGACATAGGTTCATACAAAGGCTTGTACCCAAATGTTCAGAGCAGCTCTATTTGGAATATCCCCAAACTGGAGAGAACCCAGATGTCAATCAATAGGCAAAAGATAAATCCATACAATGGAACATTATTTGGCAAAAGGAACCCAAACTATTGATGCACACAACATGAATCTCAAAAATAATTATGCTGAAAGAAGGCCAACCAAAAGTGAGTGCTGTATAACTCCATTTACATAAATTCTATAAAATAAAAACCAGGCCAGGTGCAGTGGTTCACACTCGTAATTACACTTATTCAGAGGCTGAGACAGGAGGATCACTTGAGTCCAGTAATTTGAGGCTGCAGTAAGCTATGATTGTGCCGCTGCCTTCCAGCCTGGGTGACAAAACAAAACAACTCAAAAACCTAAACAGCAGGCTTCAAAGAGCTTCTGGCTTGTAGAACACATGGAGGTGCTGGAAGTGGCAAGCCTGGAGAGAGCCCCTCCCCCATATTTGCCTCTCCCATTGAGCTGTCCATCTGTAAACTTCAGAATAGCCTTTATAATGAACTTGTAAATGTAACTAAATTTCTCCCTGAGTTTTGTGAGCCATTAAAGCAAATTATCAAACATGAGGAGGGGGTTACGAGAACTCTCAATTTATAACCAATTGGTCATAAGTACAGATGACATCCTGGAACTTACAGTTGGCATCTGAAGTTGGCAGTAGTCTTATGGGACAGAGCCCTTAACCCGTGGGATTTTCATTAACTCTGGGTAGTCTGAGAGCTGAGTTAAACCATAGGACAGCCAGGTGGGGTCCACTGGGAAGTGAATTGCTTGGCATGGAAAACCCACACTTTTTGGTGTCAGAAGTTGTGAGTAGAGGAAACTGTTTTTTGGGGTTTTTTTGAATGTTAAATGTGATAAGTGCTGAGGAAAAAAGAAAAGGCAGATACAAAATATCTGGGTGTATCTGAGATGTATGTGAAATTTTAGATAGCATGGCCAAGGAAGGCCCCCTGAGAAAGTGGCTTTTAAGTTAAGATTTGAAAGAATTGAGGGACTAGCCATGTAGGTATCTGGGAGACAAGCTTCCAGTCTGAGGAGCTACAAATGTAAAGGTCCCGTGGCAAGAGCAAGCTGTTGTGTTTCAGAAATAGCGAAAGACCAATGTAGCTAGATCAAAGTGAGCTAGGGTTAGGTAAAGGGCTACATAAGCCACAGTAAAGATTTTAGCTTTTACTTTGCATGAGATGGAAGCCTGGAAAATGCATTTCCTTGCAATGCACAACAGGGTAGAAGTAGGGTAGAGAATGGATGTGAGAGCAAAAATGTGAGTAACCAGTACATATGGTTTCATTGGGGCTTCTTTATGGCATGGGAGAGAAAAACTACAGCCACATAGCGCCAGGGGAGGGGTAACTACCTTCCCCTGCCTGGTGTCCCTGCTTTCTTCTCTACCCTGAGCCCAAAGTGGTTGATTGCTTTCCCTCACTAACCACGCTGGCACTCCTAGGTCACCCATTCTGCTAACTCCTTTCTAAGAAGACACCAGTAACCTGGGGCATTGAGGGAGGAAGACCATGGGGCAAAATTCTTCAGAGCTCTGTGGACCTTGAAAAGAGTCCATTCCTGTGGTCAGAGTATTTCAGGACTTTATGGAGAATACAGAGAAATAGTAGGGTGATGGGCCTTCACCACCCAGTTGGGCCAGGATCTTCCAAAGTCTGATCCTTGGTAGAGGATGACAGGGAAATGCAGAGTCAGAGAGCCAGGCCTTGTTTATGAGAAGAAACAAGACCAGGCTTCCCATGGAAGTTCTAAGGCAGATTTCAGTAAGCATGGTATCAAATGAAATTTATAGGAAGGCATTGGTTAGGATTTGAGCCAGTGTACTAGATCTCTACAGACCAATTCAAAATAGAGTCATTCGTACCAAAGTTCCATGTTACCAAACTGAAGCTAAGTTATCTGACCATCCTAGAAATCAGGAAAGAGAAAGAGAAAATTGCCAAATCCCCAAGCAGGCCAGTTTTAACCACCATGATAAGGAAGTTCCTTTTGCTTTAACCCTTACAAGAGAAGTAACTTTGAAATGACCAATCTGCTTTTTGTTCTCTGTTTCTGCTTTCTTCAGCCCTTTTATGCCTATAAAGCCAACATTCTCTGCTGAGCTCATCTTTTCTAAATCTTTGGATCAGCTGCTTCCTGATTTATGAACCGAAAATGAAAAAGCCAATTAGATCATTTAACTACATTTGTTGAAATTTTTTTTGACAACTGGCCCTGAATTTGGCATTTCCCTAAGGACTCAAGAGGTCTTCTCGTCCAGCTTCCTTTTCTGCTGCCATGTGGAGTGCAGGCTACTGTCACCCCAAGTTGGAGGAAAGTATGATGATGAGCTTTCTGAAGAGGTGCAGGGTAGAATCAGGGAGGCCTGCCTAAGAAATAAGAAAATGGCTGGGTCACACCTGCTTTGGGCCTAAAAGTAGCAGTCTACACAACTGCTTCCTATCTGGGAAGGCCCCAGGGGCTCCCTCTGGCAAAAAAGTAGCCTTGGCTTTCAGATAGGCCATTACCCACCTCAGTAATTCCATTCACACTTAGGTACTTCAGGCAAGGGCTACCCACTCTGCTGAGGAAACTGGCTTCAACAGGTCCAGTCAGGAGCCTCAAGCATCACTATCCTGAGGGGTCTCAGTATGAACACAGGAAAGACATTTCCCTTTGTTTAGAAAGAAACAGCCAATGTGTGGCAAGGGCCAGAAGTGCATCTTTTAATTCCTCTGCCTATATTCACAAAAAGCTGGAATTACTTTAAAGCCTAGCTATAGAAAGTTTTAAATTACTCTTAATTTTGCAAATTGTCTTGCTCTTGGACTGATTCAAGCATACTGTTAATTGAAAAAAAGACTTAGAGGCAGAGTAGGATGTATAGTATGTGAAATTTGAGTAAGAAAAAATGGAGGAACTATATTTTTGCAGATGTAAATACGTACATGCTGGGATCATCTGTCCACTGCCCAAGAGGAAGCCAATACCTGGAGCAGGATTTACAGCAAAGAAGAGTTTATTCCACATAGTGCTAAGCAGAGAGACTAGAGGAATTTCTCAAATCTGCCTCCCCAAGAATTGAGGAGACAGAGTTTTTAAAGACAATTTGGTGGGCAGAAGATTAAGCAATCAGGGTCTGCTAATTGCCTGGTTTTAGTCCTTGGGCATAGGTCCTGTTCAGGTGTGTTGGTTACTGGAATGCAGGACCTTGGGTGGGGGGATCCAAGACGGGTTGAGTCAGTTCCTTGGTTGGGGTGGATCTATCACTGGAATGCAGGACCTGGAAGATACCTCAAAAACTACCCCCAGGTTCCAAATAGGTGATGTTCTGTCTGAGAAAGTAAAGAGTCTTTATAACCAACAACCATGCATAACTCCAGGTTAAAGAAGCAGATAAGGGAACAGTGATTATTATCAAGCAAATGAGGAGACAGTGACTGATATTACTATTTTAGCTAAGTTCACAGAGTTTGGGATCCATTGCTCTAGCTCTCACCTTGTACCCCTTCACCAATTTGAAAGGGCAATTTCATACATATGTAGATATAGTTGGCCCTCCACATCCACAGATGGAAAATATTAGGAAAAAACGGTTAAAAATAACAATACAACAATAAAAATACAGTGTAAAGACAATTTGCACAGCATTTACATCTTAAGTAATCTAGAGATGATTAAATTACAGGAGGATGTGCATAGGTTATATGCAAATACTGTGCCATTTCATTTATTTAGGAACAGAGTCATTCTCTCTTGCCCAGGCTGGAGTGCAGTGGTGCGATCATAGTTCACTGCAACCTCCAACGCCTGGGGTCAAGTGATCCTCTTGTCTCAGTCTCCAGAGTATCTGGGACTACAGGTGTGGGCCACCACACTCGGCTAGTCTTTTATTTTTTATTTTTTGCAGAGATGTGGAGTGGGGTGATGGAGAAAGGCTGGGTGGGGTGCCTCACTATGTTGCCCAGGCTCATCTGGAGGCTGTCGGTCTCAAGCGACCCTCCCACCTTGGCCTCCCAAAGTGCTGGAATTGAAAGCGTGAGTCACTCCGCCTGCCCAGTGCCATTTTATTAATAGACAAGGGACTTGAGCATCGTGGATTTTAGTATGGGGGAATTGTGCTGGAACCAATCCCCCGCAGACACTTAGGACAGTATATGATCTAGCGAGGGCATACAAGAAATTCGAACAGTGGTTGCTTCTGGGAAAGGGAATGGGGAACTTAAGGTAGGATTGGAAAGAGACTTTCCATCGTGAATCACACCGAGGCGCCCAGTGACCCCCACAGACCTGGGCTTGGCGTCAAGCCCACGTGCCGTGCCGGGCAGACTCCAGCGCGGAACCCCAGAGAACAAAGCAGGTCGCCGGGCACCGCCCTACACATCCTCCAACTTCGCCAGCAGAGCCGCACGTCATGGAGACCCAAATAGATTCCGAAGGCCACAGGCTTGGAGAAAAAGTGACCCAGGGTTTCCCGGAAGCTCGAGGACACCCAAATGCCCCGCCCCGCCCCTCGGTGTGCCCCGCAGACGTCAGGAGCCTCCCGGAGAGTCAGGCCTGAGTCAAGACCCGAAGGACAGGAAAGGCAGATCTCGGTTCCCGACAGTGGGGACAGGACGAGACCCCACCAGCAAGAAGCCAGTCGAAGGGAAGCGGAGCAGAGCGCGGGGTGGGGCGAGAAGGCGGAGAAAGGGCGGATCCCCACGCGGGGTCCCCTCGGCTCGCGCAGTGGTCCTCAGCTCCGCCCCGGGAGGACCACAGACCTTGCGGTGTCTTTTCCCCGCAAGGGGCATGGTGGTCTCATTGATCCGCACTCCTCATGCGTGGACATGTTCCAGCAGAGTCCCGTTGGTTTCCCAGTCTTCACCCTAATTCTCTCTTATCCCAGGTGAGGTGTGCTATTTAAAAGGGTTCTGTGAACTTACCAACCAGGGAAATTCTGGGTTTGACAGAATTCAACAGTTCTTTTTCATTAAAAGTTTCTGGAGATTTTGTTAATACGCACTTTCTTTTTCTTTCTTTCTTTTTCTGTTTTTTTTTTTTTGTTGTTGTTGTTGTTTGTTTGCTTTGCTTTGTTTTGTTTTTGACACAGAGTCTCACTATGTCGCCCTAGGTAGAGTGCTCTCCCATCACAGCTCACAGCAACCTCAAACTCTTGGACTTAAGCGATTCTCCTGCCTCAGCTTCCCAAGTAGCTGGGACTACAGGAGCCAGCCACAATGCTATTTTTGGTTGTTATTGTTGCAGTTGTCATTGTTGTTTAGCTGGCCCTGGCTGGGTTTGAACCTACCAGCCTGGGTGTATGTGGCCAGCGCCCTACCCACTGAGCCATGGGTGCCACCTAATATACGCTTTCTAATCATAACTTTTACATTTACTTTGTATCATACTAAGTAATTGACAGTGGGCTAATACTTTTAATAATCTTAGGAAGTGGGCGGCGCCTGTGGCTTAGTCGGTAAGGCGCCGGCCCCATATACCGAGGGTGGTGGGTTCAAACCCGGCCCCGGCCAAACTGCAACCAAAAAATAGCCGGGCGTTGTGGCCGGCGCCTGTAGTCCCAGCTACTCGGGAGGCTGAGGCAGGAGGATCACTTAAGCCCAGGAGTTGGAGGTTGCTGTGAGCTGTTTGATGCCAAGGCACTCTACCGAGGGCCATAAAGTAGTGAGACTCTGTCTCTAGAAAAAATAAATAAATAAATAATAATCTTAGGAAGTAACCATTACCATCAAAATGTTACAGATGAAGCGAGCTGGCCACGAGCTGGCAGTGGCTCATGCCTGTCTGTAATTCTAGCACTCTGTGAGGTGGCAGGTGGATAGCCTGAGCTCAGGAGTTTCAGACCAGCCTGAGCAAGAGCAAGACTCTGTCTCTACTAAAAATAAAAAAACTAGGCCGAGCCTGGTGGCTCATGCCTGTAATCCTAGCCTCTGGGAGGCTGAGGCGTGGATTGCCTGAGCTCACAGGTTCCAGACCAACCTGAGCCAGAGCAAGACCTTGATCTAAAAATAGCCGGGCCTTGTGGAGGGCACCTGTAGCCCCAGCTATTTGGGAGGCTGAGGCAAGAGAATCACTTAAGCCCAAGAGTCTGAGGTTGCTGTGAGCTATGACACCATAGCACTGTAATGGGGGGCAACAAAGTGAGACTGTTTCAAAAAAAAAAAAAAGATGACTTCTGTTGCACAATTTTATTAGAGCTAGCAAAGAAGGAGGAGGGGGAGGAGAAGGAAAGGAGAAAAACTAGCCTGGTGTGTAGTCTCAGCTACTTGGGAGACTGAGGCATGAGTATCACTTGAGCCCAAGAGATTGAGGTTGCTGTGAGCGATGACACCACCACATTCTAGCCTGGGCAACAGAGTGAGAGTCTGTCTCAAAAAAAGGAAAAAGTTACAAATGAAGAAATGAACTTGTAAAGCGACACCCCTGAAATCCTATTCTATTAAGTGATGGATGTACACTAAGAACAAGAACCAGATGGGAACAAAAGAAAAAAAAATTAAGTGATGGAGCTAGATCTAAACCCAGGATCATTTATATTAATTGTGCACAAATCCCTTTTTATATTGGAGCATCGCTTGAAAGCAGTGCTACCAAGAATGCACTTTATATTGGAGTCCTTGGAGCATGCAAACTGTGAGGTCCAAATCAAATAAGGGAGCATGAACCCTAGCCCTACATGGAAGGGGAGGATTGCCTGGCTTCTGGCCACAAGGTAGGACAGTGAGAAAACTGTAGGAGGGTGAGGTTGGAGTATCAGCAGTACTTCCTGCTGCCTTACACAAATATAGATGCTCTTTTCTATACTCCTTGTAGGACACTCTAGAATTTTCCAATGAAATCCTGAAGGCAAGGCCAGTGTTGGAAGGAATCTGAGCCTCCTGCTTTAAAAAGGAATGGATTTTTAAAACCCTAAAAGTGGGAGGTGAAAACTTCACTTAGCCCAATCATGAGTTGAGGGGAAGGTAGAGAGAAAGGGATTCTCAACAGATTTAACACCCATCTCCTTCCAAGGAATGACACCAAGACAAGAATAAATGTCTTTTGTAGAAATCTGGGAATGAGACAAAGAAGCCCATCCGACAGGGACTTTGCAACTAGATGGATGAGGTGAGTCGATGGACTTGAGAAATTAATGTCGGGATGATACTACAAAAGGCTCAACAAAAAAAACACTGCACCTTGCTGAGCACATGGCCAGCCTGGCACAACTGAGAGCAGTGAGGTGCTAGACTCCAGCCACAGGGACCTGAGGATGCCTCATTTTTTGCTACCTCTAGGTCTTAAGGCTCCACCTTCACCAAGATGCCACCTTGAGGAGGTTAAAGGAGTGTTCTAGTTATCTATCCTGTGTGACAAACCACTCAAACTTACTCATACAAAACAACAATCAGTTTATTATGTCATGCATTCTGTGGGCTAAGAATTTGGAAATGGTATAGTGTAGACAGGTAGTCTCTGCTCCAAAACCACTGGGACTTCTGCTGAGAAGACTTTAGAGGCCAGAGGTGACTTGACAACCCAGGCTGGAATCATTTCTGGAATTGCTCATTCACACATGTAAAAAAAGGTACACTGAGGCACAATAAAAAATTTTAAGAGTTTGAGTAATAAATAATTCATTAATTGTGAAACACCAAAAGGAGAGAAGTTTAATGTTCTGGTGACAAATTGTCAGAAGCAAGTAATACAGGGTAAACACAGAAACAAAATAAAGAAATTATGTGATTGGTTGCAATAATATACTTGCCTCATTTGGTCCTTCCCATTGAAAAGCCCCTAGTTATATAAGTGTGTTGGTTACTTCCAGTTGGTTGACCTTAAGTTCTGTTTTTCTTTAATACAGGCATTTACAAGAAAGAGCTCATGATAAGTTTTGCTTATGTTTGCAAATCAAGCAAGGTTGAGGTCACTTATGAGGCCTGTTTTTGTCTACTCAGGAATTCTTCGGGCCTGGTTTTCATTTTATTAATTTACTTTTACACATGACTGAGGTTACTCTGGTTTGCTGGCTGGGATCTCAGCTGGGACTATCAGCAGGCACGCCTACATGTGGTTTCTCCACGAGGTCTCTCTGCTTCCTTATTCCCAAGGTGGCTTATTCTGACTGAATCTTAAGAGAATCACACAGAAGATGCATCACCTTTTTTTGAACTTGCATCACTTCCACTGCGGTCAGAGGCCCATCCAAATTCAAGAGGAGGAAATACAGACTCCACCTCTCAATGACAGAGCATCACGTTTAAGAAGAGCATCTGGGCTCGGCACCTATGGCTCAAGCGGCTAAGGCGCCAGCCACATACACCTGAGCTGGCAGGTTCGAATCCAGCCCAGGCCCCCCAAATAATAATGATGGCTGCAACCAAAACATAGCCAGGCATTGTAGTGAGCGCCTGTAGTCCCAGCTACTTGGGAGGCGGAGGCAAGAGAATTGCTAGAGCCCAGGAGTTTGAGGTTGCTGTGAGCTGTGATGCCACAGTACTCTACCCAGGGTGACAGCTTGAGGCTCTGCCTCAAAAAAAAAAAAAAAAGAAGAGCATCTGGTGCGGAATATCTTGTTACAACCCTCTTGAAAAATACAACCTGCCGCAGGGTAGCAAAGAGAAACCATGAAAGACCAAGCATTTACCTGGTGGAACTAAGTTAATCCCAAAACACTAAGTCTTGGTTAACTATTTTGGTATAACAATTTCAAAATTTAATGACTTAAAATAACTTATTTCTCATGATTCCATTGATTGGCTGGGGCTTAGCTGGGCTATTCTGATGAGAGTTTGGCTGGGGCTGGAACAACCAAGATAGGTTTAGGTCTCTCTCCACAGGACTTTTACCTGTGGCACAGTAAACGGACTTCTACATGGTAACTAACTTCCAGGAGGGAGTTTTCCAACCAAGGAAAGCAAAAGCTACAAACCTGTTAAGGCTCCAACCTGGAAGATAACATATCAGCACTTCTATCTATTTCATTCTATTGGTCTAAACAGGACATAGGATCAACCCAGATTCAAAGGGAGGGGAAATAGACTCTACCCCCTTGAAGGATAACTGTCCAGGTCATAATGCAAAAGAGCTATGGCATTGGAGATATTTTGTCATGGTCATCTTTTTTTTTTTTTTTTTTGAGACAGTCTCACTATGTCACCCTCAGTAGAGTGCTGTGGCATCACAGCTCACAGCAACCTCAAACTCTTGGGCTTAAGCAATTTTCTTGCCTCAGCCTCCCAAGTAGCTTGGATTACAGGCACTGCCCTAACGCCTGGCTAAGTCCTCGTCATCTTTAGAAATACAATATCCACTACTACTTAAGAAGAAACTGAGATATCTTTAATTGTACAGTTAAAAATTTCTCTTCATTTTGTAGGATAGAGACTTAGAACAGGTTAGATCAGTTAAAAAGTATGCTTCCCCCCCTGTATATCTGAGTGTAACGAGTAATCTGTGAGCTACTACATATGTCAAAATACTGTTTTGAACTAGAAAGATCTTAGTCTTAAGAAATAAATCTGAAGAACAAATTTGGATCAGGATGAGAAATTAGTGATTCTTAAAAAAAATTAAGGCAATATATCGTAAATTAAGGCAATATACATTAATTTGAGTAAATGTTTTTATTATTAGTTTTATATGCAGATGACTTCTTTTTTTTTTTTTGTAGAGACAGAGTCTCACTTTATGGCCCTTGGTAGAGTGCCGTGGCCTCACACAGCTCACAGCCACCTCCAACTCCTGGGCTTAAACGATTCTCTTGCCTCAGCCTCCCGAGTAGCTGGGACTACAGGCGCCTGCCACAATGCCCGGCTATTTTTTGGTTGCAGTTTGGCCGGGGCCGGGTTTGAACCCACCACCCTCGGTATATGGGGCCGGCGCCTTACCAACTGAGCCACAGGCGCCGCCCTGCAGATGATTTCTGATGCATAATTTTATTAGAGCTAGCAAACATTTCTTCTAGAAAAACAAATCTCTAGGGTTAGAATGGAAGACAATGAAACAGGAGATCTCACTTTATCTTATTAATCTTTATCAAATGAACCTGGAGCATATAAATTCTTTTATATGAATATTACTTTGACATTATATAACAAGAAATATTAATAGAAACCATAAAAGTCAAAAATCGCATAATCTGTAATCTACCAATCAACTTTTTCTTAGATTTTTGAAGACATAAAAACAAAAATCATTTCAAATAACAGCACTCAAACACCATATACATTTGAGAGGTGCAGCAATTTTATGCCTCATACTTTGCAGGTTTTAGTTAAAATAACCCTTACCAGTTTCTTAGATTTCTGTCAGCTTTGTTTGGGGGCTATTTTGCCTTCTATTCTGTCTTATGGCATGGGAGATATTTTGTCGTGATCATCTTTGGAAATACAATAACCACTACTACGTAAATAAGAAGAAACTGAGATATCTTTAATTGTAGAGTTAAAAATTTCCCCATTTCTCTCATAGACAGAATACAGTATTAAATATGTTTAGAATCCATACTGAGAACACAGTATAAGTGGGTTTCTAACTCCTCGGGGACACAGTGGAAAACACAACACCTCCCGAGAACACTAGGCAGTTTCACAAAATCATTTATTCTCTGAGGTCGAAGTCTGCAGCTTGTTCTTCCTAGGCTTAATCTTCCTAGCAGCTTCCAGCTTCTATTCTAGCAGAATAGAAAATGGGTTTACTTTGTCTCCAAATGCTTTTTCTCAGTGTGCAAGAAGAATTCCTTATTTTCCCGATCCCACCACAAAAACTCCCCCAAGGATAAAGCCCTCACCGTCCAGGTTTCCAGAGTAGCCTCCATTCCAAGTCCAGAAGAAGTTGTTCCACACTCCTAGATGGATAAATCCAATAAATCATCATTTCCCACCTTTGTGGCCCCTACAACTTTTTCTTTTCATCCAGGAAGATTTCTTATGTGAAATAAGTCTGGAAGTCCTACACTTTAGTCCCAATCTGCTCCTTCACCACTGCCCAGAGGGGGGTGTCCAGGTTGTCCAACTTAGGTTCAGGAAGGACAGATCTGCAGCCTCCTCTGACAGAGGAAACAGCCTGGCCTCCTCATGGCCCTGATCACAGCTCCATTCCTTTCCTATGGCACTTTAGCTTTGAAAGTCCTTGGTTCCTTCCCCAGACTTTCAGGGCTATGCCCTCCAGATACTCACTGCTATCTGCAGCTTGGACAGAAACACGTTGGCCTTGGCCAGGAGCAGTGCCAAGCCCCTAGGGCTCCTGCACTGATGTACCACATCCCCATGGTGAAGAAACTGGGGTCCCAGAATGTTCCCTTCTGCCTGCCTTCTCTGGTGCCCAATGCCGGGATGTTGAGAGGCCAAACTCTCCAGGGCCCTGGGAGTCCTAGGGGCCTGTGCAACTTCACGCCTGTGCTACTTCCCATAAATAACATTTAGAAACAAGAAGAATGCTCAGAGAAATCATTCTAGCACATATGGCTCATAAAGAGTATCTCTAATATTCAAAGAGTACCTACAAATTGTTAAGAAAAAAGAACAAACCAATAGGAAATGGACAAAAGACATGAACAGGCAATTCATAGAAGAGGAATTCAGTGTAGCTAAAAGGTTAGTAGTAAGAAATTGGAAATCAGATGAATAATGATATATCATTTTCACCCATCAGTCTGATAAAAAGAAAATGAGTGATAATATTTAGAGAACAAAAGGATGGAAGAAAGGTACTTTTGTATTTTTCTGGTGGGAATATAAATTACTATAAATATTTAAATTTAATCTGGTGATACATTACTAAAGATAGAACTACTTTTTAAAAGTGCAGTTGTTCACTTTTAAAAATCCAGGCTATGGCTTGGCACCTGTAACTCAGCGGCTACGATGCCTCCTTATTCACTTGATCTTTCTAGATCTGAGGGATTTGTTAAAATGTCCTATTAGTGTGCTTCTATTTCTCCCTGTATAAAAATGTCATTCTCTATCTTTTAAAAAAAAATTGTGATAAAAATTTCTTTGTCTTCTTTTTTGTCAGAATTCTACTTTCAATTGCCATCCCTACTTAAATTTAAGAATAAATTCTGAGCCAGATACAGTGACTCATGCCTATAATCCTAGCACTCTGGGAGGATAAGGTGGGAAGATCATTAGAAGTTGGGAGTTCAGGGTGGTGCCTGTGGCTCAGTGAGTAGGGCACCAGTCCCATATGCCAGAGGTGGCGGGTTCAAACCCAGCCCCGGCCAAAAACCACAAAAAAAAAAAAAAAATTAAAAACCTTTTAAAAAAAAAAAGAAGTTGGGAGTTCAAGACTAGCCTGAGCAAGAACCAGAACACAGTCTCTACAAAAATAAAAAATAGCTGGTTGTGGCAGCACACCTGCAGTCTCAGTTATGTGGGAGGCTGGGCCAGGAGGATGGCTTGAGCCCAAGAGTCTGAAGTTGCAGTGAACTATAATGATGCCACTGAACTCTAGCCTGGGCAAAGTGTTTTGTGAAAGCCCCCTCTCACAAAAAGAAAAAAAAAAGAATAAATTCTGATACATTTTTGTCTTAGTCATTTATTTCTAGCCTTCTTTCTTAGATGTATCTCTTTTATGCAGTGTAATGCTGCATTTTGCTTTGTGAAAATCATTTTTTCTTTTGAGACAGAGTCTCACTATGTCACCCTCGGTAGAGTGCCATGGTGTCACAGCTCACAGCAACCTCAAAGTTTTGGGCTTAAGCAATTCTCTTGCCTCAGCCTCCCAAGTAGCTAGGACTACAGGTGCCCACTACAATGCCCAGCTACTTTTTTTTTGTTTTGTTACAGTTGTCATTATTGTTTAGCAGGCCTGGGCCGGGTTTGAACCCAACTGCCTCGGTGTATGTGGCCAGTGCCTATAAAGGATTAAACATCATGCCTGCTATAACAGTCACCAATTTCAGAACTCATCTGAGGAATTTCTGAGAACAAGACAATTTCCTGGCAAGCCTGAAATTGCAACAAGCACCCTAACCACGGAGCTACGGGCACTGAGCCATGAAAATCAGTTTTTAATGGTCGTGGTAAATTTATATATATATAAATACATGTATATACATGTATACATGTATACATGTATACATATATACAGGTATGTATATGTGTGTATGTATATATATATATATATAGAGAGAGAGAGAGAGAATGTCACTTTGTTGCCCTCGGTAGAGTGTCATGGCATCATAGCTCACAACTGGGCTCAAGCAATTCTCTTGCCTCAGCCTCCCAAGTTGCTGAGACTACAGGCACCTGCCACAATGCCCAGCTATTTTTTAGAGACAGGGTCTCGCTTTTGCTTGGGCTAGTCTCAAACCCGTGAGCTCAGGCAATCCACCCGCCTTGGCCTCCCAGAGTGCTAGGACTACAGATGCAATCCACCGCATCCAGCCAATTTATATTTATTATATTATCAATATGTTTGGCCTCAGCTGTGCCTTACTGTTTTATATTTTTATATGTTTAAGTCTTTTGCCATGTGATGTATTTCATTTGCTTCCTATTCTCCTCACCCATACCCTCTTTAAACACATCTTCACTATTTAGGTAGGATTTATTTTTGTTCTAATGGTTACCTTTATCCTAATACTTCTATACAACACGTAAGTTCCCTTTTTTTTTTTTTTTTTTGAGACAGAGTCTCAAGCTATCGCCCTGGGTAGAGTGCCAGGGCGTCACAGATCATAGCAACCTCAAACTCCTGGGCCGAAGCGATTCTCTTGCCTCAGCCTCCCAAGTAGCTGGGACTACTGGCGCCCGCCACAACACCCAGCTATTAGCGCCTGTAGTCCCAGCTACTTTTTGGCCTGGGCTGGATTTGAACCTGCCAGCTTTGGTGTATGTGGCTGGTGCCCTAGCCACCTGAACTACAGGCGCCAAGCCATTCCCTCTCTTTTTGGCTATAGTTTACATGAGCAATAGTGAAATTGTCTAGTAAACTCTTTTTTTCCTTAGCACCTTGAGGAAAAATCCTTTTACTTCTAATTAACATGTGTATATGACAAGCAGACAGTTTATTCTACTTTTCATGTACTCTCCCTATTCTCTCCTCACTGATACTTATACTATATATTCACAGGATTGCCAAGAAACCTGGAAAAAGAAATGGATACATATTAATGATTTATTGTATTTCAACAATTATAAAAATAACATCTATTTCCAGACTTTATGTAGTCACCTTGTAAGTTGTCATACAACCATCACATACTACACTGCTCCCATTATAACCATCATTTATTCGTAGTTATGCAAAGAAAGATTGTTTAATTCTTACTCTGAGTGAGAGATATCGATGTCTCCTCAGTCATTTGGGATGTGTAACACTTGTTCTCTAGGTTCCTCAGGAAGAGCTCTTATTAAGAATATTCTTCTGGGCTTGGTACCCTGTAGTTCAGTGGCTAGGGTACTGGCCATATACACCAGGGATGGGTGGTTCGAACCCGGCCCGGGCCTGCTAAACAACAACAAAAAAAGCCAGGTGTTATGGTGGGCGCCTATAGTCCTAGCTACTTGGGAAGCTAAGGCAAGAGAATTGCTTAAGCCCAAGAGTTTGTGGTTGCTGTGAGCTGTGATGTCATAGTACTCTATGGAGGGCGACATGAGACTGTCTCAAAAAAAAAAAGAATATTCTTTTGGACCAGTTCATGATCAGCCTGAGCAAAAAGCAAGACCCTATCTCTACTACAAATAGAAAAATTGAGGCAAGAGGATCACTTGAGCCCAAGAGTTGGTTGCTGTGAGCTACGATGCCACAGCACTCTACCCAGGGCAACAGCTTGAGACTCTGTCTCAAAAAAGAAAAAAATATATATAAAGAATATTCTTTTGGCTAGGCAAGGTTGTTCATGCTTGTAATCCTAGCACTCTGGGAGGTGTAGGCAGGTGGATTACTTGAGCTCAGGAGTTCAAGACTAGCTTGAGCAAAAGCAAGACTCCTCTCTCTACTAAAATAGAAAAAACTAGCCAGGAGTTGTGATGGGTGCCTGTAGTCCCAGCTACTTAGGAGGCTGAGGCATGAGGAACTCTTGAGCCCAAGAGTTTGAAGTTGCTATGAATGATGATGACCCTATGGCACTTAATTCCCGGGCAACAAAATGAGACTCTGTCTCAATAAAAATGAATATTCTTTTGTTGTGTATGGGAGTTAGGGGGAGATAATAACAGCAGTGTCCAATAGAGGGAGCCTTAGGCTCAGGAAAGAAAATTGCACAAGCTATTTGAACTCCATAGAGAAGTTTCTAAGAAGAAACTATAGCCTTTGCATTTGTAGCTATGCAACTCTTAGGGTTTACTATGTACAGAACTGTTTTTTCAGTTCCTATAAGGAAATTTACAAACGTCAGAAGGTATGAATAGTTCATAATTTGACCAATAGCTTAATTGGATCAGATCTTTTTTAGCCCAGGAAAAGTCTAAAAACCAGATCTCCAATCCCAGGGCCACTGCCACCTACCCCAGTAAGGTAGTATGCAGATCACTTGGAAGCTGCTTGGAAGAAATCTTGGAGAGCTGATGTAAAACTGAAGACAGTGATTCCCAAGGTTAAACTGTGTGATAGATGATATAAATGCCTCAGTTTTCACTAATAAGGGGTTACTAATTATTTTTCTGGTTTTAAAAATTGCCATGGGAAGAAAAATACATTGAAAGTTCAAGTTGCGGCTCGGCATCGTAACACAGTGGTTACAGCTCCAGCCACATACACTGAAGTTGGAGGGTTCGAACCCAGCCCGGGCCAGCTAAAACAATGACAACTACAACAAAAAATAGCCAGGGGTTGTGGCAGGCACCTGTAGTCCCAGCTACTTGGGAGGCTGAGGCAAAAGAATTGCTTAAGCCCAAGAGTTTGAAGTTGCTGTGAGCTGTGACGCCACAGCACTCTACCAAGGGAGACATAATGAAACTCTGTTTCAAAAAAAAAAAAGAAAGAAAGTTCAAATTGCTAACCTTTGGTTATTATAAATTAGAATTAAATGAGGTGGTTTTTCTAACGATACAAATTTCTGAGGGAGCACTATGAATCCCTTTAATACCTGGGAAGTGATTTGGGATGAAAGCAAACAACTTGAAGATCAAATCAACCTAGCAAGGCTTTAAGAACTGCCAGAGAACTCTCCTACATTGCTTGGGGGTGAGGGGGTTAACCCATAAGGGTTAACCCTTATGGAAAGCAATTTGGTGATATCTATCAAAATATATATACCCTTTGACCTCACAATTTCATTTCTATAAACCTATGCTACAAATACTCACACACAAAATGGCACATGGACAAAATTATTCATTGCTGCATTGTAATAGCAAGTTTGGAAGCAACCTAATGTCCAAAAATAGGAAACTGATAAGATTCATCAATGTAATATTATACAGGTGTAAACAAAAGTAAGAAAGTTCTCTAAGTCAATAAGATGCAAGGATATTATCAAAAAATATACATCTTATATTTTAAAAAGTATACAAATGTCTACATACAATAACTAAGAAAATGCCATGAAGGCTACATTGAACAGTTTGATGAGAATATTTCAGATTGTATATGAAACCAGCACATTGTACCCCTTGATTGCACTAATATGCACAGCTATGATTTAACAATAAAAAATAAATAAATAAAAAAGTATAATTTATGTAAAAGGTAATAGTGAGAAATAAAATATATGTATTTCTCCTCATTATTTCTATTTCTTGTCTTCCACATATTTGGAAAACTACACTAAAACTGACAACTGGCTGTGAAAAAGTTAACACCTTTTTAAAATTTGTTTATTTTTGAGATGAAGTCTCACTAGGCCATCCTGCATAGAGTGCCATAGTATCATAGCTCACAGCAACCTCAAACTCTTAGGCTCAAGAGATCTTCTTGCATCAGCCTCCTGAGTAGATGGGACTACAGGAGCGCACCACAATGCCCAGCTAGTTTTTATATTTTTAGACTGGGCTCTCACTCTTGCTCAGGCCTGTCTAGAACTCCTAAGCTCAAGCGATCCACCTACCTACTCCTCCCAGAGTGCTAGGATTACAAGCATGAGCGTGAGCCACTGTGCCTGGCCTATCTGCTAACATTTTAAATGCACAAACCCTTTTGACCTTGCAATGCACTTTTAGAAATACAGTCTATAGGCTCAGTGCTGGTAGCACAGTGGTTACAGCACTGGCCACATGCACCAAGGCTGGTGGGTTCAAACCCAGCCTGGGCCAGCTAAACAAAAATGACAACTGCAATTAAAAAATAGCAGGGCATTGTGGTGGGCACCTGTAGTCCTAGCTACTCGGGAGGCTGAGGCAAAAGAATCGCTTAAGCCCAAGATTTTGAGGTTGCTGTGAGCTGTGATGCTACAGTACTCTACTGAGAGCGACATGGTGAGACTGTCTCAAAAAAAAAAAAATACAGTCTATAAATCACATATGTTCCTAAAATACATACATAAATATGTATGTTAATAGATATATATGCTGGATCTGGTGGCTCACACCTGTAATCCTGTATTGTGGGAGGCTGTGGCAGGTGGATTGCTTGAGCTCAGGAGTTTGAGACCAGCCTGAGCAAGAGACTTTGTCTCTAAAAATATCCCGGCATTGTAGTCCCAGTTACTTCGGAGGCTGAGACAAAAGAATCACTGGAGCCCAAGGGTTTGAGGTTGCTGTGAGCTGTGATGCCACAGCACTCTACCAAGGGAGACAAAGTGAGACTGTGTCTCAAAAAAATTAAAAAAAAAAGATATGGAGAGGCGGAGCAGGATGGCAGCCGAGTAACAGCTTCCTTGCATCTGGGCACCGTGAGTCTGGGGAGATAGGACTCCAGGCATCTCTGGCTGGTGGGAACTGCCTATCATCACTCCTATGAAGATACAGGGAGTCAGCGAGAGACTTCTGGACCCCAAGAGGAGGACTAAATCCGTGGAAAACCGGCAAGTGGTCGCGTGTGTTCAATCCGTCTAAACCCGCCCACAACTGTAAGTTCAGTAGCAGCGAGACTGCAAACCAGAAAGGCCTTACCTGTGAACTGTTTTGATGTCCTTGGACTTGGCACTGAGTTGAACGGCCTTGGGGAAGGCCTGAGCGGGAGTGCGGAGAACTTTGGCCGTTGTCTAGGGCCCCAGTCTGAGCCGCTGAGCCAGACGGAGCTAATAGTGTTTGGCGGTGGGTCACACGGATCCATTGTCAGTGATCTGCCCCGGCAAGCTCCGCCCTCAGGGTCGCAGAGCTAGAAACGGGTGGGAGCTGGTAACCCAGCAACCAAGTAGCCTAAGGGTGGGGTTTGAGCCGCCTTGCAGCCCTAACCCTCAGGGGCAGAGTGAGACCGGTTTTGGCACACTGAGTAAGTGGATAGCCACTTCAGCAGCGATTCCAGCGAGAAAGCTGGGAAAGCTTCTGCTCAGCAAGTTTACAAGTTCAAAGTGCCTTTTAAGTAGGCTGAAGAGAGATTTAGGGTGTCTACCTGCTGGGGTTTGAGAAATCAGCAGCCTCCAGTCGTATCAGAACTGTGATTAACATCTCATACCCCAGAAGACCACGTGTTGCCCAGACAATATTCAATAACATATACAAACTGCTTTGTTTTTGGTTGTGTATTTTTTTCTTCTTTTTTTTTTGGTTTGGTTGGTTTTTTTGTTTGTTTATTTTGACGTTGCTGATGTTCTTTTGTTTTTTTAATTTCAATCTTTTCCACACAGATCCCTTTTTCTTTCTCAATTTTCCTAGTTTAATTATAATTTCCCATTGCTGCCTTTTTTAATAACTTCAACTTCATTTTTGCTAGTGTTTCTACCGATATAATTTGGTTTTTCACCCAATTTTATCCCCGTAAAGTTTTCTGTTTGCTTCTTTTGGTTTGATTTATAGCATTTTTGTCTTTCCTCTCTACTTGGTGGAGGTGGGGTACTGTGTCTGATCAGGTTAGCAAAGCGCTGCTGACCTCAAGGGAACCACGCAACTGGGCACCCCCAGAAGGTGGGGTTTTTTAAGGTTGTGTCAAAGTACCCTCCTGTACACCTATATTGCCCTGTCTCCCTCTTTCTGTGCCTCTCTTCTTTTTGTCAATATTCCTTATATCCAACCTCTCCTTTCTCTATCTTTCTTTTTTTCTTATCACTCGGTCCTCCTTTCTTTCATCCCCTTTTTTTGCTCTTCAACCTTCTCACCCTTCTGGTCCTGTAACCCTTAGTCCACAGGCACAAGAACTTAAAGAGCAAGAGGAAGTGAAAGGAAAATTAGGGCAAGGAAACAGATAAAAGAAATCACTCATGAGGAAGAATCAGCAGAAAACTCCAGGCAACATGAAGAACCAGTCTAGAACAACCCCACCAAGGGACCATGAGGTAGCTACTGCAGATGATTCCACCAGTATAGAAATGTTAGGAATGACAGAAAGGGAATTTAGAATACACATGTTGAAAACAATGAAAGAAATGATGGAAACAATGAAGGAAATTGCTAATAAAGTGGAAAATAACCAAAAGGAAATCCAAAAACAGAATCAAATAAGAGATGAACGATATGAAGAATATAAAAAGGATATAGCAGACCTGAAGGAACTGAAACAGTCAATTAGGGAACTTAAAGATACAATGGAAAGTATCAGCAACAGGTTAGACCATGCAGAAGAAAGAATTTCAGAGGTAGAAGACAAAGTTCTTGAGATAACTCAGACAGTAAAAGAGGCAGAAAAGAAGAGAGAGAAAGCAGAATGTTCACTGTCAGAATTTTGGGACTTTATGAAGCGTTCCAACATACGAGTTATAGGAATTCCACAAGGGGAAGAAGAATGCCCCAGAGGAATGGAAGCCATACTAGAGAATATTATAAAAGAAAATTTCCCAAACATCACCAAAGAGTCTGACACACTGCTTTCAGAGGGATATCGGACCCCAGGTCGCCTCAACTCTAACCGAGCTTCTCCAAGACACATTGTGATGAATCTGTCCAAAGTCAAGACAAAAGAAAAGATTCTGCAAGCTGCCAGGAGTAAGCGCCAGTTGACCTACAGGGGCAAATCCATCAGAGTTACCGCAGACTTCTCTAATGAAACTTTCCAAGCAAGAAGACAATGGTCATCTACCTTTAACCTACTTAAACAGAACAATTTTCAGCCCAGAATTCTGTACCCTGCTAAGCTAAGCTTCAGAATTGACGGAGAAATCAAATCATTTATGGATATACAAACATTGAGGAAATTCGCCACAACAAGACCAGCTCTACAGGAAATACTTCAACCTGTTCTGCACACTGACCACCACAATGGATCAGCAGCAAAGTAAGAACTCAGAAATCAAAGGACAAAACCTAACCTCCACACTGATGCAAAAGATAAAACTAAGCAATGGACTCTCACCAAATAAGACGAATAGAATACTACCACACTTATCAATTATCTCAATAAATGTTAATGGCTTGAATTCCCCACTGAAGAGACATAGATTGGCTGACTGGATTAAAAAACACAAGCCATCCATTTGCTGTCTGCAAGAAACACACCTGGCCTCAAAAGACAAATTAAAGCTCCGAGTCAAGGGTTGGAAGACAATTTTTCAGGCAAACGGAATTCAGAAGAAAAGAGGAGTTGCAATCTTATTTTCAGATACATGTGGATTTAAAGCAACTAAAGTCAAAAAAGACAAAGATGGTCACTTTATATTGGTCAAGGGAAAACTACAACAAGAAGACATTTCCATTCTAAATATTTATGCATCCAATTTAAATGCTCCCAGATTCTTGAAGCAGACCTTACTCAGTCTGAGCAATATGATATCTGATAATACCATAATAACAGGGGACTTTAACACACCTCTTACAGAGCTGGACAGATCCTCTAAACAGAAATTAAACAAAGATGTCAGAGATTTAAATGAGACCCTAGAACAACTATGCTTGATAGATGCATATAGAACACTCCACCCCAAAGATAAAGAATATACATTCTTCTCATCACCCCATGGAACATTCTCCAAAATTGATCATATCCTGGGACACAAAACAAATATCAACAGAATCAAAAGAATTGAAATTTTACCTTGTATCTTTTCAGACCATAAGGCACTAAAGGTGGAACTCAACTCTAACAAAAATGCTCAAGCCCACCCAAAGGCATGGAAATTAAACAATCTTCTGTTGAATAACAGATGGGTGAAGGAAGAAATAAAACAGGAAATCATTGACTTCCTTGAGCATAACAACAATGAAGACACAAGTTACCAAAACCTGTGGGATACTGCAAAAGCAGTTTTGAGAGGAAAATTCATCGCTTTAGATGCCTACATTCGAAAAACAGAAAGAGAGCACATCAACAATCTCACAAGAGATCTTATGCAATTGGAAAAAGAAGAACAATCTAAGCCTAAACTCAGTAGAAGAAAAGAAATATCCAAAATCAAATCAGAGATCAATGAAATTGAAAACAAAAGAATCATTCAGAAAATTAATGAAACAAGGAGTTGGTTTTTTGAAAAAATAAATAAAATAGATAAACCATTAGCCAGACTAACTAGAAATAGAAAAGTAAAATCTCTAATAACCTCAATCAGAAACGATAAAGGGGAAATAACAACTGATCCCACACAGATACAAGAGATCATCTCTGAATACTACCAGAAACTCTATGCCCAGAAATTTGACAATGTGAAGGAAATGGATCAATATTTGGAATCACACCCTCTCCCTAGACTTAGCCAGGAAGAAATAGACCTCCTGAACAGACCAATTTCAAGCACTGAGATCAAAGAAACAATAAAAAAGCTTCCAACTAAAAAATGCCCTGGTCCAGATGGCTTCACTCCAGAATTCTATCAAACCTTCAAGGAAGAGCTTATTCCTGTACTGCAGAAATTATTCCAAAAAACTGAGGAAGAAGGAATCTTCCCCATCACATTCTATGAAGCAAACATCACCCTGATACCAAAACCAGGAAAAGACCCAAACAAAAAGGAGAATTTCAGACCAATCTCACTCATGAACATAGACGCAAAAATTCTCAACAAAATCCTAGCCAATAGATTACAGCTTATCATCAAAAAAGTCATTCATCATGATCAAGTAGGCTTCATCCCAGGGATGCAAGGCTGGTTTAACATACGCAAGTCTATAAACGTTATCCACCATATTAACAGAGGCAAAAATAAAGATCACATGATCCTCTCAATAGATGCAGAAAAAGCATTTGATAAAATCCAGCATCCTTTTCTAATTAGAACACTGAAGAGTATAGGCATAGGTGGCACATTTCTAAAACTGATTGAAGCTATCTATGACAAACCCACAGCCAATATTTTACTGAATGGAGTAAAACTGAAAGCTTTTCCTCTTAGAACTGGAACCAGACAAGGTTGTCCTCTGTCACCTTTACTATTCGACGTAGTGCTGGAAGTTCTAGCCAATACAATTAGGCAAGACAAGGAAATAAAGGGAATCCAAATGGGAGCAGAGGAGGTCAAACTCTCCCTCTTTGCTGACGACATGATCTTATACTTAGAGAACCCCAAAGACTCAACCACAAGACTACTAGAAGTCATCAAAAAATACAGTAATGTTTCAGGATATAAAATCAATGTCCACAAGTCAGTAGCCTTTGTATACACCAATAACAGTCAAGATGAGAAGCTAATTAAGGACACAACTCCCTTCACCATAGTTTCAAAGAAAATGAAATACTAAGGAATATACCTAACGAAGGAGGTGAAGGACCTCTATAAAGAAAACTATGAAATCCTCAGAAAGGAAATAGCAGAGGATATTAACAAATGGAAGAACATACCATGCTCATGGATGGGAAGAATCAACATTGTTAAAATGTCTATACTTCCCAAAGCTATCTACCTATTCAATGCCATTCCTATCAAAGTACCTACATCGTACTTTCAAGATTTGGAAAAAATGATTCTGCGTTTTGTATGGAACCGGAAAAAACCCCGTATAGCTAAGGCAGTTCTTAGTAACAAAAATAAAGCTGGGGGCGTCAGCATACCAGATTTTAGTCTGTACTACAAAGCCCTAGTGGTCAAGACAGCATGGTACTGGCACAAAAACAGAGACATAGACACTTGGAATCGAATTGAACACCAAGAAATGAAACTAACATCTTACAACCACCTAATCTTTGATAAACCAAACAAGAACTTACCTTGGGGGAAAGACTCCCTATTCAATAAATGGTGTTGGGAGAACTGGATGTCTACATGTAAAAGACTGAAACTGGACCCACACCTTTCCCCACTCACAAAAATTGATTCAAGATGGATAAAGGACTTAAATTTAAGGCATGAAACAATAAAAATCCTCAAAGAAAGCATAGGAAAAACACTGGAAGATATTGGCCTGGGGGAAGACTTCATGAAGAAGACTGCCATGGCAATTGCAACAACATCAAAAATAAACAAATGGGACTTCATTAAACTGAAAAGCTTCTGTACAGCTAAGGACACAATAACCAAAGCAAAGAGACAACCCACACAATGGGAAAGGATATTTGCATATTTTCAATCAGACAAAAGCTTGATAACCAGGATCTATAGAGAACTCAAATTAATCCACATGAAAAAAGCCAACAATCCCTTATATCAATGGGCAAGCGACATGAATAGAACTTTCTCTAAAGACGACAGACGAATGGCTAACAAACACATGAAAAAATGTTCATCATCTCTATATATTAGAGAAATGCAAATCAAAACATCCCTGAGATATCATCTAATCCCAGTGAAAATGGCCCACATCACAAAATCTCAAAACTGCAGATGCTGGCGTGGATGTGGAGAGAAGGGAACACTTTTGCACTGCTGGTGGGACTGCAAACTAGTACAACCCTTCTGGAAGGAAGTATGGAGAAACCTCAAAGCACTCAACCTAGACCTCCCATTCGATCCTGCAATCCCATTACTGGGCATCTACCCAGAAGGAAAAAAATCCTTTTATCATAAGGACACTTGTACTAGACTGTTTATGGCAGCTCAATTTACCATTGCCAAAATGTGGAAACAGCCTAAATGCCCACCAACCCAGGAATGGATTAACAAGCTGTGGTATATGTATACCATGGAATACTATTCAGCTATTAAAAAAAATGGAGACTTTACATCCTTTGTATTAACCTGGATGGAAGTGGAAGACATTATTCTTAGTAAAGCATCACAAAAATGGAGAAGCATGAATCCTATGTACTCAATCTTGATATGAGGACAATTAATGACAATTAAGTTTATGGGGGGGGGAAGCAGAAAGAGGGATGGAGGGAGGAGGGTGGGGCCTTAGTGTGTGTCACACTTTATGGGGGCAAGACATGATTGCAAGAGGGACTTTACCTAACAATTGCAATCAGTGTAACTGGCTTATTGTACCCTCAATGAATCCCCAGCAATAAAAAAAAAAAAAAAAAAAGAAAATATAAATATAAATATAAAAAACAATGAAAGATCAGTAAGAATATGGGGAAAGAGATATTCACATTGATACTACCATATTGGTAGACAATTCGGCAGAATTTTTCAAAATGTAAAATGTACATTTCCATAGACCCAACAGTTTAGCATCTAGATACCTATTGGCAAGTATGTGGGCAAAAATACAAACCAAACAAAACATGGTGTATCCATATAATTGATCTTCTGCAGCAGTTACAAAGAAAGATGATGTGGGCCTACATGGTAAAGAACTCCAAGACATAGTGTTCAATAGAAAAACGCGTTACAAAGTAATGTTTTCCATTTGGTCTCATTTCTGTAAAAATTAAACTAAAACACGGAAGTTCCCCTAAAAATGAGATAATTGTAAATATTTACATAAACACGTGACTTCAAGTTTATATACATGTACATACGCTTTGTTGATTTTCATAAGAATATATCCTTAGTTCTTGTAAAAAAAAAAAAAAGATATATATGTACATATGGATTTTCACTGCAGCAATGTCTGTAAAAGCAGAAAACTATAGGCCAGGCACAGTGGCTCATGCCTGTAATCTTAGCACTCTGGGAGCTGAGGCAGGAGGACCAGTCTGAGCAACAGTGAGACTCCCATCTCTACTAAAAAATTAGAAAAAATTAGCCAGGCGTCGTGGTGGGTACCTGTAGTCTCAGCTACTTGGGAGACTGAGGCAGAATAATCCCTTGAACACCAAAGTTTGCTATGAGCTAGGCTGATGCCATGGCACTCTACCTTAGCCTTGGTCAACAGAGTAAGACTCTGTCTCAAAAAAAAAAAAAAGAAAGAAAGAGAAAATAGCAAAAGACTGTAAATAACCTAAATGGTCCTCCATATTGGTCTGAATAAGTAAAACTATGGGGTGCTTCTAAAAATGGAATACTGTACTATCATGAAAAAATAATCCCCAGTATATCTAAACAATGTGGACAGCTTGCTCTCATTAATGTTTGAATCCATAGAATATTTCTGGAAGGAGACACAAGAAAACAGTAACAGCAGTTGCCTCTGAAGAGCAAGTCTGGGAGTTGAAGTCAGATGGAAATTTGCTGTTCACTGAAATGCAAAAACTTTTGAAAACATGGAACTTCCTCCATGCACAAGTATAGAACTTTTTCAATTAAATAAAAACTAGTTTATTTTTAAAAACAACAGTGCAGTCATCACCCATTACAGCTCTATCAGAAAAGCAGAAGAGAGTATACCAGGTAAAGACTGGAATTCTGAGAGAAATAATGTTTGCCTAATTATCACTGTGGTTACGGACCAAAATGAATATACTAGAGGAAATATAGTCCTTGGTCTAAAAAACTCCTCTCTCTTCCATCGCCCTAGAGAATGATAAAAACCATGGGAACTAAACACACAAGTTCTCTTTCCAGACTTCACATTTATCCAGCTGTTACCTCCAGAGCCTACAAACAAGAGCTGTTTTTAATTCCATCTCTAGCAGTGTAGAACTGTTCTCATACTTGGTGTGTTGGTTGGGATGAGGACTTTAGGGAAAGAAAGAAAAGAGAAGGGACTGACAGTTCTCCCTTACAATGCTCTCCTGGACTCAATTGTCTATTTCTTTGGACAACTTATTTCTTAGTTTTTCCCTTTCATCTTGACACATTATATAAACAGACTTTACAAGTCACAAAAGTTTCCATTCCACTTTCTCATTAATTCTCCTAACAACCTAATAGATGGCACTATAATACCATTTTTTTTTTTTTTTTAGAGACAGAGTCTCACTTTATCGCCCTCGGTAGAGTGCCGTGGCCTCACACAGCTCACAGCAACCTCCAACTCCTGGGCCTAGGCAATTCTCCTGCCTCAGCCTCCAGAGTAGCTGGGACTACAGGCGCCTCCCACAACGCCCGGCTATTTTTTTGTTGCAATTTGGCCGGGGCTGGGCCTGAACCCGCCACCCTCGGCATATGGGGCCGGTGCCCTACTCACTGAGGCACAGGCGCCACCCTATAATACCATTTTAGATGAGTCTCAGAGGGGTTGCCTGGTTACACAAATATGTATTAAGCTTGTATTCTGGCACCTCCACTTAACTCTCCAAACCAGGCACTTTCTATTCTACAACTTTCATTATCCCTGCTCAATCTCCCTGCCCTAGCACCTGATTCCATCTTATCCCAGACAACACTAAGCACCTGTTACTCTATAATTCCAAAAAATGATGGAGAGGGAACAGAAATTATTTAAGGACCAAAGACAAGATATATTTCTCCTTCTGGGAACAGAGTTGAGCTATTTACTTTTTTTTTTTTTTTTTGAGACAGTGTCTCATTCTGTTGCCCCAGGTTAGAGTGCCATGGCATCATATCTCACAGCAACCTCAAACTTTTTGGCTCAAGTGATCCTCATGCCTCCAAAGTAGCTGGGACTACAGGCTCCCATCATAACACCCAGCTAATTTTTCTATTTTTAGTAGAGACAAGGTCTCACTCTCGCTCAGGCTGGTCTCAAACTCCTGAACTCAAGTGATCCTACAGGGCCTTGGCCTCTTAAGAGTACTAGGATTACAGGACTGAGCCACCACACCTGGCTGAGCTCATTACTTTTTAAACAATGTTCCTTTGTTACAGGTATTTTGCCTGAGAAAATGAAGGAGTGGGCTTCATAAACAGGATCGCACCAGTATTGAGTAACTCTCTGCTATGATATTGTCTACACACTTCTTATACTTTATCTCACTTACCCTATAAAGGCAGGCTTTATTATCTCCAAAATACACGAGTCGACAGAAATTTAGCTAAAGGAAGCCAATTGTTTAATATCATATAGCTCCTATGTTAAATAAAGACTCAAACCCCAGTATCTGGATCTACAGTTGTGGCACGTTACCCACACTGCCCAATGACACAACTCTTGAGTTTACATGGTTTGTTAAAGTTGTTAAAGACCCAAAGACAACCTGGAAATTCTTTTTTCTTTCTTTCTTTATTTTTTTTGGAGACATAGTTCTTATTATGTCCCCCTAGGTAGAGTGCCATGGCATCACAGCTGACAGCAACCTCAAACTCTCGGACTTAAGTGATTCTCTTGCCTCAGCCTCCCAAGTAGCTGGAACTACAGGCACCTGCCACAATGCCCGGCTATTTTTTATTGCAGTTGTCGTTGTTTAGCTGGCCCAGGTCAGGTTCGAACCTACCCGTCTCACATGGTAACCACTGTGCTTATGGGCACCCAGCCAACTCAGAAGTTCTTGAGCAGGAGTAAATTATGCTAGAAAAAAAGAGGGGCTGTTTTCAGTCCCTTCCTCACATTTCTAAAATGAAAATTAAGCTTCAGAGAGAAAAGATGGGGGCAGTGTGAGCTAAGGAAGTGAATAAGAGAAAGGCAGCCCCTGCTGATTGGGAGGTCGTCCCAGAAGGTCTGTCTTCTGCAGTTGCCTGGCAACAAGTGTAAACAGCACAAGATCATGGCCACTAACTACAGTGCCAACCAGGTAAGTTTCCTTTCTTCATCTCTTCAACGTTAACTTTTGCCTTATAGATTCTATCTTTGGATTGATCCCTCTCAGGATTCTGATCTTTGAATAGGTAGCTGAGGGTAGGGTGAGATATTTTACTCCTCAGGGTAGAGAGGCCCCCCCCCCGGACATGTAAATACATTTCTGGGTTACTTCTGTAGAGTGTAAACCAGAGGTCAGTACTTTTTTTTTTCTATAAAAGGCAAGACTAGGCTCGGCACCTGTGGTTCAAGCGACTAAGGTGCCAGCCACATACACCTGAGCTGATGGGTTCGAATCCGGCCTGGGCCCACCAAACAACAATGACGGCTGCAACCAAAAAATAGCTAGGCCTGTGGCGGGCACCTGTAGTCCTAGCTACTTGGGAGGCGGAGGCAGGAGACTCGCTTGAGCCCAGGAATTGTAAGTTTCTGTGAGCTGTGATGCCACAACACTCTACCTAGGGTGACAGCCTGAGGCTCTGTCTCAAAAAAAATAAAAAAGGCAAGAGTAAACCACGTAGGATTTACCAAGGAGCAAAGTCAAAGATATTATTAAGTATTTATATAATGAGAGAAGACTTTGTTGTTGTTGTCATTGTTATTTGGCAGGCCCGGGCTGGGTTCGAACCCATCAGCTCTGGTGTATGTGGCTGGAGCCCTAGCCACTGAACCACAGGTACCAAGTCTGAGAGAAAACATTTTTCCATAAAATTTTTGACAAATTCAAAACATAATAACTGAGTGAATGTTTATTATACTAATGAAAAGAATGGAATTCTTTTGGGGTGTGAAAACATTTCACTTAACTAGGATTCAAAGTTAGGGTTCCCTTCTGTCAAATTAACTGGTAATGTTCATAAAAATCATTCTTAGCTCAGTCCATCCCAAAATAGGCAGCAATATGGAGATGGGCCTTGGACCCCAGTTTACCACCCTCTGGTCTAGACCACAGTGCAATTAAAAATTTCCCAGGAGCTATGTGAAAATCTTTTTTTTTTTAGAGACAGAGTCTCACTTTATGGCCCTCGGTAGAGTGCCATGGCATCACACAGCTCACAGCAACCTCCAACTCCTGGGCTTAAGCGATTCTCTTGCCTCAGCCTCCCGAGTAGCTGGGACTACAGGGGCCCGCCACAACGCCTGGCTATTTTTTTGTTGCAGTTTGGCCGGGGCCAGGTTTGAACCCGCCACCCTCGGTACATGGGGCCAGCGCCTTACCGACTGAGCCACAGGCACCACCCGCTATGTGAAAATTTTTAAAAGAAAATTAATTGCAGGGCGGCGCCTGTGGCTCAGTGAATAGGGCGCTGGCCCCATATAACGAGGGTGGCGGGTTCAAACCCGGCCCCGGCCAAACTGCAACAAAAAAATAGCCGGGTGTTGTGGCGGGCGCCTGTAGTCCCAGCTGCTCAGGAGGCTGAGGCAAGAGAATCTCGTAAGCCCAAGAGCTGGAGGTTGCTGTGAGCCGTGTGACGCCACAGCACTCTACCAAGGGCAGTAAAGTGAGACTCTGTCTCTACAAAAAAAAAAAAAAAAGAAAGAAAGAAAAATTAATTGCAAATTAATATATTTAATTTGAAGAGAGTGATACAGCAATATATATGTAACAAATACTATATATGTTATATATATGTATGTATACATATATATGTATTTGTTACCACTGAATTGTACACTTGAAAAGGGTAAAGATATATGTATATAACTCAATAAATAACAGATTTATGCTGGGTGTGGTGGTCCAGCACTTTGGAAGGCCAAAAAAAGAGGACTGCTTAAGGCCAGGAGTTCAAGACCAATCTGAGCAAGAGTGAGATCCCCGCCCCCAACTCTACCAAAAAAAAAAAAAAAATTAGCCAGACATGGTGGCTCATGCCTGTGGTGCCAGCTACTTGAGAGGCTAAGGCAGGAGGATTACTTGAGCCTGGAAGTTAAGAGGTTGCAGTGAGCTATGATGATGCTGCTGCATTCTAGCCGCAGTGGCAGGGGAAAAAAAAAGAAAAAAATATATATATATATATACACACACACACATACACAGAACCTCCATAGTTGACCACCTCTAGATTCTGACCACCTCAAGTTGACCTAATTTTCACGGAAAGTAAAGTACATGTATGTATCAGTACAGTAGATTTAGTTCCTTGTGTTGACCACTTCTATATGTGGACCAGTTTGTTACAGTCCCTTGAATGGTCAATATACAGAAGTTCTATGCTGTGTGTGTACCTTGTTACTTAAGTTTTGGGGTTTTTTTTTGTTTTGTTTTGTTTTGAGACAGAGTCTCACTCTGTTGCCCTGGGTAGAGTGCTGTAATGTCATAGGTCACAGCAACCTCAAACTCTTAGGATCAAGTAATCCTCTTGCCTCAGCCTCCTGAGTAGTTTGGACTACAGGTGCCTGCTACAACACCTGGCTAGCTTTCCTATTTTTAGTAGAAATGGGGTCTCACTCTTGCTCAGGCTGGTCTTGAATTCCTGAGCTCAAGCAATCCACCCACCTCAGCCTCCCAAAATGTTAGGATTACAGGTGTGAGCCACTTTGTCCAGACTTCATTACTTAAGTTTAGACATACACAAAAATCAAGAAACATAAAATCTTCGAGGATAGAAACAAATGAAGTCCTCCCAGCAACACCAATACAAGTTGAAACTTAAACAGGTGAATCATAAAGGTTGCTGCCAACCATTTCTCGGAAGTGAAATAATGGACCATAACAAAGTCCATCTCAAAACTTTCGTGGTGACACCCTATACATACATACATACACATACACACAGAAGGTGCCAAAAATATATATGCATTTTTAAAAAAGAAAAAACAGCATTAAGATTGTAATACTCAATGTACGGTGACAACAAAAGATGAATACTCAAGTCACATTTGACTTTTGTAATTACAAGAGGTACTCAAATGCGACTCGTATTCATCTTTTGTTATTGGTATATATTGTTACAATTATAATAGTTTTTTCCTTTCTTAAAATGTGTATACATTTTTGGCATCTTCTGTATGTATATGTGTGTGTGTATGTATAATTTAACCCAATAAATCAAAAATATTAACATTTAACCAATATTTTAAAAATTATAATCAGATATTCTACATTCTTTTTTTGTTCAAAGTTTTCAAATCCAATGTACTTCACACTTACAAAGCACTTTAATTTGGACTAGTCAGAATTCAAGTGCTTCAGCTCCATGTGGCTACCGGTTCCATGTTAGACTACAAACAAATTACACCCATGTGTTTGCTCAGGACTTTGGTCTTCAAATCTAAAGAACTGTGCTCAGTCATCATTTCCTAGACGTGGGGTCTTCAAGCCTCATAGGGATTCTCTTCTTTCTCTCCACAGTATGAAAAAGCTTTCTCACCGAAGTATCTGCAGAACTGGTCTCCTGCCAAGCCAACAAAAGAGGTATTCCATGTTCAGTGCACCTATAAGTCTAGCTTCTGGTTCTTTTCATCATGCTCTATGTAATTCCCGGTCACCTAACTCCTTTTTGGCATTCTCTAAACTCTCATGTCCTCTTCTTACCACATCCTTAATTCAAGCCCCCTTCCCCAAATACTTCCCTCTTTTTCATTCACAAGCACTTCTCTCTCCCATTTGTACTCCAGAGAATCTCTTCTCACGAAGGCTATACTCAGATTATCGCCAATGATCGTGGTCATCTATTACCTTCCGTACCCCGTTCCAAGGTGAGATACTCATCTCCATTCCTATCAAGAATGGTAAAAGAACTGAGGCATAGAACAGAGATGTGCAATCTCTCACTGCCACTATCTGGAAAATTAAAGTTCAATCTAATTCATGTTATAACATGAGAGCCCGAGAATTCCAGCCAGCTCATCCAACAGGTGTGTTTCGCACCTAGAAGTCCTTAAAGTGGCTCGGTGCCTGACGCAGTGGTTATGGCGCAGGCCACATGCACCAAGGCTGGTAGGTTCAAACCTGGCCTGGCCAGCTAAACAACGACAACTGTAACAAAAAACAGCTGGGCATTGTGGCAGGCACCTGTAGTCCCAGCTACTTGGGAGGCTGAGGCAAGAGAATCTCTTAAGACCAAGACTTTGAGGTTGCTGTGAGCTGTGACATCATTGCACTATACTGAGGGCGAAAAATACTCTGTCTCCAAAAAAAAAAAAAAAAAGTCCTTGGCTCGGTGCCCCTAGCACAGTAGTTACGGCACCAGCCACATACACGGAGGGTGGCAGGTTCAGACCTGGCCCAGGCCAGCTAAACAACAGCAACAAAAAAATAGCTGGGCTTTAGTGGCAGGCACCTGTAGTCCCAGCTACTTTGGAAGCTGAGGCAAGAGAATCGCTCACACCCACGAGTTTGAGGTTGCTGTGAGCTATGATGCTACAGCCCTCTACTGAAGGCAACATAGTGTGACTCTGTCTCAAAAAAAAAAAAAAAAGTCCTTAAAGTGATGAATGATCTGCATTTAAAAATGCCTTCCAATGATATTTGTGCAGTGGGTATTCCTTTACCACACTTAGCCCAAGGATAAAGAATTTAACTAGGCAGAGAAAGGGGATGAAAATTTTAGAGTAACCTAAATGAGGGAAGGGGGAAAGGAAGAGTGGGGAGATTATACATTCAGTCTTATTTCATTACATGCATTCTCAAAGGTAAAGAATGGAAATTAGATGAATAGAGTGGTCCTACCAATAGGTCAATCCCTGGGAGTGAGAACTCCTATTGAGGAATCCCTTTCCTTTCAGGCAAATCCTTGGGGTTCCTTCATGAGCACCTGGCAAATGCCTTTGAAGATACCCCCTGCTCGGGTGACCCTGACATCACGTTCAACTGCTGGTGCTGCCTCCCTCACTAAATGGATACAGAAAAATCCTGATTTACTTAAGGCCTCCAATGGGCTGCGTGCTGAAATCTTAGGCAAGGTATCTATTCTTCCCATCTAACCCCAAATCCTATTGTTTCCATTTCTTTTCAACTTCAACAAATGCCTACTATTATACATCCATTATCACAGCAGGCAGAACCTCTAATCAATTCCATCTTATCCTATATCCCCTCCCTAATCATTTTCTTTTTTTTTTTTTTTTTTATTTATTTATTTTTTTTTTTGTAGAGACAGAGTCTCACTTTATGGCCCTCGGGTAGAGTGCCGTGGCCTCACACAGCTCACAGCAACCTCCAACTCTTGGGCTTAAGCGATTCTCTTGCCTCAGCCTCCCGAGTAGCTGGGACTACAGGCGCCCACCACAACGCCCGGCTATTTTTTGGTTGCAGTTTGGCCGGGGCCGGGTTTGAACCCGCCACCCTCGGTATATGGGGCCGGCGCCCTACCGACTGAGCCACAGGCGCCGCCCAACTCCCTAATCATTTTCTAAGGTCTGAAGGGGGAGCTAAGGGCATTTTACCCGTAACAGTAGAAAATTATCTAATGTCAAGGAGGAGTTTGGGGGAATCAAATTTAACTCTTTTTATTTGAAACCTGACCTGTTACTTATGGTATGGGAAGAAAGGCAGTTAGAATTCTGAAATGTATTGGGAATGCTCTGGGCCTGACCAGAAACATGATTATCTCTTCCACTCTGCCACTGACAGCCTCATGATCCAAATCATCAGAAGAAACTAGGGAAGAAGTCTACCACAAAGACTGTACAACAAGCACCAAGTCCAACGGTAATTCCATGCTCCCCAGCTGCAAACCTGAACTCCCCAGATGAACTCCAAAGCTCACACCCTTCCGCAGGTCACACTCCAGGTCCCCAAAGCCCAGCCAAATCTCCTAAGAGCCCATTGGAAGCCCCTAAAAACACAGTCCTCATCTAGCTGAGGTCCAGAAAGGCAAAAGTGGAACCTCAGAAAGAACCAAGGACCATACTGAGAAAATCTGTCTAGAGGTTGAGTGAATGAGTAAGAAACCCCACTCAGAACTGTGCAACCGGGAAATTACAGGGTGAGAGTAAAGCAAATTTGGAAAATAAACATTGTTTGTTAAATCTTTTACTGATCTGGACTTCTTTTTTTAATAGACAGAGTCTTACCCTGTCACCCTGGGTAGAGAGCATCAAAGCTCACTGCAACCTCAAACTTCTGGGCTTAAGCAATCCTCCTCCCTCAGCCTCCCTAGTAGTAAGGATGACAGGCATACACTACCACACCCAGCTAGTTTTTCTATTTTTAGTAGAGACAAGCTCTATGCTTTTGCTGAGGCTGATCTTGAACTCCTGACCTCAAGTGATTCTACCACCTCGGTCTCACCGAATGCTAGGATTACAGGTGTGAGCTACCACACCCAACCAGATTTTCTCTTCTTGCTATCAGTGCCTCTTGCAACAGATAATTAGGAGAAACAAGGTTGAGGGGAATAGTGTAGGGAAAAGAACATGACAAAGGTTTGGGGTGGAACACATTTCTACAAGAAGTGAGTGAGTTACACTCCAGAAATGACCAAGAGAAAGTTGATCTGAATAACCTGGAAGAACTAGTCCCTCACATTGACCCATTCATTTTTCATTCTAAGCATATACAACTAAACTTCAAAATCAGAAGCACAATTGTTTAGTAGAGCATATGTATGTGTGTTTGGGAAGGTGAAGAAGAAAATGTATGAAAAGCCCAAGTAGAAAAGTAGAAGATACTATCCTTGTCTAAAACTTTATATCTAAACAGAAATACAAATACACATACAAGCACAAAATTTTACAAAATACTCTCTACATATTGGCCATCTTTTTCTACACACACAGTCTTCTTTTCTACTAGTGGTAAACATGTTCCAAGGTATGTTGTTATGCAAGTAACTGCATTTCGAATGCATTCCTTTAAATGATCCATGTTTTGAATCTTTTCCTTATACACCATGCTTTTAAGTGTCTCTTAAGTAAATAAAAGTAAAATTTTGTCGATGAATATTTCATAAAGGTACATTTAGCTACAATCTCCCATTTTCCCTGTGTATGGTGACTTTTGGGGACACCTCCACATAGTTTGAAAACTGAAAATATGGAAAGGACTGAGAGAGAAAAAAACAAATTAAGAAGGTAAGTAGAAGGCCGGGAGCGGTGGCTCAGGCTTGTAATCCTAGCACTCTGGGAGGCCAAGGCGGGTGGATTGCCTGAGCTCAGGAGTTCAAGACCAGCCTGAGCTACAGTGAAGGGTGCGGTGGTGGGCATCTGCTGTCCCAGCTACTCAAGAGACTTAGGCAAGAGAATCTCTGGAGCCCAAGAATTTGAGGTTGCTGTGAGCTGTGATACCATAGCACTCTACTGAGGGTGACAAAATAAGACTCAAAAAAAAAAAAAAGATGGTAAGTAGACATTTAGGGCAGAAATAACAAACACAATGTTCTATTACACCCACCCCCCAGTCACCTGAACGGAAGGAAAACACCAAAAAAGGTCGAGTCCCTTATCCATTTTCCAGCCTCCACCATTGACCCCATTTTACATTTTTCTAGCACTGGCTATTAAATTTAATGACCTCACCAAACCTTTCCTGGTCCCAGTGCCAAGTATTCTCTCACAAACCCTTGTCCCTCCAAGGACAAAGAGAACAGCTGGTGTAAACTGGAGGAAGGCTACAAGGACTTCCCAGGGACAGCAAAGCAAAAAGGAAGAAATGATCATCACTTAGGGCCAGAGACTATTTGGGAGCTGGGATGAAAACTATGGAGGCAACAAGTCCCCCGTCTTAAATTAAGAAATCAGGTCTTCCTATCAAGCAGACCCCACCTGCTGTCATTATGACTCCTCTTTAAACCACGGCTTTAACTAGTTGGCCAACAACTCAAAGTGACAGAAAAGACAGATGTCTTACTTCAGAGTTCCCAAAGAGTATCAAATCAGCATGCCTACCAAGGGATTTAGAGACCCCAAAGCCTGGCCTATTTGAATAAAAAAAGCAGCAGGTTTTATCATTAAATTATAAATTTTTTCAGGTTTTCAACAATCCCCCCCTTTTTATTAATTTGTACTCTCCTTTCTCCCCAGATCTGATCTTTCAGCCTCCATCCCTTACCAGCCACCTACAATGGTCCTCTATATCCCTCAGTGGATTATAATTTCCTAACTGTACCAGGAAACTTACAATATAAATTCTTATTGGGATTTTGGAGCCTATTATAACCCAAAAGCTCTCTACATGCTTAACTTCTTTTCTTGTTCTCCTTCCTTCTCTCTGGTATTTAAATCTCTCACTAACCGCTATTCAATTCCCTGAAAGTCTTTCCAGTAGTCAGTTGTAGGACGAACTGTGTCCTTTCTGGGAAAAGTCAGATTGCAGGTTGGGATGGGAGTATATGTGAATGCCTAAGATCCAAGAAAGGGGGAGGAAACTGGCTCCTCCTCAGAAGCCATTCTCTTGGTTACTCTAGATTTCAAGGAGAGTCAAAGATAAATTAAGTATTTTAATTTAGTTTCAGAAAAAGATGGTACATGAACTTGGATTAGAAAACATGAAATTAAGTGGTTACTCAAAAATGCAGCAAAAAGAAATAAATCTTCATATGTTAAATGATAATTTTCTGGATCTTCATCAAAAGCTGTAAATTTTTCTCTCCAAAGCACCTGCTCCAAGAACCAACTCACCCTCTTTATCTCTGTCTCACTGGGACAGGCTAATTCCCCTCCACCCCCACCTTTCTTCTCTCTGTCACACCATGTAGGTGTTAAAAGCCTGGGCTGTGACCAAAGAACAGAACTGTCCTTTAAGACAGCAACCCACAAGCAGTGGCACCCAAAGCTTCACCACCACCCCCCCAGTCCCCAGAGCAGCAGCCACAGTGATGGCATTGTTTCCACTCTCTCAGGAGGAAGGAGCCAAAAGCTGACCCTCAGCACAAACCAGTGCCCAATATGGAGAGAGAATAAGTGCTCCTAGGCCCAGGGTAGGCTGCAAGCTGTGAGCAGGAAAAGGGAGTTTTTGCAGCCACTCCATCTTTAGAAATAAGGGGAACACTAAACTCTTTTCCACTACTATGGCTCTACAAGGTACTCTACTACTACTGAGCTCCAAGGGAATCTACAAGCACAAAAGCTTCTAAACAAATATTTTGCCCTGGCTGGAGAGAAGAGTGACAAAAAGGAAGATAGGTCAACATCATAATTTGTAGGAAAATGATGCTGGGAACTTCAGCTCTTCACATGGCTGCCAGCCCTACAGAGGACAGCACAGTAAGAACCAAGACAACCACTCCAGATTGGTATAGCTGGGGAATCTTTAGACCTTTTCCGAGGTCCCACATCTGTAGAAAAAGAAAAAAAAAAGAATTTCAGTAATCAGGACTGTGGTCACCCAAAAAGTTTCTTTCTCAAGAAGAAAGTCTACCTACCAGAATAGCACCCCCTCTCAGCATGATTCTAGACAAGAGGACTCCTATCCCCATGTTCTATCTTTACCCTTCTCAAAACCCACAATATGATACCTCCCACTCACCTCTGTCTTATTTCAATGACAGAAAATCAAGTCCTATTGTGTTGTGGTAGTAGGGGGAATGTTTTTTAGAATGGTCCAGACCCTATACAGTATACAAAAGCTTTCAGACTGAACAGATAGAACTTTTCCTTATGATAACAAATCTAGATCAATGTTTCCCACAGTATATTCCTCTACACACTCATTCCTCAGAATGCTGAAAAGCATTTGAGGGACAAACATTCTGTGGTCAAATAAATTTGGTGAACATTTAACTGCAGGATTTTTCAAACAATTCATTGAGCACACTGTGACTATCCAAAAGTAGGCATAATACATGTGATTTCCTAGATATAATCAAAATCAATCATAGAATGTTTAGAAGAAGCATCTGACCTTCAGAGGAATAGAATTTGTTTTAAATTTTATTTATTTATTTATTTTTTCCACTTTCAAAATGCATCACTTTATTTTCCTTACAAGGCAGCCACACATTAAGCAGGTGATAGTGACATGATTTCTTCAGTAAGCCCCAAGGCATTGATGAGTGTCGCTGGAGTTCATAGCCAAAGGAGTCCTGAGGTTTCAGATATTAAAGCTTTCCCCACAGCCACAAGTTCCTTTGATGTTTGGGTTATTAAACACAAACTCACTGGATAATTTGTCTTCCACATAGTCTATTTCTGTTCCTAGAAGTGTTAGCTGTGCTTTCTTTTCAATGAATACTCTTACTCCATCTTGAACAGCTTCTTCATCAGAATCTCCTTTTTTTTTGTGGTATATTCTAGAGTGTAAGAAAGGCCATTACACCCTCTGGTTCAGACATCGACTTTCATGCCTATGTGTTCAGGCTTGTCTTTAAGAAGTTGTTTTATCTTGTTCACTGCTGAAGGTGTCAGGGTGAGGGTGGTCCAGGGGGTGGGGGGTTGGGGGGTGGGGGATGCTGCAGCTTCCACTTGCTCACAGCCCGGACAGTGGCCCAGACTAAGGAAGCCGACATCTTCACCACCCGGGTGCCCCAGTGCCTCAGGCCGGAGCTTGGCAACCTCAACCTCTTTCCATGGACACGGCTGGCGCATTCATTTTATTTATTTAAAAATTTTTTTGAGACAGAGTCTCACTCTGTTGCCCTGGCATCACAGCTTACGGCAACCTCAGTCTCTCGGGCTTAAGTGATCTTCCTGTATCAGCCTCCCAAGTAGCTGGAACTACAGGCACCCACCACAACACACAGCAAGTTTGTCTATTTTTAGTAGAAATGGCGTCTCACTCTTGCTCAGGCTGGTCTGGAACTCCTGAGCTCAACCAATCCACCCGCCTTGGCCTCCCAGAGTGCTAGGATTACAGGCGTGAGCCACTGTGCCTGGTATCAGAGGACTAGAATTTTAAACACTACTCTTTGGGACCTAAAACATTTTTCTCCATTTTGTATTGACTGTGACCCCATTAAGAAATCTCTTTTCGGGTGGCGCCTGTGGCTCAGTCGGTAAGGCGCCAGCCCCATATACCGGGGTGGCGGGTTCAAACCCGGCCCGGCTGAACTGCAACAAAAAAATAGCCGGGTGTTGTGGCGGGCGCCTGTAGTCCCAGCTACTTGGGAGGCTGAGGCAGGAGAATTGCTCAAGCCCAGGAGCTGGAGGTTGTTGTGAGCTGTGTGATGCCATGGCACTCTACTGAGGGCCATAAAGTGAGACTCTGTCTCTACAAAAAAAAAAAAAAATTCTAAAAAGAAATCTCTTTTCAAATTGAAAAACAGAAGATAATTGAAACCTAGTAGACAAATCTATGCATATATAATATAGTGATAATTCACGAAACAATAAATAGTATTTACTATTATTATTTTTTTTTTTATAGAGACAGAGTCTCACTGTACTGCCCTCGGTAGAGTGCCGTGGCCTCACACAGCTCACAGCAACCTCCAGCTCTTGGGCTTAAGCGATTCTCTTGCCTCAGCCTCCCGAGCAGCTGGGACTACAGGCGCCCGCCACAACGCCCGGCTAGTTTTTGGTTGCAGTTTTGGCCAAGGCCGGGTTTGAACCCTCTACCCTCGGTATATGGGGCTGGCGCCCTACTCACTGAGCCACAGGCGCCACCTGTATTTACTATTATTAATGTGCATTGCATTTCATATTTCCTATTCCATTTAAATTTCTTTTTTTATTTGTAGCAATCCACTAAATTGATTTTCTACATATTGGGCCAAAACTCACATTTAAAAAAACACTCATCTAGGCTTGGCACCTGTGGCTCAAACGGCTAAGGCGCCAGCCACATACAACTCAGCTGGCGGGTTCGAATCCAGCCCGGGCCCCCCAAACAACAGTGATGGCTGCAACCAAAACAACAGCCGGGTCTTGTGGCAAGCACCTGTAGTCCCAGCTACTTGGGAGGCAGAGCAGGAGAATAGCTTAACTTCCAGGTTGCTGTCAGCTGTGATGCCATGGCGCTCTACCCAAGGCGACAGCTTGAGGCTCTCTCTCAAAACAAAACAAAACAAACAAACAAAAACCACTTATCTAGACTCTCTTGTGCCCTAGGGATATTATATATTATACTCTAAGTTGCTAAAGGAGTCCCTAGGGCAAAAGCAGACTCTTTAGGTTCCACCATTCCATACACATGGTTTCCTCATATATACATATGCCCACAGTGTGAATGTAAACTGACTAAATTAGAGGTAACATAAGATAAAAGGTGGAGAAAGCCCAGAAAAGAAATCAAGATGAGAAGATGCCCTGATCTCAATCCTCAAATAGCTTTTATCTAGGTCAGATTAAGAGTCAAGTAGATTCTACAAAGAGTTATTTTGTTTATATTAGTATTTTACAAAAAAAAACTGAGTCCTACTGGACAGCAGTGGTAAGAAGAAAATCCTCTTGAACTGCAGTCCCCAACCCCCAGGCCATGGACCAGTACCTATACCAGTGGCCTGTTAGGAACTTTGGCAGGACAACCAGGGAGTAGTGGGCAAGCAAGCAAAGCTTCATCTGTATTTACAGCCTGTCTGCATAACCTTTGAGCTCCATCTCCTATCAGACAGCTGGCAGCATTAAATTCTCAAAGGAGGACAAACCCTGCTATAAACTGTGCAAATAAGGGATCTAGCCTGCACGCTCCTTATGACAATCTAATGTCTGATGATCTGAGGAGATGTAATGGGCTTGAACCATCCCCAAACCATTCATCCCCACCCCCCATCCCTAGGTCCATGGAAAAATTGTCTTCCATGAAACTGGTCCCTGGTGTCAATAAAGATGAAGACTATTACTCTAGAATGCCACAGTCCCTGTAACTTCCGACTACAGGCACCTGACACAACATCCAGCTATTTTTTTTTTTTTTTTAAGAGATGAGGTTCTCACTCTTGTTCAGGCTAGTCTTGGATTCCTAAGCTCAAGTCTGGGCCTCCTAGAGTGCTAGGATTACAGGTGTGAGCCACTGCACCCAGCTTGGTATATACTTTCTATGATAGTAGTTCCCATTCTTGACAGCAGCTCAAAACAGAAACAGTTAACACAACTTAATGTCTATATAACAAAAGTTAACATACATATTTCAGTCCAGTCAGACTTGTCACTCTGGGTGGACAGGAATGTTAGAAAGCAGCAATCATGTTTATCTAGCTAATAACTGAACCTCCAGTGCCTAACATAGTACCCAACACATAATATTATTATGTTTATCTAGCTAATAACTGAACCTCCAATGCCTAACATAGTACCCAACACATAATATTATTAATATTTACCTAAAAAATATGCCTTCTATGCCAGATACAGCTTCAGGGGACTCTTTTAATAACATCCCTCTTAAAACTGCAAGTCAGCTGCCAGGCCTATGCTCATTGCTCAGCTATACCACCAGCAGGGCAGCCAAGGAATGCACAGGTGGTCTTTTTAGCTTTGCCCAAGAGGATTCTAAGTAAAGGCCCAGCACAACTAACCTCAAGAACAATACTAAACCCAGCAATAAAGGAGAGAATCCTCCCAGCCTCCCTCCCTACTCTCTTCAATGGGATATGTGCAAGTCCCCAGTTGACTTACCAGGTGTCGGATTCCATTCCAGGTGTGATACATGAGAGGGAAGACAAGTACAAACTTAGCTGTGTGGATCAGTGCTGGCCCCAGACACAGGGACTTCACCATTTCCAAATAAGATTCAAAGTTCCCAGGGAGCAACAGAGCCGACAAGCCAAAAAGAGAGACCCCTGAAGAGAAAACCAAGTAGCCCATCACAGCCATTCAAAAGTTATAACTAATAACAATGCATAAAATTGGGTTCTACAACAGCCCTGGCATCCTGTAAACTCTAAACCACTTTGAAATGGACATGATTTTAACTAACATTCAAATTTATAGTGGGAAATAGGCCACTTGTGATCTCATCATAATCTGAATGTGCCATTTGTTTTAGTACATTATTCTTCCTTTCAACATCATTCTCTAGAAAAACCTCAAAGGCCAGTTTAGAAATCACCCTCTGGCTAAACGATCTACATCATCATCTGAGTAAGAAAAAGTAAAAATAGTATACTCAATTCAAGGAAAGGAATAAGAAAAAAAAATTTTTTTAGGACAGTCTCTCTCTGTGGCTCTGAGTACAATGATACGGTGTCATAGCTCACAGCAACCTCAAACTCTTGGGCTCAAGCAATCTCGCCTAGCTTCCCGAATACCTGGGACTACAGGTGCCTGCCACAATGCCTGAACAGCTTTTCTTTTTTTAGTAGAGACAGGGTCTCACTCTTGCTCAGGTTGTTCTTGAACTCCTGAGTTCAGGTGATCCACCCGCCTCAGCTTTTTAAGCTAGGATTAAAGGCATGAGCCACCACACCCAGCCAGCGAAAAATTTTTAAGTGATTCAAATCTCTACCATTCAAAAATTTAAATCAGGCTTGGCTCAGAACCTGTGGCTCAAGTGGCTAAGGCGCCAGCCACATACACCTGAGCTGATGGGTTCTAATCCAGCCCAGGCCCACCAAACAACAATGATGGCTGCAACCAAAAAACAGCCGGGCGTTGTGGCAGGCACCTGTAGTCCCAGCTACTTGGATAGGCAGAGGCAGGAGACTTGCTTGAGCCCAGGAGTTGGAGATTGCTGTAAGCTGTGATGCCATGGCACTCCACCCAGGGCAACAGCTTGAGGCTCTGTCTCAAAAAAAAAAAAAAAAAAAAAAAATACATCAAAATGGATTAAAGACTTAAATGTTGGGCAGCGCCTGTGGCTCAGTGAGTAGGGCGCCGGCCCCATATGCCGAGGGTGGCGGGTTCAAACCCAGCCCCGGCCAAACTGCAACAAAAAAATAGCCGGGCGTTGTGGCAGGCGCCTGTAGTCCCAGCTGCTTGGGAGGCTGAGGCAAGAGAATCCTGTAAGCCCAAGAGTTAGAGGTTGCTGTGAGCCGTGTGACGCCACGCCACTCTACCCGAGAGCGGTTCAGTGAGACTCTGTCTCTACAAAAAAAAAAAAAAAAAGACTTAAATGTTAGAGCTAAAAACATAAAACTCTTAGAAAGAAAGCATAGGAGGTGGGCGCCTGTAGCTCAATGGTTAGGGGGCCAGCCACATGGGGCTGGTGGGTTCGAACCTGGCCAGGGCCTGCTAAACAAACAAACAAAAAAAATAGCCGGGCTTTGGGTGGGTGCCTGTAGTCCCAGCTACTAGGGAAGCTGAGGCAAGAGAATCATTTGAGCCTAAGAGTTTGAGGCTGCTGTGAGCTGTGTGATGTCACAGCACTCTACCGAGGGCAACAAAGTACAGACTCTGTCTCAAAAAAAAAAAGAAAAAAGAAAAGAAAAGAAAAAATAGCTAATTTGGACTTAATAAAAATTAAGAGCTTTTGTGATGCAAATAATACTAACAAGAAAGTAAAAAGACAACCCACAGGAATGGAAGACAATATTTGCAAAACATAAGTTTCACAAGGGACTTTTATCCCCTTTTATATAAAGAACACACACACACACACAGAACACATATAACTCAAGAATAAAAAGACAAATAACCCAGTTTTAAAATTTCAAAAGGATCTGAATAGACATCTTTTTTTTTTCTTTTTTCTTTTTTTAAGACAGTCTCACTTTGTTGCCCTAGGTAGAGTACTGCGGCCTCATGATAACTCACAGCAACCTCAAACTCTTGGGCTTACATGATTCTCTTGCCTCAGCCTCCTAAAACGGAGACTACAGCACCCATCTATTTTTAGAGATAGGGTCTCATTCTTGCTCCAGTTGATCTTGAACTCCTGAGCTCAAGCAATCCACCTACCTTGGCCTCCCAGAGTGCTAGGATTACAGGTGTGAGCCATCTCCCTGGCCTGAACAGACATCTTTCCAAAGAAGATAAATAAATGGCCAATAAGTATATAAAGACATGGTTAATATCATCAGCCATTAAGGAAATGAAATGCAAATCAAAACCATCAAAACCATGAGTATAACTTCACACTCACGATGATGCTATTCTTTATATGTAAATTTATATTTTATATAAAGTATTTTATGTAAATATGAAATAGATTTAAGAAAACATGTAAAAATAAAGTTATATAAACATATAAAAAGAGATAATAACACATGTTGGTGAAGACACAGACGAATAGGAGTCCTCATTCACTGCTGGTGGGAATGTCAAAATGGTGAAGTTACTTTAGAAAACAAATGGTAGTTCCTCAAAATGTTAAACACAGAGTTACCATATAATGTAGCAATTCCACTCCCAGGTATATACCCAAATGAAATGAAACATGTCCATATAAAAACGTGTACTGCCATGAATATTGGCAGTATTATTCAAAACAGCCAAAAAGTGGGGAAAATAAAAAAGTGGAAACAACCAAAATGTCTACCAATTGACGAATGAGTAAATTAAATATGGTATATCCATATAATGAACTATTATTCACCTATAAAAAGAAATGAAGTACTGATAACATTTATCTACAATATGCATGAACTTTGAAAACATTACTCTAAGTAAAAGAAGCCAGTCACAAGGACCATATATTATATAATTCTATTTATATGAAATATTCATAATAGGCAAGAGAAAATAGAGAAGTGGTTGCCTAGGGCTTGAGGAGACTGGGAAAAATGAGAAATGATAAATGAGGCTTCTTTGGGGGGAGGTGACAAAAATACTCTAAAACTGAATATTGTAGTGATTGTACAACTCTATGAATATACTAAAAACCACTAACTTACACATTTCCAATAAATTAATTGTAAGGTTTGTGAATAGTTTCAATAAAGCTATTTTAAAAAAAAAAAATCAGCTTGGCACCTGTAGCACAGGGATTATGGCGCCAGCCACATACACCAAGGCGGGTGGGTTTGAACCAGGCCCTGGCCAGCTAAACAACAATGACAATTGCAACAAAAAAATAGCCGGGCGTTGTGGTGGGTGCCTGTAGTCCCAGCTACTTAGAAGGCTGAGGGAAACTGTGAACTGTGACACCACAGCACAATACCAAGGGTGACACAGTGAGACTCTGTCTCAAAAACAAAAAAAAACAAGATCGAACTGTTCTTTTGTTTTTGAGACAGAGTCTCACTATGTCAGACTTTACCTCTTTCATGTTTACATGGATGGAGCTGGAACATACTCTTCTTAGCAAAGTATCTCAGGAATGGAAGAAAAAGTATCCAATGTACTCAGCCCTACTAAGAAGCTAAATTATAGCTTTCACATGAAGGCTATAACCCAACTATAGCACAAGACTATGAGGAAAGGGCCAAGGAAGGGGAAGGGAGGGGGGAGGTTAGGGTGGAGGGAGAGTAATGGGTGGGTCCACACCTACGGTGCATCTTAGAATGGGTACAGGAGAAACTTACTAAAGACAGAATACAAATGTCTACATACAATAACTAAGAAAATGCCATGAAGGCTACGCTGAACAGTTTGATGAGAATATTTCAGATTGTATATGAAACCATCACATTGTACCCCTTGATTGCACTAATGTACACAGCTATGATTTAACAATAAAAAAATGATTAAAAAGACAAATAGAAAAGGCAAAACAAAACAAAACAGTAACAAAAAAATTTCCCCTAGTTGTTACTTAGTTTCTATTCCTACACATTTCTATCAGCAACTGTAGCTCAATTATAGAGCCATTCTAAAGAGCAGGCATGAAAGCACACATTTGCTGAAAATACACAGGATTACCTCAACAATCATTTACTTCTCCATTTCCCTGGATAACATAGCAAGACCCTTTCTCTTATTAAAAAAAAAAAAAATCAACCTGAACCAGGCATGGTAGTACATGCTGATAGTATCAGCTACTCAGGAGGCTGCGGTAGGATCACTTGAACCTAGGAGATCAAATCTGGCCTGCAAAACATAGCAAGATCCCAAGATCTTGTACAACTCTTGCACAACTCCACCTTTTTAAAGAAAATCAACCTGGCAGCAAAGGGGGATGAAATGTAGAGGAGCCAGAATAAAGGCATGAAATTTGAATAGGAGGTCATGTTAATGCCAAGTCTTCAATTGATGAAGTGACAATAGCTTGATCTAAGATAAAAATAGGGAGAATGGAACAGGGACAATTAAAAAAGAATATAAAGGAGGTAATCAGTTACAATGGTTATTAAAAAAAATAACAGGTGCCAGGCAGCACCTGTGGCTCAAAGGAGTAGAGCGCTGGCCCCATATGCCAGAGGCGGTGGGTTCAAACTCAGCCCCGACCAAAAACTGCAAAAAAAAGAATAAATAAATTAATAACAGGTGCTGGTGAGAATACAGAGAAAAATGAACACTTACTTACTGTTGGTGAGAATGATAAATTAGCATAACCACTATGGAGCATAGCCGGGAGATTTCTCAAAAAACTGAAAACAGACCTACCACAGATCCAGCAATCTCATTCACTAGAGGGTATTTATCCAAAGAAATGGAAATGAGTATATTAAAGGAATACCTGCTCCCCATGTTTTTTGCAGCACTATTCACAATAGCAAAGATATGAAATCCACCTAAGTGTCCATTAATAAATGAATGGATAAAGAAAATGTAATATATATGTATATACACAATGGAATACGATTCAGACATGAAAAAGACTAAAATCACATTATTTGCAAGAACATGGAGAATGGGCCTGGCATGGTGACTCACGCCTGTAATCCTAGCACTTTGGGAGGCAGAGGCAGAGGAAGAGGCAGGTAGATTGCCTGAGTTCAGGAGTTAGCGACCAACCTGAGCAAGAGTGAGACCCTGGCCCTACTAAAAATAGAAAAAATTAGCTTGGGGTTATGGTGGGTGCCTGTAGTCCCAGCTACTCAGGAGGCTGAGACAGGAGGATCACTTGAGCCTAGGAGTTTGAGGTTCCTGTGAGCTAGGTTGATGCCAGGGTACTCTAACCTAGAGCAACAGACTAAGACTCTGTCTCAAAAAAAAAAAAAAAAAAAAAAGGAATGATGGTAACAGAAGCTAGAAGATAGGGGAAATTGAGAAATAATGGTCAAAGGGTACAAAATTTCAGACAGGAGAAGTTTGTTTTGTTTTGTTTTTTGAGATCTATACTGCGTGATGAATATAGTTAATAATAATCATTTCAGAATTGCAAACACTGTAAATTTCAAATGTTATCACCACAAAGAATAGTAAGCATTTGAAGTGATGTATGTATTAATTAGCTTGATTTAATTATTCAACCCGGTAGTTATAAATCACATCACTTTGTACCCCATAAATACATACAAACATAAACTGTCAATTTATAGTTTTTTTATTATAGTTTTTTTAAAAAGCATCCAAAATCTTATCAAGGAAATCTGGGAGAACTCAAGGTGGCATGTTTGGAATTGTCATTTTTAACCAAAAACGATTATCTAATACATTGTATTATTCTTCGCTTTGTTTTTTTTTTTTTTTTTTTGTAGAGACAGAGTCTCACTTTATGGCCCTCAGTAGAGTGCCGTGGCCTCACACAGCTCACAACAACCTCCAACTCCTGGGCTTAAGCGATTCTCTTGCCTCAGCCTCCCGAGCAGCTGGGACTACAGGCGCCCGCCACAACGCCCGGCTATTTTTTGGTTGCAGTTTGGCCGGGGCCGGGTTTGAACCCACCACCCTCGGTATATGGGGCCGGCGCCCTACCAACTGAGCCATAGGAGCCGCCCTTCGCTTTGTTTTTTTTTTTTTTTTTTTTTTTTTTTGTAGAGACAGAGTGTCACTTTATGCCCTTCGGGTAGAGTGCCATGGCATGACACAGCTCACAGCAACTTCCAACTCCTGGGCTTAAGCGATTCTCTTGCCTCAGCCTCCCGAGTAGCTGGGATGACAGGAGCCCGCCACCATGCCCAGTTATTTTTGGTTGCAGTTCAGCTGGGGCCGGGCTTGAACCCGCCACCCTCGGTATGTGGGGCCGGCGCCTTACCGACTGAGCCACAGGCGCCGCCCTTCGCTTTGTTTTTAAAACAAAATGAAACATGTTAACATGATGAGGTTGATCTGCATAATACCCATAAAAGGTAGATCCATCAAGAAAAATTAGGCAGTATGTCCCTAACACTGCCCATAGAATTAATGTCTAGAACCAGGTTTAGCAATATCAAGTATGTGTTATAGGAATATCCCTAAGAGTTGAAATGTATGCTTATGCTTAACAGCATTAGCTGGAAGATCACTCAAAACTAATTCCTCTTGCTTTCATTTCCTGCTCACCAGACAACCTTCCTATTATAACGTAGTATTCCCTACAGATTTGCTTGTAGGAAGATAATGAACATATCAGGAAATGTAATATTGAGTAATGTAATTACCTTTCTCATTATAAATCAATAAACTGATGCTCTGGTTAGAATATCCATAAAGAAACCAAGAGATGAATCAGTTCAGAGCTGAATAAACAGTGAATAAACACGGTCAAATTTCTTAGCCTACAGAGCAGAGAACTAGATTGGGCGGCCAGCTAATCTTCTTCAAATGTTCCTTTAAACTGCACAGTATGAAGACTGATACGAAATGAAATGGACTAAGAGAAAAAGAACAAAGGAAATGGAGGCACATGTTAAATGAAAGACAGCTATGCTATCCAACCAAGTGCCTTTTTCCCCCCTAACAACTCCTGTTGAGGAAGGCTGAAGTCTTTCTTCCTAAGTCTTCCATACCTTAAACCATTGTGGAGTGCCAATTGTGAAGCAGCTAGACCCCCACAGCACGGGAGGTGCTTTCAAGGAACAACCCACAACTGCTCTCCTTCCTTCCTAAAAAAGCAATAGTCCTTTCTCCTTGCTCTCTCTGCCAGAAGTCACATAGCTTTTGTATACTTTTCTTTTGCCTAAAAACACATAGCCTTCTCTCCCTAAAGTTAATCTTTACCCCATGTACTATTACTTCCCCTCAACCTTGTAAAATGACAATATTCCCACTTGCTTTCCTTGCTGATTTGCAATACTGTTAGTATAAGCAACCTCGTTAAAGTACTATATAAATAAAGCTGTTCATGTTGGGTGCCAGTGCTGGCTCCAGTCATCAGCTGCGCCAGATCTTCCGACCCCATCTCTTAATCTTTTATGCAATCTATGTCTCTTGTGTGATTTATCTTCTCAATTCCCAGCCATTCCCCAGCTGGTTCATTTACTCTTCACAATGGTTCACAAAAAACTAGAAGTCACAAACTGGCGGCTCTCAGCCTGAAACATATTTACCCATGTAGTTTGGCTTATAATGCTTTTCAAAATGTTTGAATAAATTGCCATCATTAAAAATATCAGAATATTTCATGTAAAAATCCATCCTTCTGCTGTCCCTTGATTGGAATATCCAGTAACATTAGTTGTGAATTTCTGCATGACAATCAGCTGAAGATATGCATCAACAATCTCCTCTTTATTAGGAAGCCTCCCAGAGTCCTCAATATCAATTAATGTCTCCCCAACACTGAACTGTCAGTTGTCACTGAACTTGTACTTTTTTCTTTCAGTAAAGAAAAAAAATAAAATATTTCTTATACCTACATCTCTATTAAAACTGGAAAGAAGACAGACTGAGAAAAAGATGCATTTTTATTTTTTTGAGACATAGTCTCACTTTGGTTGCCCTGGGTAGAGTGCCATGGTGCCATGGCTATTTCTAGAGAGGGGTCTTGCTTTTGCTCAGGCTGGTCTCTTACCTCAGCCTCCCAAATAGCTGGGACTCCAGGCGCCTGCCACAACACCTGGCCAGTTTTTCTCTTTTTAGTAGAGATAGGGTCTCACTCTTGGTCAGGCTGGTCTTGAACTTCTGAACTCAGGGAATCTACCTGCCTCAGCATCTCAGTGTTAGGATTACAGTCATGAGCCACTGTGCCTAGCCCACTGTAGGTTTTTAAGTATCAACCTGATATTAGGGATATTCCATATCCATTAAAATAATGTTATAAAAGTGGAATGAAATAGTGTATGTGAAAGTAAAAAGTCTGAGGACTATATAAAATGTAAGGCATTATTATTATGATATTCTATTTTCTATTTCCTATTCCAGTTCTGCTAAACTTATCTCTGCCCTAATCTATTCCTTTTTCTTCCAGAAGTCTAGAGGCAATATTCAAAGTATTCGAAAGCTTCAACAGCTTCTTTTGATCAAGGAGGTCAAGCACCAGGATGAAATTCTGATTTAAATCTAATTAATACTTTTTTTTCAAGTTCAGTATTTTAAAAAAAGATTAAAATATTGCCCACTCAAGAGATATAGGCTGGCTAAATGTATGAAAAAATATAACCCAAGAATCTGCTGTCCCCAGGAAACACAGTTAACCCACAAGGACTCATTCAGACTCAAAAAGTGAAGAGATGAAAAACAATATTCTATGAAATGGAAACCAAAAGAAAGCTGGTGTAACCATCCTCATATCAAATAATATGTACTTCAAATCAACAAAAGTAAAGAAAGACAAAGATGGTCACTACATAATGGTGAAGGGAACAATTAAACAAGAAGATATAATAATCTTGAATATTTATGCACCTAACATAAGTGCACTTAGATTCATAAAGCAAACCTTACTTAATCTCATCAACATTATAAACAGCAGCATCATAACAGCTGGGGACTTCAACATACCACTGATAGAAGGAACAGACCCTTCAAGCAAAAAATAAGCAAAGAAACACTGGATAGTATTTTTTTCTATAATGTTTTAATTCTTTGCAATGTTTTTGTAATCAAAACAAAAATTTAACATAATGTCAAATTGACTCCTGTGAAGTCAAGGAGATCTAGGATCATTACACAAATTCTAATTCAGATATAATTAGGAGGAGATCACATTGGGTGGCTGCCTCCCTCATTTTTCTTTTTTTGCAGTTTTGGCTGGGGCCAGGCTTGAACCCACCACCCCCAGTATATGGGGCTGGTGCCCTCCTCCTTGAGCCACAGGCGCAAAATGACTCACCTCTTCAAATAGGAAAATCAATCAGTAAATTCAATCAAAAGTTAATTAGCCAAAGCTTTCCTTGTTAAAAGTAGAAAATACATGAGAAGAAATTCAATATACACCATGAGATTTTGTAAATCTTCCTCTGATGTCCAGTACTTTGGGAATAGGAAATTGACCCTACTCCTAGAACCTGAGGGCTTGAGAGATCCCTCTCATAGCTAAATAACTTAAATTAAGAAAACAAAGCCACTGAAGCTGTCCCTCTAATCACTATGAAAAATTAAATGGTGCTTTTGCTTGACAGCAAAAATCAACTCCTGCTGGCTCCACCACAGTTAAGTGCTATATGTAGAACTGTGCAGACTGTCAGAAAGTCTTATTCTTACTTGCAGAAGCCATAATAAGCTCTTCAAACACTTCTTGTAAACCCCTGCAGATATTACTGCAAATGAAAACATCTACAAGAGCCTTTGTGAAGCTGTCCAAGTGATGATTAAAACTCAGGCTGACAGTACCTGATTGCCATTTTATCTAAAGTGCTGTCACACTCATCTCATCAGGATATATTCTGCCCATCTGCTTTCCTGCAACCTCTCTCCAGGTCAGGAGTATTCATACATTCAGGTAAAGCATTTAGCATCTCCCCCCCCCCTTTTTTTATAAGTCTCACTTTGTTGCCCTGGTTAGATATAATGCTGTGACAGTCATCATAACTCGCTACAAACTCACAATCCTGGGCTCAAGGGATCCTCCTGCCTTGGCCTCCCAAAGTGATAGGATTAAAGGCATGAGGCACCATGCTCACCCAAAGTAAAGCATTTCTGAAAAGCATTTTCTATTCTGGTCATAATCAGCTTTTCCAGATATCCCAGCTTGGTAATTCAAGGACTAACATGTAGCAGTCATGAAATGGGAGAGCTGACAATGAGATTTTTAACTATAAATGTTCATTTTCTGAGAGATATAAAATCAACTATTCCAATTATTAATATAAATAACATTTACCACTAAACTGTATTAGGAACTTTATAGACCAGTGTGGAATGCGGATTGTGAAACGGTAAAACCCGCTCAGCCTAGGAGGTGCATTTAAGGAACAACACCCAACTGCTTCCCCCTGCCTAAAACAACAGTCCTTTCTCCTTGCTCCCTCTGCCAGAAGTCATGTAGCTTCTATGCTTCTATATACTTTCCTATCTTTGCCTAAAAGCACATCGCCTTCCTCCCCTAAAGTTAATCTTAACCCCATGTACTAAGATTCATGTCCTTAAGAACATTGTTTATGATAAAACTCCTCTTTTATTTATTCAATTGCTTCTCCTCAACATTGTAAGATGAAAATATTCCCATTCGCTTTCCTTGCTCATTTGTAACATTGTTGATATAAGCAGCCTTGATTAGGCACTACATAAATAAAGCTGTTCACACAGTTCAGTGCCAGCTGCAGATAAAGCTGTTCACACAGCTACATGAGAGGCTGAGGCAAGAGGATCGCTTATGCCCAAGAGACTGAGGTTGCTATGTGCTCGGATGACCCCATGGCACTCTACCCAGCACCACAGAGTAACTGGGAATCATGGTGACACCTATAGTCCCAAATGCTTAGGAGGCTGAGTCAGGAGGATCCCGTGAACCCAGAAATTTGAGGTTGCTATGACCTAGGCTAATGCTATGGCACTCAAGCCTAAGGCAACACAGTGAGACTCTGTCTCAATTTTTTTAAAAAAAGAATTTATTTAACTCAATTAAATAAAGTATTGAATTCTCATAATCCTAACAAGGTATTAATGGTAGAAAAGGAAATGATGATCTAGTAGATGGAAAGGTAATACACCTTCCTCAAGGTCTCTCAAGAGATCTTAAAGGTAACAAGAACTCCTGATACATTTTCTTTTCTTTTCTTTCTTTTTTTTTTTTTTTTGGCAGTTTTTGGCCGGGGCTGGGTTTGAACCCGCCACCTCTGGTACATGGGGCCAGCGCCCTACTCCTTTGAGCCACAGGTGCCACCCTGATGCATTTTCTACAGGCTATAGCCTACCTGGTCTTCGGTCTTGTCAAAATTACAAGAGACTAAAGTATGTAAGACATCATAAAATATCACATCCAATCACCAAAATCCAATGCCCAGAAAGCCAAATTAAAAATTAGCAGATTGGTGGCTTGGCGCCTGTAGCTCAGTGGCTAGGGTGCCAGCCATATACAACAGAGCTGGTGGGTTCGAATCCAAGCTGGTCCTGCCAAACAATGACAACTGCAACCAAAAAATAGCCAAGCGTTATGGTGGGCACCTGTAGTCCCAGCTACTTGGGAGGCTGAGGCAAGAGAATTGCTTAAGCCCAAGAATTTGAGATTGCTGTGAGTTGTGACGCCACGGGGCGACATAGTAACACTCTGTCTCAAAAAAAATAAATAGCTGCGTAGCTGAGACTACAGGCATCCGCCACAATGCCCGGCTATTTTTTTTTGTTGCAGTTTGGCCAGGGCCGGGTTTGAACCTGCCACCCTTGGTATATGGGGCCGGCACCCTACTCACTGAGCCATAGGCGCCGCCCCTGATTCTATTTTTAAAGACTAGCCAAGACATTCGGAACCTTTCTCACAGCTGTACTCAGTACCAAAATATCTGTTGTTTAGCATCCTTATTTCCTCTTCCTCATCTCTTGCCTTTCTATTATTGTGTGTTTCCTCTTGTCATTTACTCTTTCCCAGTCTTATTCATTATTACACTTTCAGCTATCTGCTGTTCTCAACAAATAATTTCACCTAGACTTTTATACTATCACTATGAAAAATCATTAGTATTTATTCTCATCCCTACAGAACCTAAGCAATGGAAGGGTGCTATTTGCCTCCTCTTTCTATCTTTTAAAGCATTATTTGTAAAGTTCCTTTTCAATAAATTCTATTTTAAAGTCAAACTCATGTCAACGTGTTCTTTAGAATTTACATATTAGGGTGGTGCCTGTGGCTCAAAGGGGTAGGGTGCCAACCCCATATTCCGAAGGTGGTGGGTTCAAACCTGGCCCCGGCCAAAAACTGCAAAAAAAAAAAAAAAAAAAGAATTTACATATTAGACAAAAACCTCTACAATCTGAATAAGTAACTTATGGATTTATCTAGGCCAGCTTATCCTGTTACTGGAACAAAAGAGAACGTGAATGTTTAATGCTTCTCATGGTCTACCATGGGTGTCCAACCTTTTGGCTTCTCTGTACCACACTGAAGGAAGAAGTATTTTTGTAGGCCACACATTAAAGACACAAACACTAACAAAAGCTGATAAGCATGAAAAAGGTCTATGCATTATTTTTGTGACATTTGCTACTACACATAAGCAAAAAAGTCCTCACATAATCTGCATGTGGCCATAGGTCATGGGTTGCAAACTCCTCAGAATGGCAGTGAAAGTCTGGCCCACTTTCCCATCTTAACTTCTGTGACTTTCCCCATAAATACCAATCTCAAGCAACCAGACCTCATTATAATTATCCAAGGACTCTGGGTGACTTCCAATCCCTCTCCCTTTGGATAAGGGGGTTTCTCTGTTGGAATGCCCTCCTCCACCTCCTCTTCACAAACTCTACTATTCATCCTTCTTTCAAGCTCTTCAACTCCTTCAAAGTACAGTCAACTCTCAGTATTATGGATTCCACATCCATGCATTCAACTCACTACCGATCAAAAATATTGGGGAGGCTCAGTGCCCAAAGCTTAATGGTTAGAGCACTGGCCACATGCACTGGGGCTGGTGGGTTTGAAGCCAGCTAGGGCCTGCTAAACAACAATGACAATAATAACAAAAAGATAGCTGGGCGTTGTGGTGGGCACCTGTAGTCACAGCTACCAGGAGGCTGAGGCAAGAGAATCACTTAAGCCCAAGAGTTTGAGGTTGTTGTGAGCTGTGACAGCACAGCACTCCACAGAGGATGACAAGTGAGACTCTGTCTCAATAAAATAAAATAATAATAATAAAAAAATAAATAAAGGAGGGACCTTTATAATTACTACCCTATGGAAAACAGCTACTATATTCTATCATGGAATTAGCAAAGGTTTGGAAAAAACAGGATATACACTGATAAATGCAAGACTGCTCAAAGGAGTAAAAATAGAATGAATAAGTAATTAAAAATAGCTATGAAAAATATTCAACCATAGCATGTTTAGCAAATGATTTTTTAATATCCTTTTAGCCTATAAAAGAATCAATATCCTTTTGTTCATTCAGTGGTGACAAATATGCTGAGATAATAAGGGAAATTACAGCTAATAAATAAATTGCTCTTGTTCCGTCAGTCATTTTTAAGATAAATCTGAATATTAATATCACCAAACTGAGTAGAAAGCATCAATCTCTATCTAGAAATTTCTTAATCAGTCTAGAAATCTACTCTAAATAGGCAGAAATAAAAGTAGTTATGAATCTATAGTTAGAACACCCTAATCTTAGGATTTATCCTATCAGTTTAGTGCAAGTAGGTTAAAAACCAAGAACTGTACATGGATTCCTAATCATGTACACTAACCATCGTTCCACCTGGATTCCATCATCCCTTTACCAACTAAAGGAATTACAGCATCAGATCTTACATATGTGTTACCCTTATTGACAAATTTTATCCACAAAAATATCTGATTGCAAATATCAAAAGCTTAGCTTAGCTTCAGATAATTCCTGCCGATGTCTCATCAATAGCTCCCTAAACACAGGATTCCTACACTAGAGGTACCAGCCCTGCTGATGACCACTTGAGTAAAAACAGTTTACAAGAGGTTAGGCGCCGCCCCAGAAGGATATTATTTATGCAAAACATAGAGGCACTTTTCCAAAACCACCACTTCACCAAAGTCAAGAGATTCCCTTTCCTACCTTGACAGCTCTGTCTGGCACCAAATTTCTGGAGCAAAAGCACACTACAAGCTAGGACCTGAAAGCTGCCATCTGCTACACTCTGTACAAATGGGCCATCTCCTGGAAAGCTGGTAATAATGCCTGATGTGATGAGTAAAACTTGGGCTTTGTCCCAGGCTAACAAACAAAAAAAGAAGAGACAGGGACTCAAACAGAGTTTTATATCTGGTAAAAAAGCAGGGTTTCTGTCTATCACACATATGTATGACCTCAGACAGATTCTAGGCAAGATATTTCCTCTTATTCCCAAGATGAGGTTAAAGACATGCTAGGGAAATATCCACAGGAGAAAAAAAGTTTGTGTACACAGCAGGGATTTATATTTACACGCTGTTCAAAGTCATAAGCTCATTTTCCTTTGCCAACAAAGGGCCTAGGGCTATCAACTTGGAATAGAAGTCTTGCTGAATTTATGCTAACAGCTCATTGGAGCTTCTCTTTTAGAAAGCATTCCACCATTCTTAGTTTATATCTGTTCCTCCTGTCGATATATAAAAGCTAGATCGGCGGCGCCTGTGGCTCAGTGAGTAGGGCGCCGGCCCCATATGCCGAGGGTGGCGGGTTCAAACCCAGCCCCAGCCAAACTGCAACAAAAAAAAAAAAAATAGCCGGGCGTTGTGGCAGGCGCCGTAGTCCCAGCTACTCGGGAGGCTAAGGCAAGAGAATCGCGTAAGCCCAAGAGTTAGAGGTTGCTGTGAGCCGTGTGACGCCACGGCACTCTACCCGAGGGCGGTATAGTGAGACTCTGTCTCTACAAAAAAAAAAATAATAATAAATAAATAAATAAATAAAAGCTAGATCACCTTTTTTGGGAGAGAACACAAGTTCCCAGGTATCTCAAGGAAAATGAGGAAGAACAAACTCAGATTTACGTATGCAGCACTCTAATGTCTGATAACCTCTTCTTGTTCCCACTGAATTGAGTAGTCTTTCAGCTAAATTAGTAATCACATAATGCAGAAATATCAGCGTTGAACTACAATACTAGTTAGGTAGTTATTATAATCAGCATGTAGGGGAGCAAAATAAAATGCCCGCAAAGCCTCAAATATGATTACAAACCCAATAGAAATTTAGGACATGAATATGTGAAATGTTATTAACAGAAAAAGAAAATGACATTCATTTTGCATTCAGCAGTTATTTACTGAATTATCTGTTGCATTCTAGCTGCCATACTGAATGATAAAAGTACAGACAGATTTGGCCCTCATGGAACATACAAACCAGTAAGAAAGAATGACAATGAACAAGTAAATTACAACTGTGATTAGTGTTATTACAGAAAAAAATTAAAATGACTTTACAGTGTGCAACTGGAGAACCTAATCTAGTTTTTGTTTTTGGTGGGAGCAGGGGAGCAACATATGCTATAAGGCCAGATAAAGCTAAAAAAGCAAAACTGTGTCTACACAGGCTCAGGCAGGTGGATCTCCAGCATTAGCCAGAGAAAACTTTAAAATCTAGCTGATCATCTTGTCAAGTTCAATCCTACTGTGAAAAAATACACAAATACATAATATCCCAGAAACCTAATTATAATCTATATTCCTTCTAATAAACCTTCATATATAAAAAGGATGTACTACTTACTTAAGACCAGTATATAATTCATACTGCAATTATATTTCATATTCTATAAATGAATAAATAGACATAAGTTGAATAAATAGACTGGGCGGTACATGTGGCTCAGTGGGTAGGGTGCCGGCCCGATATACCAAGGGTGGCAGGCTCGAACCCGGCCCTAGCCAAACTGCAACAAAAAAAATAGCCAGGTGTTGTGGTGGGTGCCTGTAGTCCCAGCTACTCAGGAGGTTGGGACAAGAGAATCACCTAAGCCCAAGAGTTGGAGGTTGCTATGAGTTGTGACACTACGGCACTCTACCGAGGGCCATAAACTAAAACTCTGTCTCTAAAAAAAAAAAAAAAAAGAATAGACTCTGTCTCTACCAAAAACAGAACAAATTAGCCAGGTGCTGTGGTAGGTGCCTATAGTCCCAGCTACTCAGAAAGTTGAGAAGGAAAATTGCTTGAGCCCACAAGTTTGAGGTTGCTGTGAACTATGAACCTCAGGGTAGTAATACTTCATATGATATAAATGAATCAATAGACATTCTGGTCTGTAAACCAAGATTTTGTAAGATTGGTTAGTGAGTTAGTCTTTGGGGGCCTCATCAATTCTTGATGACAAAAATGGGTGCTAAAACTGAGTTTTTCAGCCAGGCGCAGTGGCTCACACTTGTAATCCTAGCACTCTGGTAGGTTGAGGCAGGCATATCACTTGAGCTCAGGAGTTCAAGACCAGCCTGAGCAAGAGTAAGATCCCATTGCTAAAAAATAGCCGGGTGTTCAGCGGGCACCTGTAGTCCCAGCTACTCCAGAGGCTGAGGCAAGAGAATCACTTGAGCCTAAGAGTTTGAGGTTGCTATGAGCTATAATGCCATGACACTCTACCAAAGGCAACAAAGTGAGACTCTGTCTCAAAACAAAACAAAACAAACAAACAAACAAAAAAAAACTGAGTTTTTGGAAGAATAAGGTTAATAACTGATCTTGAACTGTGTGTCATCAATCATCAGCCAAGCAACCCATCTCTATTGCTACATTGCTACCTCTGCTCTCTATAATTTCAATAAATATAATATTAGGAAGTGCTAAGTAATGTATCAAAAATCTGCTAAGAAAAGAACCTGAGCATAGTGGGAATTCATAATTAATTATTAAAGGAATAAATTAACAATAAGCTTAAAGAGATTCATCATTCCCTCTAACCTGAGTTGCTGAACTGTAAAGGAGGCGGTAACAAGAGCCAAAGAAACAGCCAAGTTCTTCAAAGAATTGTGTGTGCACGTGTATAGAAAAACACACATACATACCTGCACTCACAGCAATACCGGTGCCACGATGGCAAATGGACATCGCCATAGGAAGAGACCAACTGCAAAGAAACACATAAAGACAATTTGAAAAGAAAAGATGAAAGCATAGTAAAGAGTCCACTGTAGCAAGGAAAACGGTTCTCACATTCCTATGTTTCTGCTTCCTAATTTGAAAATAAGAAAACTAATTTAAGGTGAAGAGTCCCTCCCTTTTACCAGACTGCATCACTGATAGAACAGAGAACAGAAAACAATTATAACTCAAAACTCCTTTTACAAGAAGAAAAACACTGTTTAAAGATACCAATTAGGCGATTCCCATAGCTCAGTGGGTAGGGTACCAGCCACATGCACCAAGGCTGGTGGGTTCAAATCCGGCCCAGGACAGCTAAAAACAACAATGATAACTGCAACAACAACAATAAAAATAGCCAGGCATTGTGACAGGCGCCTACGTGTAGTTCCAGGCTGAGGCAAGAAAATCACTTAAGCCCAGGAGTTTGAGGCTGCTGTGAGCTGTGGCACCACGGCACTCTACCGAGGGTGAGACTCTGTCTCAAAAAAAAAAAAAAAAAAAAAAGATACCAATTAGGCCAAGTGCTGCAGCTCATGCCTATAATCCTAGCACTCTGAGGCAGGTGGATTGCCTGAGCTCCGGGGCCCAAGATCAGCCTGAGCAAGAGCGAGACCCTATCTCTACCAAAAACAGAAAAAATTAGCCAGGTGCTGTGGTAGGCACCTATAGTCCCAGCTACTCAGGAAGTTAAGGCAGAAAGATCACTTGAGACCACAATTTTGAGGTTGTTATGAACTAAGATGATGCCATGGCACTAAACCCCAGGGCAACAGAGTGAGACTCTGTCTCAAAAAAATAAAATAATAAAATAAAGATACCAATTGTCGGGTGCAGTGGCTCACGCCTGTAATCCCAGCATTCTGGGAGGCCGAGGCAGGCAGATCACCTGAGCTCACAGGTTCAAGACCAGTCTGAGCTAGAGTGAGACCGTTTCTAAAAATAGCCGGGCGTTGTGGTGGGGGCCTATAGTTCCAGCTACTTGGGAGGCTGAGAAAAGAGATTCACTGGAGCCCAAGAGTTTGAGTTTGCTATGAGCTACGAAGCCACAGTACTCTACCAGAGGGTGACAAAGTGAGACTCTGTCTCAAAAAATAAATAAATATTTATATATATAATAAAAATAAAATAAAGATACCAATTAAAGTTGGTACAATTAAGGAAGGACATGGTTCATGCCTACAACCCTTTGGGAGGCCAAGGTGGGAGGACCGCTTGAGACCAGGAGTTCAAGTTCAAGACCACCCTAGGTTAAACCCTAGGCAAGACCCTACCTCCACAAAAATATATATTTTTAATTAGTTGAGTGTGGTGTCTACCTATAGTCCTAGCTACTCAGGAGGCTTTGGCAGAAGGATCACTTTTAAGCCTAAGAGTTTGAGGCTGCAGTAAGCTATGATCACACCACTGCACTCCAGACTAGCAAAAGAGGGAAAATTTGTCTCTTAAGGAAAGAAAAAAGTTGGCACAATTGAAAGTAATCACTAGGGTGGCGCCTATGGCTCAGTGAGCAGGGCGCCGGCCCCATATACAGAAGGTGGTGGGTTCAAACCCAGCCCCAGCCAAACTGCAACAACAAAAAAAAAAAGCCGGGCGTTGTGGCAGGTGCCTGTAGTCCTAGCTACTGGGGAGGCTGAGGCAAGAGAATCACCTAAACCCAGGAGTTGGAGGTTGCTGTGAGCTGTGATGTCATAGCACTCTACCAAGGGTGATAAAGTGAGACTCTGTCTCTAAAAAAAAAGAAAGTAATCACTAGAATACAACTACCTGGGTTCTTCTGTTTCTCTAGACCAGTGGTTCTCAACCTTCCTAATGCCGGCCCTTTAATACAGTTCCTGTGGGTTGCAACCCACAGGTTGAGAACCGCTGCTCTAGACATATGACTAACATGAAAGAAAACCTAGTGAGCTTTATTTACCCATGGTTTTATACATGTATGATAAATGGTGATTCTTAAATATCCCTTACTATATGCTCCAAAATATCCAAATTCGGCATATTTATTCCCTAATAAATTACCAATCCCAAATTTTTACAACCAATTTCCTAGAGTTAGTATATATTTTTTAATCCCCTGTAGTTCTGAGAGGCTTTCTTATCAAATCCCTTTTTAAATCATGAATCCTCAATTTGCCAAAGTGCTTCCATAGAAGGACAACCAACACTGTTATTCTAGATCTAGTTCTCATGCTCAAGAGAGAACTGGTTAGTAAAATGGAAAGAGTAAGTAAGAGTCCTGGGCAGCACCTGTGGCTCAAAGGAGAAGGGCACCGGCCCCATATGCCAGAGGTGGCGGGTTCAAACCCAGCCCCGGCCAAAAACTGCAAAAAAAAAAGAAAAAAAGAAAAGAAAGAATAAGAGTCCTTGGAGAAAGTTAACATTCACCTTGGAATGTTAGCTTAGATAAGGAATGCTAAGCATAATCAGACCACATACTCAAAACTTTATAGAGAAACAGCTTAAGAAAATTAAAAGATCTCATAAGAAATCCTACCTACATAATAAACACAGCAACAGTGAGTAAGAAAGGAGTAATGTCCAAAGAAACCAACAACTGGCTAGGCACCACTAATTAACCCAGATTTAACAAGAGAAATATAAAAGGTAGAAGAAGAGCCACATAACCAAGGAAAAAGAGAGAACAATAGCATAATTTGCTAAGAAAAATCAGGAGACTGAAACCCAGAATGAGCTAAGGCTTGCAAAAATTTTCAAGTACAACAAAAAGCTTTTAAAATTGTATTCTGGGAAAGAAAGCCTACTAACTGGGATGGACAATTTTATGCTAATTGATGACAGAGTGGGAAACAGATTGCGCAACCATTTTATATGTCAAAGAAAATGATTATCAGAATGAAAAAGAGAGAACAAACATGGATCTGAAAGAACCAAAACCCTGAAGAGATGAGGAAATTGTAAAATATCATTTAAAATTCCAAATGCATTTATGGCGCCTAGCCCAGATGAATTAAATCCCATGACTGAAAGAGATAACAGAAGAAACAAACAGTGTTCTGATAATCTTTCGGAAATACTGGGATGGAAAGTGGAGTGATGTCACATGTAATTGTTGAATTTAAATGTTCCTTAAATTTCAAAAATGGTTGAAATAATAGCCTGGTTAGTCTACTACTTTGAAGGTAAAAGGGATTTTATTTTCCAAAAATAACAACTTTATTTCCAGTCCCCATGATCTTCTAGAATCTTGCCATTTAGCCCCTACCCCTGAACCTGGGCAGGACTTCATGACTGACTGCAAAAAACAATGCAGCAGAAGTGATGCTGCATGACTTATGAATTTTCCTTCTTCTCTCATGTTATAAGGAAGCCAAAGTAGCCCATGCAGAGAGATTATGTGGAAAGGCCTATTTAAAGAGAAATAAAGGCCCCTCCAACAACCAGAATCAACCCAAGACATGTTGAGTCAATGGATGTTCAGATTAATTCAGTCCCTAGCCTTTGTGTTTTTCAGCTTAGGCCCCAGATATTATGGAGCAGAAACTGTCCTGGCTCTTCCATGTTCAAACATTAGAGGACAGTATACAAAGTCAAGATTATTCTAATTCACTTACAGAAAAGATAATCACTGGGAGCCAACATGCTATCACTGTGGGAAAAAATTTTCTCAGGAAATACAGAGATCCTTTTGAACAAAGTTTATATCTTATTTATCTTTGCATTTTCAACTCCTAAAAGAGTGCCCAGCATACCATAAGCAATAAAAAAAAAAAAAAACTACCAATGTGAACTTTATTAATTTTATTTCCTGGGCGGCACCTGTGGCTCAAGGAGTAGGGCACCGGTCCCATATGCCAGAGGTGGTGGGTTCAAACCCAGCCCCGGCCAAAAAAAAAAATTTTATTTCCTTTTTTGACTTTTATAGTAGAATGTTAGTCAAAGGAAAGCTAGAGACACTAAATAAATGAATTTCAGGAAGTGATCTAACAATTGTGCTGCAAGCAATACCATGAAAAAAGTAAAAGAATTTCTCCAGACAAGATTACAAATGACCAACAGGCACATGAAAAGATGTTTAACAACCCTAATCTTTTACTTCTAGACCTCTTCCAAAAAACTCTAAAAGTTGGTAATAGAAAATGTGATTTCAGATAGCTCATATATCTTTCCCTAACGTGTCACTCTGAAAACAGCCCTATGTTCCCTGTTGTTTCTTTTTTCCCCACAAGTATATCTGGAGTTATGTAACTAGAAAAGCAAACGGAATAGAGAAAGGCTCACCTCACCAGCCTACTACCATTCTTTATACCACCTGTGAAAAAAAGGCTAAGGCTTTAAAAATAGATTCAGAACAATTTGGAAAGTTCTTCATCATTGAAATTCTCTCTTAAAAAGAAGTTTTGACATGAAGTAGCCAAAATTGAGATCACTTATTAGCCTCCTTCTGTTTTAGTAGAATATCTAGTTTCTACAATCAGGATTATTCCTGGAATCTGGCTTAAAAAAAAAAACTGAAGGGTTGTGGTATTTGTGGAGGTGGTTAAAAAATGGCCAGCCTCCCTGGCAAGAACCCAAGTAAAGAGAGTAGCAGAGCTCAAGATGTTTTGCTGAGTTAGCTTCACCCTCCCCCAAAAAAGCCGATCCATGGGGACTTTTCTTTAAAGACACCAGCAAAAACAGATACCAGGGCGGTGCCTGTAGCTCAGAGGGTAGGGCGCTGGCCCGATATGCCGGAGGTTGCGGGTTCAAACCCAGCCCTTGCCAATAAAAAAAAAAGAAAAACAGATACCAATGCCACCTCTGAAGACAAGATAAACAAATGTATGCCTATGTATATGTATATGCTTACATACATAACATGTGGGGGAAGTGAAATTAAGCAAGCACATGTGTGCACGCATGTGATTGCACACGTGCGCACAAATAGGCACGCACACACACACACCCCCTACCTCTATCCAATTGAGAGGGCCTAAAAGCAATGAGCACATCTAGCACCCAGATATTGATTTCACAGGAGTTATCAAATCTGGGATCATTTAACCATCAAAATAAAAATTAATAGTATAACCCTTTGGGCAAAATAAGAATCCTTGAGTCCATACTGGTAAAGAAAGTAAACTTTACCCTATCATAATAAATAAATCGAGAAAAATCATCGAGTCAGAAAAATTACATTTGGCAACCATCATAGTGATAACTGATTTAGGCTGAATGCAGTGGCTCATCCCTATAATCCTACCACTCTCGAGAGGCTGAGATTAGAGGACTGCTTAAGCTCAGGAGTTTAAGACCAGTGTGAGCAAGAGACCCTATCTCTACTAAAAACAGAAAAAATTAGCCTGGCGATGGGCATGCGCCTGTAGTTCCAGCTACTTGGGAGGCTGAGCTAGGAGGATGGCTTAAGCCTAGAAGTTTAAGGTTGCTGTGAGCAAGGCTAATGAGAAGGCATTCTAGCTTGGAGCAAGAGAATGAGACTCTGTCTTATTAAAAAAAATATATATATATATGTAATTACTATCAATAGACGTTAGTAAGTAAACATCTAATGACAAATAGAATATTTAGAGTTTCAAAGTTTCTTTCCACAAAATATATATTAATTAATAAATACAACATCCTTATTCAGTAACTTTACAGTAGAGAAACCTAGCAGACAAATCTCAACCAGTGATAAAAGTTAACATCACCAGTAATGGGATAAATCATCACCATGTGCCTCCAGATACAGTGTACTGGGAAGAGTACGGTATCACTTCAGGGGTATTCTTGCCAAAAATGAATAAATCACAAGAAAACATCAGATAAACCCAAACTGAGAAACATTCTGAAAATGTCAATTGTCATAAAAGATAAGGAAAAACTAAAAAACTATTTCTTACTGAGGAGATTAAAGACACATGGCTAATAGATGTAATACATAATCTTAGGTTTGATCTTAGGACATTAATGGGAAAACTGGCAAATCTGTAATGGAATCTGAAATTTAGACGGTAACAATCTGGATCACTGTTAAATGTCTAATTGTGATCGTTTTATTGCAAGAAGTGTCTTTCAATTGTGGTAACACATACTCAAGTATGAAGGAATTGTGGTAAGCAGAATAATGGCCCTCCTAAAGATGTCCACATTCTTACCCCTAGAACCTGTGAATATGTTACCTTTTATGGCAAAGGGAAATTAACATTGCTAATAAGCTGACCTTAAAATAAAAAGACTACCCTACAATACTCAGATGTGCCCAATATAATCCCAAGGGTCTTTAAAAGTAAAAGAGGCTGGCAGACAAAGGAAGTCAAAGAAGAAATGTTGTAGAAGCAGAGTCAACGTGATGTGATAGATAAGAACTTGATCCACCATTGCTAGTTCTGAAGCTGGAAGGAGGAGGTCACAAACCAAGGATTTCAAGTGACCTCTAAAAGCTGGAAACAGCAAGAAAATGGATTCTTCTCTAAAGCCTCCAGAAGGAAACACAGTCGTGCCAATACCTTGATTTTAGTCCAGGTAGATGTGTGTCAGACTTCTGACCTATAGGTCAGAACTATAAGGTAATAAATCTGTGTTGTTTTAAATCGCTAAGTTTGCAGTAATTTCTTACAGCAGCAAATAGAAAACTAATATAAATAGTCGTGCCTGGTGGAGGGCGCCTTGTAGTATCAGCTATTTGGGAGACTGAGGCAAGAGAATCACTTAAGCCCAAGAGTTGGAGGTTGCTGTGTGTGACACTATGGCATTCTACCAAGGATGATATAGTGAGACTCTGTCTCAAAAAAAAAAAGAAATAGAAAAAAAAAAAAGTCATGCCTGGAAGGGGAATATTGCTGTAACAAAATACTGATACCCAAAAATGTCAAGTGGTTTTGGAACTGGGCAGTGAGAAGAGATTGAAAGAATTTTTAGGACCATGATTAAAAAATAAATAAAATCTAGATTGCCTTGGAAAAAACGTTAGCAGAAATATGGATGTTGTACTAATGAGGATGTGGTGAAACTGGAACCCTCATCTAGTAGGGATGTAAAATGGTATAGCCACTTTGGAAAGTGTCCTAGCAGTTCCTCAAAATGTTATATATATATATATATATATATATAGAGAGAGAGAGAGAGAGAGAGAGAAAGAGAGAGAGAGATATTCTAGGTATATACCAAAGAGAAACAAGACACGTATCCACACAAAAATTCATACACAAATGGTCACAGGAACATTATTCATAATAGCCAAAAAGTGGAAACAGCTCAAATGTCCATCAATTGATGAATGAGTAAATAAAATGCGGTATGTCCATACAATAGAATATTATTCAGCCATAAAAAGGAATCAAGTACTGATACATGCTAGAACATGGATGAATTTATAAAAACATTATGCTAGCTGGGTGTGGTGGCTCATGCCTGTAATTCCAGCACTTTGGGAGACCAGGGCAGAAAGATTGCTTGAGGCAGGCATTTGAGACTAGCCTGGGCAACACAGCAAGATGCCATCTCTACAAATAAAACAAAACTAGGCAGACATGGGGGCACATGGCTGGAGTCCCAGTTACTCAAGAGACTGAGGCAGGATTGTTTGAGCTCAGGAATTCCAAGTTATACTAAGCTATGATCACGCTACTGTACTCTAGTATGGGAAACGGAGGGGAGGAGAGGGGAGGGGAGGGGAGGGGAGGGGAGGGAAGGGAAGGGAAGGGAAGGGAATCAAAACCAAAAACATTATACTAAGCAAAGAACCACATAATGTACAACTCTATTTATGTGAAATGTTCAGAATAGACAAGTTTAAAGATAAAAAGTAAACAAGTGAATGTCTAGAGCAGGGGTGGGTGGTGGACAGAGGATTGGTGGTGATAACTTAGAGGTATACAGTTTCTTTTGGGCGTGATGAAAATATTCTAAAATTGATTGTGGTAATGATTACACATTCTGGATATACTAAATGCCACTGAATTGTACACTTTATATGTGTGACTTGTATGGCACATAAATTATATCTCAAAAAGTTATTAAAAATATGGATGTTAATTCATAGAAAGAGCTACAAAAGAAATGAGAAATACGTTATTAAAAACTTGAAGAAAGGGGACCTTGATATATAAGGGCAAAAAGTTTAACAGAATTATGTCCTGTAGTAATGTGGAAAATAGAATTTACTCAAAGTGCAACCTAGTTTCTTCTTGTGGCTTATAGTAAAATGCAAAAGCAAAGAGATAGAGGGAAAAATTTTAACAAAAACTTTTTTTTTATTAAATTTTTTTTTTTAATTCCAGCTTGCTTGTTCATTCTTCGTTTGAAGTACTTTTTTTTGTTGTTGTTCGTTTGTTTGTTCATTTTCTTTCTTCTTTTTTTAGATGTTCTTCCTCTGGCGATGCTCTGTCCCCTTGCCTCCCCAGTAGCGGGGATTACAGATGCCCACCACAACGTCTGGCTGTTTTTGATGTTAGTAGAGACCGGGTCTTACTCTGGCTCACTGCTGTTTATACACGTCTCAAACCTCTGAGCTCAGGCAATCCACCCGCCTCGGCCTCCCACAGCGCTGGGACTACAGGCATGAGCCATCACGCCCGGCCACAAAAACTTTTTTTAAAAAATCAGGACTTAATGATTTGAGGGCTGGATTTCTCCCTAGTCAAAAATCTTACCCCACCTGCATTCTAGATGGACTAAAAGCCACTTTAATCGCCAAAAAAAAAAAAAAGATTTAAGGAACTCTTCTGCCTTTTCAGATTGCAAAAAAAACTAAAATTAAGACATTTACTGCCAAAAGAGAAAAAGCCAAGTGTGTGGCCATACAACCTTTTGTTAATACCTCAGAAATATCAAAGGTTAGAATATTCAGTTGCATAAGCTCTTTGAGGAGATTAAGCATGTTACTAATAGAGCCCCTAACCATCTCAGCAGAAACCAAAAATAGAGACAGCCATTACTTAGGAAAGATCTCTAGGGGAGTCTTTTGTCTAATAGAGCAAATCCCCATGACAAACATAGGAACCCCACAGATTCTTCAGAATGTAATAGCAACAGAAGAACTGCCAGCATGGAATAAAAGTTAACAGAGAAGATAAAAAGAAGGCCTTTTGACCCTAAAATTCTATAGATAAGAAACAGGCTGTTAAAACTACTCAGCTGCAAAAGCAAGGGCCATTTTCATGAACAAGGAAAGATGGAGGGTAAAGCTATAAGCCCAGAGGGAAGAGCCAATAGCTCCAAGCGATTATTATCAGGCCCTGAAAGTGAATGGCATTTACAAGGCTGGATTTCAAATTTGTTTGGACTCAGAGACTCCTTTTTTCCTTCCATTTTTCTCACTTTCTCTTTCGTTCCTTCCTTTAATATTTTTTTGAAACAGTCTTGCTCTGTTGCCCTGGGTAGCATGCCATGGCATCATCATGTTCACAACAATCTCAAACTCTTAGACTTGAGCAATACTCTTGTTTCAGCCTCCCCAGTAGCTGGAACAACAGGCACCAGCCACAACGTTTGGCTAGTTTTTCTATTTTCAGGGTCTTCCTCCTGCTCAAGCTGGTCTCTTAGCTCCTGAGCTCAAGCAATCCACCCACCTAGGCCTCCTAGAGTGCTAGGATTATAGGCATGAGCCACCTGTGCCTGGCCCATTTTCTCACTTTTTGAATAGGAATGTCCACAACTGTTATCCTACATCTGTGCCACCACTGTACTTTGGAAGTAGATACATGTGTGGAGTTTCATAAATGAGAAAATTTGCCCCAGGTGGGATTTTACCCAAAGCCTCACTGATTTAGATGGTTAGATTTAGATGAAATCTTAAGACTGTGAACTAATACTGTAATTGGCTAAAACTCTGGGGGCCACTGGGATGGGGTGAATGTATTTAGCATGAAATAGGCATGATCTTTGAAGGCTAGAAGGTAGATTATGGTAGGCAAACTAATGCTCCCTGCCAAGGATATCCATGTCTTAATCCCCACAACCAATGAATGTGTTACCTCTATCACAAAAGGAACTTTGTACACATGATTAAATTAAGGGCCCTAAATTGGTATTGATTATCCTGGATTACTCGGACAGGTCCAAATGTTATCAAAGGATCCTTGAAAGTAGAAGAGGTTGGCAGAAGAAGTCAGCGCGATAACAAAGTGAAGACTCTGCTGTTACTTGCTTTGATGATAGGAAAAGAAGGTCACAAGCTAAAGAATATGGGTGGCCTCTAGAAGCTAGAAAAGGAACCTCTGGAAAAAGAATGCAGTCCCCTGTAAACATCCTAATTTTAGCCTGAAACATGTGTTACACTTCTCCCCTACAGAATGGTAAGACAATAAATTTGTGTTATTTTAAGCCACTAAGTTTGTGAAAATTTGTTATAGCATCAGTAGAAAATTAATGTAGCAGTAATGGAACATCATCTCTAAAACTTATTCTTAAATCATTCGGACACATTAACTGCTGGGAATCTGCATAAAGATACATGGAACTCTATGCTATTTCTGCAACTTCTATGTAAATTTGAAATAGTTTCAATTTTTTAAAAATTAACTACATTTTGGCTTAGCAGAATTTTCCAAATGATAGTTTTACAGAAGAGATAACCCTTCTAAGGACAGAATTTAATCATCTCCAAACAATCCAGCCCTGAGATAACCCTTCTAGTAGCTCCCTCTACCCTGAAGGGGTCACTTCATCTACACAGCTGTACTTACAGTTGAGTAAAAGTGAGAGAAATAGTAGGCAGATGTCCAGAACTTTCACTCACTACCTCTAGATTCTCTGGCTCCAGAACCCTTACCTGTAGATAGTGACATGAGGAGATACAGGACGGTTTGAACTTGTGTTCTTATTCCAGAACCGCTCCATCTCTTCTTTGGCTGTGGTTCCCAAAGGGACAGCACTAAGAAAAACAAACAAACAAACAAAAAAAAAAAACCAAAAAGTTTTGAAAGAATTAAAAATAAGCTTGGTTTCCCATTTCACATAACAAAAAGTTTTCTTAAAATGGACTGGACAAACCCACTGTACTAGGCAACCATATTACTTCACTTAAACTTACTTTTATGCCAAATTTGATTATTAATAACCCAGTGAGGTCGTATGAGAGGAAACATCCTTTCCAATCCCACCCAGTACACAGGTCTGGCAATGAAAGCTCAACTTCTTTCTTGCTGGGCTTCAGGGCAAGTGCAACATTTCAAAATAATTGGAGTAAATTGAATACTTTTTTCCTAGGCCCCAGGTGCTATCTCATACATTATCATCTGTTCTCATCTGGCTTTCCAAGATTCCCTTTCAAGTTCTTAAAACCAAGAACTTCAGTGAAATGGGAAACCAAGCTTTGACTCTGAATAGTGTCTCAGTTTCTCTTGTCCTTAGCTAGATTGAAACCAACTGTTAAATGGCTATGCTCACCAGTTTATTATGTGCCTGTGTGTCTGTATTAAACATGATTCAATTCTCCTTAAAAAAATATACCCTATAAATTACTTATTAATTATAAAAGGAAAATAAGAGTAACTTTATAGTAGGAAAAACCTAGCATTTTCTTATTCAAATGATCAAAGCTAAAACTTACTGATAATGGTACAATAATAGCGTCATATGACCCCGATATAATATACTGAGACTATAACATTACCTATTTATTATTCTTGCCAAAAATACATAAACCGAATCTAATAATTAGGAAACATTCAGACAAACCCAACTTGGGGAACAATATAAAACAACTGGCCTGGGCTGAGCATTGTGGTTCATGCCTGTAACCCTAGCACTCTGGGAGGCCAAGGTGGGTGGATTTCTTGAGCTCACAAGTTCAAGACTAGCCTGAGCAAAAGCAATACACCATCTCTACTGAAAATAGAAAAACTGAGGCAAGAGGATTGCTTGAGCCCAAGAGTTGGAGGTTGTTGTGAGCTATGACGCCACAGGACTTTACCCAGGGCAACAGCCTGAGACTCTGTCTCACAAAAAACAAACAAACAAACGAACAAAAAAAAAAAACAACTGGCCTGTATTCTTCAAAAAATGCCAATGTCATAAGAGACAAAGAAAGGCTAAGAAATAGCTCCAGATTAAAGGATACTAAGGAAATAGGATAACCAAGTACAATGTGTTAAGCCTAATTAGATCCTGAATGTGAGAATAGGGAGCTGTATTTCTATAAAGCACATTTGGAAGAAATTGAAATTCTGAAAATCAACTGTAAATCAGGCAAGAGTTCACCAGTGTTAAATTTCCTAAATCAGAAAATTATGTTTGCATAATTATACTACATTACATAAGATAATTTCTTTGTTCTTAGGAAAAGTATTTCGAGGTAAAGGGTCATAATATTCACAATTTATCCTCAACACAGTCAGTGAAAATAATAACAATAATTAAATATAAATTAAACTGACTACACTAAATTGTCAATATTTGATCAGTTTTAATCTACAAAAATCACCATTTTATATGGCACAACTTAAAATACAGAGAAAGCATAATAAGCAAACATACCAATATGTTAACAATCGATGAATCTGGGTGAAAAGTATACAGAACTTCATCATACTATTTTTACAGTTTTTCTGATAGTGTAAAGTATTCCCAAAATAAAAAGTTACAAAAACACAAAGGCAACTGCTGAAGTCAACAGACTGGAATGAATACATAAAATAAAGACATATATTTCAAGATTAAGTCATGGGAGTAGCCCAAAATTAAAGAGTATAAGAAAAAACAATCAGCTGGATGTAATGGCTCATGCCTGTAATCCTAGCACTCTGGGAAGCCAAGGCAGGTGGATTGCCTAAGCTCACAGGTTTGAAACCAGCCTGACCAAGAGCAAGACCTCATCTGTAAAAATAGCCAGGTGTTGTGGTGGGTGCCTATAGTCCCAGCTGCTTGGGAGGCTGAGGCAAGAGAATCGCTTAAGCCCAAGAGTTTGAGGTTGCTGTGAGCTGTGTTGCCATGACACTCCACCAAGGGTGACAAAGTAAGACTCTGTCTCAAAGAAAAAAAAAAAAGAAGAAGGTAAAAGAAAGCATTAAGGGAAGAAAGACAAAACAAAGAAAAGAAAGGAAATAGATATCAAGGAAGGAATCAAGAAATCAATGAAGTTGGGCGGCGCCTGTGGCTCAGTCGGTAAGGCGCCAGCCCCATATACCGAGGGTGGCGAGTTCAAACTCGGCCCCAGCCAAACTGCAACCAAAAAATAGCCAGGCATTGTGGCGGGCGCCTGTAGTCCCAGCTACTCGGGAGGCTGAGGCAAGAGAATCGCTTAGGCCCAGGAGTTGGAGGTTGCTGTGAGCTGTGTGGTGCCACAGCACTCTACCAAGGGCCATAAAGTGAGACTCTGTCTCTACAAAAAAAAAAAGAAAAAAGAAATCAATGAAGTTGATTTCTAATTCAGCAAAAAGCGGAAAGTAAGAAAAATTAAGAAAAGACCAAATAAGGCTCAGTGTCTGTAACACAGTGGTTACAGTGCCAGCCACATACACTGAGGCTGGCGGGTTCAAACCTGGCCAGGGCCAGCTGAACAACAGTGACAATTGCAACAAAAAACAGCCGGGTGTTGTGGCAGGCGCCTGTAGTCCCAGATACTTGGGAGCCTGAGGCAAGAGCCCAGCAGTTGGAGGGCTCTACCAAGGGCAACATAGTGAGACTCTGTCTCAAAAAAAAAAAAAGAAAAGAAAAGACAAGACCAAATAAATATCTGTCCTTTTTCTACTCCTGGAGGAAAAAAAAAAGTAGTAACCACAATTTCTAAGGTTTCAACCAATTGTCTACAACTGCCTGTGTTCACACATATCCATCAAATCTAAGTCAACAAGCTACTGCTTTTTCCTGAGGAAAAGAAAAAGATAATCATCTCTAGACTTAAAAACTTACTTTCTGATACAGAGCTGAGGACTAAGGTGAGCTCGGAGGCAATGACGGCCAACATTTCTGCAAAATAAGAAAGTCAAGAATCATTCTATAATATGGACACACGCAAAAAGAAAAGAAAATCAAGAACCAATACACACTTAGAGGTCAACTTCAGTATATCAACTTCTCTATTTCTGTCCTATATTAGACTTAGAGGTGGAAGATTAAAAGATAAAAGCAAAGATAATATATGTCCTTGAGATAACTTTCTATAACTCTTAAGTAACCCAAGAATAATCAGAATAATCAAATGGACACTAAAGTTTTAACTGAACACAAACAATAAGGTATAAGAATAGTCAAAGTTGGTAAAATTCATCAGAGAAATACAGAAAGTGTTTTGTTTTGTTTGAGAGAGAGTCTATGTCAGCCCTTGGTAGACTGCCGTAGCGTCACTACTCACAGCAACCTCAAACTCTTGGGCTTAAGCGATTCTCTTGCCTCAGCCTCTCAAGTAGCTGGGACTACAGGCGCCCGCCACAACACCCGGCTATTTTTGTTGTTGTTATTGTTGTCATTGTTGTTTGGCAGGCCCCAGGCCGGGTTCGAACCCACCAGCCCCAGTGTATGTGGTGCCCTAGCCACTGAGCTATAGGTGCCAAGCCTAGAAAGTGTTTTTTTAACCTAAGTCTTATAGGAGGTGATGATTAAAAGACAGTTACAAACAACAACAAACAAAAAAACAGAATAAACCATTGGCAACAGTAAGCATATAGCTATAGCAAAGCTAAGCAAATGAAGGAATTAAAAAGGGTGAAGAACAAGGGGTCATTTCAGAAACTACCATCAGGTTCCAGACAACCTGGATGATTTCAAGTCCAAAAGTCTCTCACATACTAGTGCAAAAAATATAAGAATGCAATTTTTTTAACAACCACAAAAAGATATTTAAAGAGGATATACAAGTTTTCCACTAAAAAGTTGTTATTTTTGAAATGTACTCATCAGTGCCAGAACTGCTTTTCTAGCCAAAAGACAAGATGTGCCCAGGCATTCCATCTAAAAAGAATTTAACTGATCCAAAGTCTACACTAGGGTTTTCAACCTTCCTAGTGCTGTGGCCCTTTGGGTTGTGACCCACAGGTTGAGAACTGCTGGTCTACACAGTATAGGCTGAGTCTCCCTAATCCGAAAATCCAAAGTCTAAAATGTTCCAAAACCCAAACTTTTTGAGCAACACCACGATGCTCAAAGGAAATGCTCATTGGAGCACTTCAGATTTTGTATTTTGGGTACAGAGATGCTTAACTGTAAGTATAATGCAAATATTCAAAAATCTGAAGAAATTCTGAAATCTTAAACATTTCTAGTCCCAAACATTTTAGGTACGAGATACTCAACCTATATCATGCAAAACACGTGACAACTATACTCATTAGTCACATCATTTTATCAAATCTTTCTAAAAGCAATTAAACTTCACACTTTGTAAGAGTAAAGTTCTGAGACTAAAGATTAAAAATACATTGATCCCACAAAAGTTTTTGTAGGCCAGGCACTGTGGCTCATGCCTATAATCCCAGCACTTGGAAGGCTGTGGTGGGTGGATTGCCTGAGCTCATGAGTTGGAGATCAGCCTGAGCAACAGTGAAACCCCATTCTCTTAAAAAAAAAAAAAATAGCCAGGCATTGTGGTGGGTGCCTATAAACCCAGCTACTTGGGAAGCTGAGGCAAGAGGATCACTTGGACCCAAAAGTTGGAGGTTGCTGTGAGCTGTGATGCCACAGCACTCTACCAAGGGCAACATAGTGAGACTCTGTCTCAAAAAAAATAAGAAAAAAAATAATAGAAAAACTAGCCGAGTATTGTGGTAGATACCTGTAGTCCCAACAACTACTGGGAAGGCTAAGGCAAGAGGATCACTTGGGCCCAAGAGTTTGAGATTGCTGTGAGCTATGATGACATTACCGTACTCCATCCAGGGTGACAGAGTGAGACTGTCTCAAAAAACAAACAAACAAAAATCTCATTAAGACCCACAATCTTTTAAATGAACTTACGATGTCTCTTATACCACTGACATTAGATACACAATTCAAAAGACCTATGCTTATACTAGTACACTAGAAGACCCCACTATTTGAAGGAAAAAAATCCAACCAATACTTCCTTCTTCAGCTCTCCCTTCTTTTTAGCTTCGGAGGCAAGAGGTGAATGAATACAGACATTGTGTACTCAAAGCTCGCAGAAAGATGTGGGAACAAATCTCTTTAAATCAATTGAATTGTGGCTCTGAAGTTGCAGGGCATGCATTCCTCACACCAGGCTAGGCCCAGTCACTCAGCTACCCAGCAAGAGTTTGCAGATGTGGGTTGGAATCTATGGAGTACTCTCTGTCTAGTACTATTGTTTCCCAGACAAATACCAATGTAAACTTTCCAAAGGCCCTTACAGAAACTAATTGCACAAATGCCATAACCTTATTAGAAATATGACAAAATTAGATATCTACCCTTGCCCTTCATGTGAAATCAGGAACTCTAAAAAGATTTCTCTTTTCTACACAGGAATGGTCCCTTATCATTATAGCTAGAAAATAAGAGTACTTTTCTTTTTTTTTTTTTGCTGTTTTTGGCAGGGGCTGGGCCTGAACCCGCCACCTCCGGCATATGGGGTCGGCATCCTACTCTGTTGAGCCACAGGCGCCGCCCCTTTGTTTCATTTTTTATTTTTTTTTTGAGACAGAGTCCTACTTTGTTACCTTCGATAAGGTGCCAATGGCATCAAAGCTCACAGCAACCTCAAACTCTTGGGCTTAAGCGATTCTCTTGCCTCAGCCTCCCAAGTAGCTGGGACTACAGGCGCCTGCCACAACACCCTGCTATTTTTAAGAGATGAGGTCTCACTCTTGGTCGGGCTGATCTTGAACCTGTGAGCTCAGGCAATCCATCTATCTGCCTTGGCCTCCCAGAATGTGGAGATTACAGGCATGAGCCCTCACATCCAGCCTGTTTAATTTTTTTGAGAGAGTCTCACTCTGCTGTCCCAGGCTAGAGTGCCCTAGTATCAACCTATCTCACAGCAACCTCAGACTCCTGGGTCTAAGTGATCCACCTGCCTCAGCTTCCTGAATAACTGGGACTACAGGTTCATGCCACAACTCTTTTTTCTACTTTGAGTAGAGATGGGGTCTCACTCTTGTACAAGCCATCCTCCTGCCTTAGCCTCCCAGAGTGCTAGGATTACAAGCATGAGTCATGATGCCTGGACTTAATTTTTTTTTTATTTTATCTTTTTTTTTTTGAAACAAAGTCTCACTCTGTGGCCCTGGGTAGTGTGTGGTGTCATAGCTCACAGCAACCTCAAACTTGCTTGAGCAATCCTCTTGCCTCAGCCTCCCAAGTAGCTGGGACTACATGTGCCCACCATAACACCTAGCTAATTTTTCTATTTTTAGTAGAGAATAGTCTCACTCTGGTCTCAAACTTCTGAGTTCAAGCAATCTAACTGCCCCGGACTCCCAGTGCTAGAATGATAGGCATGAGCCACCGCACCCAGCCCCAAAATGCATTTCATTTGGATTACTTCATCACCTGCTTTACTCATTTAAGTTACCTGCCCTGGCCGCCATAGACTTTTTTTTTTTTTTTTTTTGAGACAGAGTCTCAGTCACCCTGGGGTTGAGTGTCATGGCATGATAGCTCAAGCTATGTTTTCTTTTTTTAAGAGACTCACTCTGTCACCCAGGCTGGAGTACACCGAACCAATCATCACTTATCATAGGCTTGAACTCCTAAGCTTGAGCACTTTTCCCACCTCAGCCTCCCAAATAGCTGGGATTACAGGTATGAGCTACCACATCCAGCCTTTGTTTATTTTTATTTATTTTTTACATTTATTTTTGGTTTTTGCAGAGATAGGGTCTCTCGATTTTGCCCTGGGTGGTCTTAAACTTCTGGTTCAAGTGATCCTCCTGTCTCAGACCCCCTGAAGTGCTAGGATTACAGGTGTTAGCCACTGTGCCCAGCCCTTTATTAACTAACGAGCCATAATGTATAATTTCTAGTTAGTGTTGTTCCCTTCCACATGTACAATACATGTCTCCCCCAAAATGGAATCATTTCTCAAATCATTTTTTAAACTCTTCTTTAAGAAGAGATTGGGGGCAGAAAGTAATACAGAAAGAACACTGGAAAGTAAAAAAGCTAGACTGGAGTCAGATCTGTATAAGTTGTATAACTTAAATGAGTCACTGAACTTAAGCTTTTGCATTTTATCAGGGATCAATAATACCTACCTTACTGGCTGCTAGAAGGATCACATGACAAAATGTATAGGAAAGCATTCTCTAAAGTACAATATGCCACATATATGTAAAATATTTTTTCACTGGTCTCCTCGATGTCTTTAATTCATATCACATTCTTTTTTTTTTTCTTTTTTAAGAGACAGAGTTTCACTCTATTGCCCTCAGTAGAGTACAGTGACATCACAGTTCACAGCAACCTCCAATTCCTGGGCTTAGGCGATTCTCTTGCCTCAGCCTCCTAAGTAGCTAGGACTACAGGCACCCACCAGAATGCCTGGCTTTTTTTTTTTTTTTTTGTGCAGTTTGGCCGGGACCGGGTTCAAATCCACCACCTTGGTATATGGGGCCACCACCCTACCCACTGAGCCACAGGCGCCGTCCCATAGCGCATTCTTTTTAAACCCTCAGTGGTGATAAAAATATTCATCTCCAGAAAATGAATTTCAGGGGAAAAAAAAAGTTATTCAAAGCCAAGTCTGTTATCAAAATTGAGTAATATCACTTTTAATCCAGAACGAGATGTGACTATGTTTCTCTTATGACATTTAAACTTGATTTGATGGCATTCCAAAATGTTAGGAAATATCAAGGTAACCGCAACATATAACACTGCATGACATGATGAAGAGCAATAATTTGTATACAAAAGTTCTGGTTAATAACTACTAACATTCTACTAACTTGAAAGCTGTAACCTAGGTCATCCTTGACTTCTTTTTTTGAGACAGTCTCACTTTGTCACTCTTGGTAGAGTGCTGTGGCATCACAGCTCACAGCAACCTCAAGTCTTGTGCTTAAGTAATCTTCTTGCATCAGCCTCCCAAGTAGCTGGGGCTATAGGCTCCCACCACAGTGCCCAGCTATTTTTAGAGATGAGGTCTTGCTCTGGCTCAGGCTGGTCTCAAACCTGAGTTCAGGCAATCCACCCGCCTTGGCCTCCCAAGTGCTGGGATTATAGGCGTAAGCCACCAAACCCGGCCTGACTTCTTTTGTCTCCTCCCCCTTATACATGTAAGCATCACCCAACCCTACCATTACTATCTAGGAAACTTCATTTCAGTCTATTACTTTAGTCTATATCCTTTTCATTTCTCACTAGGACTGATCTCGCTAGCATGAATCTCTTCTCTACTATTCACTATCACCAATACTAACTTACTAAAAAATGAACCTCATTTCATCATTCTTCTAAGTTTTTTACAATCCCCCACTGATCATAGTGTAAGAGTGAACAAGGCACTTCTCAACATGGCCCCATCCAACTCTCTAGACGTACTCTCCCACAAATTGCCTTCAATCCTCTATACTACTGCCACACTAAACATTACACTGTACGCAGATAAGAGCAGGGCCTCTTATGACTGACTACATGCTTTTGTTAATACTTCTCTGACTAGAACTTCCCTCACAGCCTGGTAAACTCATTCTTCAATGCCCAATCCCTGGATGACAAGTTGACCATTTCTTTAGCTGTGTTTACTATATCTGCCATGCTCTCACACCACTTGTTCATATCTACCAATATTTAGTTATGTTGTTAATAAATTATTTATTTATCTGCCCTGCTAGGCTTTGAGTTCCTCAAAAATAGGACTGGAATGCTCTGCATCCATAGCACCTATAATAATGTACAATATGTAGAAGAGTTTTAAAAACATGGTTTGTGATCCTTTTGTAGTTTGCAAGCATGATGATTAGTTTTTCATGCGCACGCGTGAGATGTGCCTCCCACAGATCTTGTTACGTCGGCACATTACCTGTCTGACATGGGGGAAAAAAACAAAAAAAAACATGGTTTGTGTGTTTATTTTAAAAAGCAATCTCATGTACTGAGAGTTAAACCTCATTATTTAGAGGCATTTTACAGATAGCATTTAATATGACAAGCGCTGGCCAGATAAGATGATGATTCTTGGTGCCTTTGTGCTTATGGAGCATGAATATCATTAGACAGAAGCCCAGTTGTCCTTAGCTTAGTTCTCTCTTTTCTTGGCTTTGGCAAATCACTCCTTGACTGAGTGCCAATAGAGTTGTTACTCAACTGGTTTTCATCCTTGGCTGGTCCCTAAACTGTTTAGGGAATATACAAAATGCAGAGCATATATTCAAAAGCTATGACATACAATATTCTCATAACTAGTAATTTCTTTTAGCCAAACATTAAAAATGTTTAAGGGGGGGAGGAATGTTGGCCAAAGGATACAAGATTTCAGTTAGGAGGAGTAAGTTCAAGACATCTATTGTATAATATAATGACCATAGTTTTTGTTTTGTTTCTTTTTTCTTTTTTGAGATAGTCTCACTCTTTTACCCTGGGTAGGGTGCTATGGTGTCATAGCTTACAGGAAGCTCAAACTCCTGGGTTTGAGTGATCGTCTTGCCTCAACTTCCCGGGCAAATGAACTACAGGCTCCCACCACAGTGCCTGGCTAATTTTTCTATTTTAAAATTTTTAGTAGAGATGGAGTCTTGCTCTTGCTCGGGCTGGTCTCAAACTCCTGAGCTCAGACTATACACATGCCTCAGCCTCCCAGAATGCTAGGATTACAGGCATGAGCCATCATGCCCGGCTGTGACTATAGTTAATAACAATGCCCTGTATACTTGAAAATCAGACCAGATGTGGTACCTCACACCTGTGAGCACTTAGGAAGGCCAAAGAAGGAGGACTGCTTGAGGCCAAGAGTTTGAGACCAGCATGTGCAACATAGCAAGATGCCACCTCTAGGCTCTGAGCCTGTAGCTCAGTGGTTAGGGCGCCAGCCACATACACTGGGGCTGGAGGGTTCAAATACGGCCCAGGCCTGCTAAACAACAATGACAACTATAACAAAAAATAGCCAGGCGTTGAGGCAAGCGTTGAGGTTGCTGTCTGCTGTGATGCCATCTGCTGTGATGTCACGGCACTCTATAGAGGGTGACACAGTGTCTCAAAAAAAAAAGAGAGAGAGAGAAAAGAAAGAAAAGAAAAAAATTGCTAAAAGTATATTTTAAGTTTTCCCACAAGTAGTGTATATGTTAATTAGTTCTATTTAGCATATACAGTATATAGTTGTAAATATAAACAATTTTCATTTGTCAACTAAAAATAAGCAAATGAAATTCTTTAAAAGTTTAATATTTCTTTTAAATGGGCCCAACTTATTAGCATTTTCAACTCACAAATGAGGAAACCACAATCATGGAATCAATGACCTTGACTTTTTAAAAATAAATAGAACACTAGGAACCAGAATTCTTAATAAGGGGTTTTCCTTTGAAATTAAATCAGCTCCAAATCCCCCTCCAAATCCCCCTTGTAAAATAGCATTAGACTGGGAACTACTATCAAGAAAAAAGTATTTTTAATTCTCTATTTCTCCTCCTAAAAAATCCCATGTGAGAAATGGAGAGAGAGTCACCTTTCCCATGAGAGCTTCAGGATTACCACTAATGAAAAAGAAATCTTTTTCTTGGCATTGAATCCTAGTGTAGGCAGTGGTACACAACTCAAAATGATACTTTATGCATACACGTAACAAGTATAACGACCCTCACCTTCTAAACATTAAGCCCAAAACTCCTAAAATGAACTGTTTGGAACCAATATGATCATGTCAAGCTAAATATTAATTCTACCAAAAGCCCCTAACAGCTACCAAAATATGATATATCAAAGAAGTCAAAAACATTCGATTATGCCCAAACCATATGGAATAAAGGGGCAGTTACAGCAAGACTAGTCTTGGCATACCTTACAACAAAGATATGTATGGAGATGAAAGGCAAGGAGAAAATGAAGAATTAAGACAAACCTGATCTCAACTCCAAGAAGAATCATTTTGTCACTGAGAAAAACTAAACAAAGTTATTCTATTTTTATACTGGGTGACTGAAGTGGAAAGAAAATGAAAAGACATTTGGGGAAATCAGGATTGAAATCGCAACAGCATTGAGCTAACTTTCCATAACAAATAGTTTCCAAAAATAGGGCTGGAACAAAACTATGCTGGGATCTGTGAACAGTCTGGGATCTAAAGGCGCTAGCCGCTACGACTAGAGAAGTTCTAACTAGAGAATGCAAAGTAGACAGCGCAAACTTCAGAACGGAAGAAAATCTTGGATAATTCTCCAGACAGCTAATTTGCCTTTTAGAGAAAACCTGGGTCACCCACTCCCCATCCCAAGTAAAAAGATAACTACAAATGAATTCCCTGGGCTGCTTTGGGCAGCAGATGACTACTCTGGGTGCTACTGCTAATTGCCAGCCCGGTAGGTGTCCAGGCCTCTGCTGGAGGCTTGTAAGGAATTCAAAGTGCCCACTCATTGCCAGCAGCAGCTCGTATTTGCAGGAATTAGAAACAAAAGCAAAATACATGATGGCCTCTCTACCCTGCTAAATAAGATCTCGAAATTGTGGGACCAGCCAGACACGGTAGCTCACGCGTAAAATCCCACCACTTTTGAAGGCCAAGGCGGGAGGATCGCTTGAACAGAATTCCAGGCTGCAGTAAGCTATGTTCACGCCACTGCACTACAACCTGGGTGACAGAGAGAAGTCCTGTCTCGAAAAAGAAAAGAAATTGAGGACCGATGGTCAGCTGGTCTGTATGTCAGAGCTACTTATTTTGTGAGGGCTCGACTCAGGGTACGGCCCGAGAGCAATTTGGGGAAGACACATTATATGTGAAGGAAGTAAAAGGGGCAAGAGCAGCGCAACCGATCAGTTCCGAGCAAGTGACCCCGAAGCCCTGTGAAGCGCACCGGAGCAGTTTGGGGGGAGGGGAGGGAGATTTCGAGGATTCCAGAACGCGTGGGCTTCACACCCACGGGTCCTTTCCCTGCCCAAACATCGGGTAAATAGCCGTCACAAAGATGTCGGGGCCAAATTAGGTTTCCCAGGTCACAAGGACCGACTCCCAGCCCCACACTAAAGTCACCTCAACAGGAGCGCAGCCATCTTGGGTTCCGGCCTGGACGGAAGTGACGCACGTGGTCCCGCCCCCTTAGGGTGGGGGTGGAGTGGGTAGTCCCGTGACAGCACCGGATTCTTTAAAAAGCTCCAGAACCTCTGCGCTCTTCTCTGACTAGATGGTGTGGTATTTTTTTCCGGTTCTTTGGCTTTTTCCTCCACTGACTCCTACCGGAATTTCAGTAGAAAAGCCGCAGGCTCAAAATCTGCGGTCTCGGTTCCTCCCGCATGCATAATCATTTTGTGTCACTTTACCGAACCACGAAGAGCGGACTTGCCCAAATTCTCCATTGAGGACTTGGCAGTCAGTTTCACTCCTCTCCCTCCAGGTCGGCCTAAAAACGTAGAGGTTGGCTGGCTTGCTGGGACACCCTGGAAAAAAGATTCTTTGGACCCCTGCCGTTCTAATGTGAAGGTTAACCCAGACAGATACACAGGTTGAGACCTAAATGAGGAGGGGTCTCGAGAGAACCTTGCTAACCACGGTTACCAAGAAGGAAAGAAGCCTTGATTAGGCCCCACAATTCCTGGACTTGAGCTGTGACATGAAACCTAACTCTCACTACTGGCCGAAGACAATGCTCCCTTGTTCCTTGTATCAGTGATAGGTGGGCGACACCCACAGCGAGAAGAACCTGGGATAAAGGGGATAACATACTTTGATTTATGTATGTACATAAACAGTTTTCAAGAACCCAAGCACAGGAATCAACGGCAGAGTACTCAAGACTAAAGAGAGACAAAGAGCAAGTAAGAAGGATGGGAATAGAGTGCAAAAGTTCTGGACCTTTCAGCGGGGGACTAGGGTGGGAAAGAACGAAGGGGACAACCCCATTCTGCAATAAAACATACCCAGTCACATTAATATTCAGATTGTATTTATATTTAGCACCCGTGCACTTTTCCTTTCAGGATTTAAATAGCACAAATTCATCAATTCTGAATTGACTGAGTAATATTATTTTATTTTTCTATGATGCTTGACCAAAAAAGCATTAGGATTGGAAGACACCTTGGAAACTCTCTAACCTATTCAGTGCAAGGATCTCCCTGACAGCAAATCTGCAAGACTCTGCTCCCAACAGTGAGACCTGGAAAAGTAAGCTTTAGGGTGGCTCACATTTGTAATCCCAGCACTTTCGGAGGCAGAAATGGAAAGATCATTTCAGGCCAGAAATTAGAAACAAGCCTTGGCAGCATAGCAAGCCTCTGTCTCTACCAAAATAAAAATTAAAACTTAAACAACAATAAAAAAAAAAACAAGCTTCACTTAGTGAACTGCTTGTTAATTAGAAAATTGTTGTATTGGGCGGCGCCTGTGGCTCAGTCGGTAGGGCACTGGCCCCATATACCGAGGGTGGCGGGTTCAAACCCGGCCCCCGCTGAACTGCAACCAAAAAATAGCTGGGCGTTGTGGCGGGCGCCTGAAGTCCCAACTGCTCAGGAAGCTGAGGCAGGAGAATCGCTTAAGCCCAGGAGTTGGAGGTTGCTGTGAGCTGTGTGATGCCATGGCACTCTCCCAAGGGCCATAAAGTGAGACTCTGTCTCTACAAAAAAAAAAAAAAGAAAATTGTTGCATTAAAATACAGCTTTCTACTATCAAACTTCCAGTAATTAATTCTACCATGAGCATTAACAAATCCAATGAATGCCTCTTCACTTAGCTTTTTTTTTTTTTTTGACACAGAGTCTCACTTTATCATCACCTTCGGTAGCGCACGGTGGTGTCACAGCTCACAGCAACTCCAACTCCTGGGGTTAGGTGGTTCTCTTGCCTCAGCCTCCTGAGTAGCTGGGACTACAGGCACCTGCCAATGCCCAGCTATTGTTTTTGCAGTTTGGCTGTGGCGGGGTTGAAACCTGCCACTGTCAATATATGGGACTAGCGCCCTACCCACTGAGCCACAGGCGCTGCCCAGCTTTTTAAATAATTTCTTTTCTTTTCCTTTTTAAATTTTATTTTATTTAGACAGAGTCTCACTTTTTCACCATGCCGTCATAGCTCACAGCAACCTCAAACTCTTAGGCTCAAACAATTCTCTTGTCTCAGCCTCCCAGTAGCTGGGACCACAAGGCCCACCTGTTTTTTAGAGATAGGGTCTGACTCTTGCTCAGGCTGGTCTCAAATCTGTGAACTCAGGACAATCCACCCACATCGGCCTACCAGAGTTCTAGGATTACAGGTGTGAGCCACCACACCCACCCTTCATAATTTCATTTATATATGTATTACATTTTTGCCAGAGTCTATGAGAAGTGCTGTAAGGAGATTCCAAGTTATAGATGCATATTGTCCTCAAGCTTATAGCCTTAGAAAGACCACTAAAATGCCTGTAGTCCCAGCTACGTGGAAGGCTAATGTCAGAAGATCACTTGAGGCCAGGAGTTTGAAGCTACCCTGGGCAACATATAAAGAGACCCCATCTCTTGAAAGAAAGAGAGAAGGGGGCGGCGCCTGTGGCTCAGTCTGTAAGGCGCCGGCCCCATATACCGAGGGTGGCAGGTTCAAACCCGGCCCCGGCCAAACTGCAACCAAAAAATTGCCGGGCGTTGTGGCGGGCGCCTGTAGTCCCAGCTACTCGGGAGGCTGAGGCAAGAGAATCGCTTAAGCCCAGGAGTTGGAGGTTGCTGTGAGCTGTGTGAGGCCACGGCACTCTACCAAGGGCCATAAAGTGAGACTCCGTCTCTACAAAAAAAAAAAAAGAGAGAGAGAAGGAGGGAAGCAGGGGAGGGAAGGGAAAAGAAGGAAAGGAAGGAAGGAAAGAAAGAAAGAAAGGAAAGTAGCAACTCCATGAAAAGAGTTTAGATAAAGCAGGTGGATAGATAAGGAGAAAGTGATTACTTACAATTGGGAGATAGAGTTAGGTAGAAATGTTGTCCATAATATTTGTAAACATGTTTTGATGATGATGATCTTCCTGTGGAATTTATATCAAGCCCCATATTTAGAGCTTCACAACCCAAATCTAACACAAATCACCAACCCCGCCAGGACTGCGGTCTGAGAAGATGGCTGGAAAGTACCCAGGAGACTGTGGCTTTAGGTGGATAAGTCTGCAATGGTCTCATGGTAGAAGCGATGATGACCATCCTTTCAAATCAACCTTTAGAGCTCATAACTCTAGAGGATTTATGGAAATTAATAAATCACAGTGAAAGTCAAACCAAGCAGAAGTCAAGACCTTTATCACCAGCTTTTCTTAGAAATAAGCAAGAGGAAGAAACAGTGTCTAGCCAAGGTCTCAGGTGAGAGAAAGGAAGGGGAAGAAAGAAAGGGAAACAGGCATAGTGGCTCACAACTGTAATCTTAGCACTTTGGGAGGCTGAGATGGGAGGATTGCTTGAGTTCAAGAGTTTAAGACCTGCCTGAGAAAGAGTGAGACCCCATTGCTACCAAAAATAGAAAAAATAAGCTGGGTGGGAGTGTTGCATGCACCTGTAGTCTCAGCTACTCAGGAGGCTGAGGCAAGAAGGTCAGTTGAGCCCAGGAGTTTGAGGTTGCAGTGAGCTGTCATGACACCATTGCACCTTACTCAGGGCGACAGAGTGAGGCCCTGTCTCAAAAAAAAAAAAAGTCAGGTCTAGTCATGTAGACATTCCCATCCCTAACTTCACCCCCAAACCTCCAAACTTTTAGGAGATTCTGATGATAAAAATAATTAAATCCAGCTTCTGTAGTCTGTCATTTAAGGCCCTTTACAAACTGGATTCGACTTTCTTGTTCAGTGTTGTTATGTCTGAACAAGTCCAATGCATGTATGACGCTTCAAGTTCCTCCAAATCAAGTCAAAGTTGGTGGCACAAGATCTGCCCTGAATATGCCTAATACTTCAAAAACACACCCAGCACACACATTTTTATCAACTCTTTTCCCTTGCTTTTGCTATTCTATCTGGTTACCTTCCCTATCTCCCTTTTCAAAAGGCAATGCTTCAAGGTTAGTCCCTAAGTAACATTGCCTGCTATGTGACTACTGCTTTTTCTGAACTTTATTAAATAAAATTTAGTTTGTTTTTAATCTTTCATATAACTTACTCAGTGTTCCTAATGTTGCAGCTGTATGTGACCACCTTTGTACTCTCAACACTCTGTCCATTACTAAAGTAATCATGGTTTATTATAGTTGGTTGTTGACGGGTTTGTCTTCTGATTGCTCCCACCTCCACCTCCCCAAAGTAGTTTTTTCCCCCCCTTTGGAGACAGACTCTTAGTTTGTCTCCTATACTGAAATGCAGTGGCACGATCATAGCTCACTGTAGCCTCGAACTCCCAGGCTCAAGTGATCCTCCTGCTTCAGTCTCTCAAGTAGTTAGGATTAAAGGTGCCTGCCATGGTGTCTAGCTAATAATTTTTTTTTTTTTTGAGACAGAGTCTCACTTTATCACCCTCGGTAGAGAGTACCATAGCATCATATCCCACAGCAACTTCAAACTCGTGGGCTCAAATGATCCTCTTGCCTCAGCCTCCCAAGTAGCTGGGACTACAGGCAGCTGCTACAATGCCAGGCTATTTTTTTTAGAGATGGGATCTCATTCTTACTCAGGCTGGTCTCTTACTCCTGAGTTCAAGTGATCCACCTGCCTCAGCCTCCCAGAGTGCTAGGATTACAGGAGTAAGCCACCATGTCCAACCTCCAGCTAATTTAATTTTTTTTTTAGAGACAGGGTCTTACTATGTTGGCCAGGCTGGTCTCAAACTCCTGGCCTTAAGCAATCTTCCTGCCTAGGCCTCTCAAAGTGCTAGGATTACAACCAAACTGATTTTGAACTCCTTGCAGGACTTAATTTTTATTTTCTTTCTATTACACTAATTCACATACCTTACATATAGCTAGTACTCAATACAATTTTGATGCCTTGCTCTAAATTAAAATGGATTTAAAACTAAAGCACGACACATTGAAGAAGTCCCTTACAAAGAGGGAAAGGTCAGGGGCTTCTTCCCTTGAGAAGGGAAGAAGAGAGAAAAGCTTCTATCTGGAAAGAATCACCCAGTATCCAGGGAAATGAAGGGGGAAAAAAAATAAAACTCCCAAAAGACCTGGTCATCTCAAGAAGTCTGTGTACACGTCCAGCCTGTGGTAGTCAAGGTAACAAGGGTTATCCTATTTTCAGACTTCTCTAGGGGAAACCTGCCTCTAGTCCCAGAGCTCTGAGGCAGCTCCCCTTAGGAAAGAAAGCTAAGGAGGAGCCCCTTTTTATGGCCTTTGGATTGAGGTTTCCTGCCTATCTATCCCTTAGAGGAGTGTGTGTGCGTCCTTTTTTCTGTCCCTCTCTCACCACCCCCTAACATTCCAGCCTGGGGCAGGGGGAGGCCAGTAGACACAAAGCCCTCTGTCTATGGGGTGGTATGTGTCCCCCCACCCCTCTACCCAGACTATACAATGCCCCTTCTGCTCCCTGTTACTCTGCCCCTCTCCCCACCACCTCTCAACTGCACATGCCAGGCTGCAATTGGTTCTTGGTTCAGGACAGCCCCCTCATACTGGGGCTCCAGGGGATTTTAAGCAGGTTCCAGGAACCCCCGCTCAGTTCCTGGTCCCCCACTCTCTCAACCCCACAGATGCTCTGGGCCCCTGCCCCTGCCCCAGCCATGGCTCCTGGGGCTCCCTCATCCAGCCCCAGCCCTATCCTGGCTGTGCTGCTCTTCTCTTCTTTGGGTAAGTGGAGCCACGCTAGTCTGGGAGCCTGGGGATGCAGGCTGTCTCTCAGCAACCTCCCACTGTCTTTGTTGCACTCCCCACTACAATCAAAGAAAGAGCAAGCAGGAGCAGGAAGGTGACATTATATTCAGAGAGAAAAAAAAATGTATACCTTTGGAAGCAGGCAGTAAAGATATTCCATGAAGGGAAATGGTAAGAGAAAGTGTGGAGCAAGCTTCTTTGAGTGGGCATGGCTGGACCCAGGTTGTTTGCTTAGGTGCAGGGAGACCTAACCTTAATTTCCCAGAAGAGAGAAATCAGAAAGTGTGATCTAAGAAGAGAGCCCAGGGTTTGTGGTCTTAGCCTCTCAGATACTTTGACTCTTAGTGCCTCAGTTTCTCTCTGTGGCTCCTCATCTATTATGTGGGTGAATGGGGTAGAAGGGAAGTTCTGGGAGATTCTGGAATTGTGTCCTTTTTTTTTTTTTTGACACAGAATCTCACTATGTCGCCCTCATTAGAGTTCTGTGGCGTTACAGCTCACAGCAACCTCAAATTCTTGGGCTTAAGTGATTCTCTTGACTCAGCCTCCCAAGTAGCTGGGACTACAGGTGCCTGTCACAATGCCCAGCTATTTTCTTGTTGCAGTTGTCATTGTTGTTTAGCTGGTCCGGGCCAGGCTTAAACCCGCCAGCCTCAGTGCATGTGGCTGGCATTGTAACCACTGTGCTACGGGCGCCAAGCCTGGAATCTTGTCCTTCTAAAGCTATCTTTCATAAGTTGACCAATCCTTTCTTTGCTCCCTCTGGCAGATGGTGGGTAAGCAAGAGAAGGTCAAAGCAGGATGATTTGATAGATCATTTTCTTCTCTGAACTGCCCTGAATCATAGCACAATGAGTGAGCAATAGGCAAGCTGGGGTGAGAGAGGGACAGTGAGGGGAGAGGGGCTGCTGAGAATGCTCCAGGTTGCCTGCTGTCAGCTCCTTAAGTTCTAGACTCTTCTGGGCTTTACTGGACTATTCTGGGGTACCTCGAAATATGTTAAGGACAGGGAATCAGAAAAGGGCATGGTAGGAGAAATGAGTAGAAAGAATCTTGGAGCATAGCAGGAGGGAGAGTTCTGTCCCAACACCTGTCCCACTGATAGAACCACTGGACAGAACTGAGAAGGGTAATGGCTAATATTGTAACAGGGGGAATAGAAGTTAGAGCCAGTGAACAGCCTCATGGGCTATGTTGGGGATTTCCAAGAAGTCTATAGGGCAGAAGTCCCAGGAGGTGAGTAAATGATATTGCATGCAGAGGTGGGAAATTTGGGACAATGGGTATGGGGGGGTGGCATAAATCCCCCAACATTGGTCTGACAATGGGACTTTCTTTTTTTTGGTTGCTTCCTCCTCCTCTTGTAGAACAAAAGGGTCTACAGTTGCCCTACCACAGGCCAGCCCACACACATAGTCTTTCTGGAATGACCATCCTTGTGTGGGTGAGTCCTGAGGGTGGCACTGGGCCAGAATGGCCAAAAGGAGGATAAGGGCATTTGAACCACAGAGGGCTCACATGCAGAGTTCTGGGCTTGGGGTCTTGTTCTGTAACTAGCTGAGAGGAGTAAATAAGGTCTTTTCCTCTTTGTCTCCCAAGTAAAAAGCAAGCCAAATGGGAATCAGGGATTCAGCAGTGAGAATAGTTGTGCCAGGGGAGAAGACTTACGTTCTTTAGTTAGCTTTATTTTTTTTTCCTGCGAGAAATTTGGGTGTGCTGTACTGTGAAACACTATGCAGCTGTTAGAACTAAGATTGCTGTCTGGGTGGCGCCTGTGGCTCAGTCGGTGAGGCGCCGGCCCCATATACCGAGGGTGACGGGTTCAAACAGAAAAATAGCTGGGCGTTGTGGCGGGCGCCTGTAGTCCCAGCTACTCGGGAGGCTGAGGCAGGAGAATTGCTTAAGCCCAGGAGTTGGAGGTTGCTGTGAGCTGTGTGAGGCCATGGCACTCTACCGAGGGCCATAAAGTGAGACTCTGTCTCTACAAAAAAAAAAAACTAACTAAGATTGCTGTCTATGAATCAACATAGAAGGCTCCTCCAGATACATATATTATTAAGCAAAAAAAAAAGTAGAATATAATGCAGTGTGAATATAAAAAAAGAAAGCTCTACAAAATAAAAGTATTTGTTATAAATACATGTATATCTTGAATGTATTGAGTTCATATTGATTTTGATTCTTAGGAAAAGCATGTGCATTAAACTGATACATGTAACAGTGGTTATATCTGGGAGGGGACTGACCACAGAAAAGAAATTGGTTGGGGTGGGTGTTAAGGGAAACTTGAGCTTTATTTCTTTTGTCTTTTTCTTTCTTTCTTTCTTTCTTTTTTTTTTTTGAGACAGAGTCTTACTTTATTACCTTTGATAGAGTGCTGTAGCATCATAGCTCACAGTAACCTCAAACTTTTGGGCTCAAGCGATTATCTTGCCTCAGCCTCTGGAATAGCTGGGACTACAGGTGCCCCCACAACGCCTGGCTATTTTTAGAGATAGAGGTCTCACTCTTGCTCAGGCTGTTCTCAAACCCATGAGCTCAGGCAATCCACCCGCCTTGGCCTTCCAGAGTTAGCTTTATTTGTATTGCTTGAATAGTTTGTAAGAAAACATAGTATGTATTACCTGAATAATTCATAATAAATTTCAAAAATGTAAAACTCTGCATCTAAAGGATAGCATAAGAGCAAGAAACTGACACAAAGGGAAAGTGAGGCATGATAACAAAAACCTAACCATCTAGAAGTCTTCAGGAGAATTCTTTCTCACCTCTGCGTAGTCGCATTTGGCTTTACCGATGTGACTTTCATAATGATGAGAGAGAGAAAAGATCTCAGGAGCACAGATTGGCCTTACAGTGGCTCCTCTTTGCTTAAGGGGTGGAACAGGTCCTTGTGGGGGGAGGGAGAAAGAGTTTTGTTACTAACAATTTCATTCCCTCTACAGACATGCTGAATGACTTGAACAGACACAGCATTTATGTTCATCTATTCATTCCAAAGAGCGAGTTTGGCCTCAGAATTTATGATTTCTTCCCAATCTTGGCTATGACCTCTGACCTGTGACTCAGCCCTTGACTTCCTATGATGTCATTCCTTCTATATCCCTTAGTGGGTCCATATATGTGTCTCACTCTCCCTTTGTGCTTGCAGTGCTGTCCCCGGCCCAGGCCATTGTGGTTTACACAGACAGGGAAGTCCACGGTGCTGTGGGCTCCCGTGTGACCCTGCACTGCTCCTTCTGGTCCAGTGAGTGGGTCTCAGATGACATCTCTTTCACCTGGCGCTACCAGCCCGAAGGGGGCCGAGATGCCATTTCAGTGAGTGTCTGGGGAGAATCCTGGGGTTGGATAACAAAAAGGGTGCTTCAAAGAACACTAGAAAAGAGAACTTGGTGGGGTGGCGCCTGTGGCTCAGTCGGTAAGGCGCCAGCCCCATATACCAAGGGTGGTGGGTTCAAACCAGGCCCCGGCAGAACTGCAACCAGAAAAAAAAAAAAGAAAAGAGAACTTGTGCTGAGCCAGAAGCCCAACCTCGGCGAGCTAGGGCCTGTTTGCATGGTTCTGCCTCCCTCCAGAACTACCCCCTTCATCCCCAAATCCCTTCCTCTGAGTCTGGAGCTAAGCTTTGACAGCTCTGTTCTCACTGGGGTTCTCTCTCATGCTTCCCCTTGTTCCTCCTAGATCTTCCACTATGCTAAGGGACAACCCTACATTGATGAGGTGGGGACCTTCAAAGAGCGTATCCAGTGGGTAGGGGACCCTCACTGGAAGGACGGCTCCATTGTCATACACAATCTAGACTACAGTGACAATGGCACTTTCACCTGTGATGTCAAAAACCCTCCAGACATAGTGGGCAAGACTTCTCAGGTCACACTCTACGTCTTTGAAAAAGGTGTGAAGGGGTGGGGGTCTGGGAGGCAGTTCAGGGAGGGGCTGAGGGAGGACTGATAAGCTGGGGGAAGAGGCAAAAAGCCCAGCCTAATGACGGTGGCTCTAGGAGGGTGGGCAGACGGCAGCCTTGGCTGGGAGTCCTCTATCTTCAATCGCAGGGAACAGGTATAGGGCTCGAAACCCCAGAGATAGGTCCCTGCTTATACCTTCACTTCTCTTCCTTCCACTCCTAGTACCAACCAGGTACGGGGTGGTGCTAGGAGCTGTGATTGGGGGTGTCCTCGGGGTGGTGCTGCTGCTGCTGCTGCTGTTCTACCTGGTTCGGTACTGCTGGCTGCGCAGGCAGGCGGCCCTGCAGAGGCGGCTCAGGTAAGAGGCGGGGTTGATTCCCTTCCCCTACCCCATCCGGGAGGAGACTGTTCAGTTGGTGGGCGGGCCGAAGGAAAAAGGAAGCTGTGTCTCGGGTGCAAGGGGTTGTGGCCAGGCCAAATCCACAGCGCCTCCTTTTCCTGCAGTGCCATGGAGAAAGGGAAATTGCACAAGCCTGGAAAGGACTCGTCCAAGCGCGGGCGGCAGGTTAGCGGGACTTGGGGCCTGGGCAAGCTGGGGAGGTGAACTCTGGGAGCCGCCAGGCAGCGTGAGGAATGGGATGGAAACTGTCAAGCCCCACCAGATCTGGAATGATGTGTGCACCTCTCCCCCCAGACGCCAGTGCTGTATGCCATGCTGGACCACAGCAGAAGCACCAAAGCTGCCAGTGAAAAGAAGAAGGGACTGGGGGAGTCTCGCAAGGATAAGAAATAGCGGTTAGCGGGCCGGGCGGGGGGTCGGGGGTTAGGGGTGGAGTCTTCCAAAGGCTCTCAGGTGGTGGTCATCGAAATGGAGCTACGAAAGGATGAGCAGAGCTCGGAGCTCCGCCCTGCTGTCAAGTCCCCCAGCAGAACCAGCCTCAAAAACGCCCTCAAGAACATGATGGGCCTGGACTCGGACAAGTGATCACCACCTCCCAGGCCCTGCCAGAGCAGGGAGACCTAGGCTCCTCTTACTCCGGTCTAGGTGCTTTCCTCTCTCGCTCCCCCGCCCCGCCCTGCCCTGCCCTTATCTCCCCTTGAGATGTAAGTTTCATTCCAGAAGTCTTTATGCAGGCGCTTGTATTCTCCGCCACCTTCACCCCCTGGCTTTCTGGGAACCCAAGGGCTGAGCCTACCCCTCATCTGCCCCAAGGGTTGTGTGTTTGGTGCCTGTCCCTCAAGCACCAAGAAGAAAGGGAGCTTGATACCCTCTGCCTCAACCCCAGGCCACCTGGCATTCCCATCCTGTCCCTCTAGCTCTTTCTTCTTCTGCCCTTCACTTCTCCTTCCCCTCTATCGGGTGGTCCAGCTTATACTCTGTCCTCCCAGCTAACACCCAGATCATACTCTCCTTCAGGGTTTATTTAGGTTGTTGATTATTTTTTATTTTTAATCCATTCTTTGTTTACCTGCGACCTTGCTCTGCCCTCACCCCCATGACTGAGGAACAATGACGTCATGTGGCTTTTGCAATTCCTCCCCCCTCCCCCCTTAAGTCCTTAATGGAGAGCCAGCCCAAGCAGAGGGGCCCCAATCCTCAAACCCTGGCTGTAGCATTGGTGCTCCCTGACCACTTTGGAGCACTGCTCTGGGACTCAAGGTCTTGGGGAAGGAGAGGGAGTGAAATCCTGGATCCTCAAAGGTCAGGGGGTAGAGGAGGGGGCAAATGAGCCTTAAGAAATGCTGTTTAAACAACCACACAGAAAGCAGGAAAAACAAATGGGAAGTAGAGAGGAAAGGAAAAGGCTGCACTCCAGCCACAGGGGATTCTTAGGATTTTTTTTTTTCTATATTCTGTATATTTCTTCTCAAACCTCCAAATGTCCGTAAATGTTTAATAAAACTGACATTTCCAGAAGCTGCTGCCTCCATCTCGAATTTTTTAATTCTCCTGTCTCTTAAAAAAAAAAAGGAACAAAGAAAGAAAAAAAGAATAGAAAAATTAGTCTGAATTCATTTTAATATAAAAGCTAATAGATTCTATATATAGCTTGTAGGGGGTGGGAGAGAGCACTTAGTCACAACTCAATAAAGTTGGGAATATCTAAGCTCAAGATTCTTTATTAGTTAAGATAGTAATCTATCCATTATTCATTAGATAGTTGCACTCTGCTTAAATTTTCCCAGCTGTTACAAGAGTCAAATGAGACTTTATGTCACTTCTGAGATATAGCATAACTCAAACTTTCTCATTTAATTACACGTGTGTTATAAAATTTATCAGCCACCTACATTTTGCTAGCTCAGTTTACTCAATTATTTTAATAGTTCTGATTCCATCAAGAAAACATATTTCAACCTTTCCACTACGCATTTTCACAAGCATTATACACTTCCATGGGTTTATCCAGGACTGTGCCCCTTTTCCACTATTCCCACCAACGTAAGCCACATCTTTTCTCTCCTCTGCAATAAAGCATTAAATAAAACCTAAAATAATGATTCAGGTAAAGGCAAATGGCATTCTTATATGGGAAACTTTGAATCCCATCTAATTATTACTTTAAAATAAATTATTCACAATTCTCAGTGCATTATTAATAATAACATTAATTTTAACTAGGCATACATGTGAACATTTTTAGAATTATTTAAAGCCTCTTTCAATGTTAACCTCAAAACTAAAAAAATCATGAACCAATTTATAAATATACATATGAAAAGCCTAAATAAAACATTAGCAAATAGAATCCTACAGTTAGTCAAAAAAAAAAAAACCAATAAATTATGACCATGAAGAATTTATTCTGGGAATGAAATCTAACAAAATTTATTATATTAACCTGAGGAAAAACATAATTATATCAAAAGAAAACGTTAAAACAAAAGCACCAGCCTGCGGAAGAACAAGACCCCATTTTTACTAAAAATAGAAAAACTTACCAGGCATAGTGTGGACACTTGTCCCAGTTATGTGGGAAGGGGAGGCAAGAGGATTACTTGAGTCTAAGAGTTTCAGGTTGTTGTGAGCTATGACGCCATTGCATTCTAACCTGGGGCAACAGAGTGAGACGCTGTCTCAAATAATAAACACATTTCTATAACAAGAAAATAGAAAATAGGCCTAGTTACTACAGTACTCATTTGCATAATTGGTCATAGAGCCATAATTGACATCTATTTTCTGTATTTCCCTGCTGTCAGCCAGAACCTCAGATAGTCAGGGGGGGAGCGACCCAAACTTCCATTTCTGACTTAAGGCCTTAGTTCTCAGTTGTCTTGCCTTTTTTTTCTGTTGTTGTTGCTATATTTGTCCATTAACCTTTACTATTAGGCATGAAAGTTCTAAGTGGTGCTTCCAGAGAATCCCCTGGGTTCCAAAAATAGCTTTTCTTATCCCTGCTGTGCAATAGCAACTCAATTTCCCCTAAGTAATCAGGATTGTAATTGCAAATCTGGCTCAACTTTTATGTAATGAAGTTGTGAGCTCTTTTTCAATTGCTGTGGACCCCCAGGTTGAAGATTATGTAACCTGGGCATGCCCCAATGAACCAAGCTTGCAACCATGGGCAAAACCTAAGTGCTTGGACTAGGAGTAGGGACCGAATTAAGAAGATGCTGCAAAATCCAGAATCCAATCAGATTGTGCTCTGGAATCACTCCACAGCAGGATCCAGTCAGCATATGTTTCCTGGCATCACCCCCATCGTAAGTTCCTATCAGATCACACCTCCTCATTACCATCTGACTATAAAACCAGCCCAACCCTCAACACACTGTTTTGCAATTTATCCCCAGTGTGCTCCTTACTTGTGTCAAATACTAACCAACAGCTATAACCAACTTGGCTGTGTCCTGGGCCTGATACATGCCAAGTGAGGGCACCACTCCATTTGGGAGGTAACAAGGTCAATCAGACCAGCCAATGGAGTACAGTAGTCTCCCCTTAATATGGAAGATATGCTCCAAGACCCCCAGTGGATGCCTGAAACCATAGGTAGTACCGAACCCTGTATATGCTATGTTTTTTTCGTATACATCCATACCTGTGATAAAGTTTATAACTTAGGCACAGTAATAGGTTAACAACAATAACTACTAACAAAAAAGAATAATTGTAACAATATGCCAAGATTACTACTCTTACATTTTGGGCCATTATTAGGTAAAAGAAAGAGGGTTACTTGAACACAAGCACTTCCATGATAACAGACAGCTACTAAATAACCAATAGGTAGGTAGGGTATACAGTACAGATATGCCAGACAAAGGGATGATTCGTGTTTTGGGTGAGATGGAGGGGGTTCAAGATTTCATCGTGCTACTCAGAACAGCACACAATTTAAAATTTATGAATTATTTATTTCTGGAATTTTCCATTTAATAATTTTGGACCAAGGTAGACTGTAGGTAACTGAAGTCTCATGAAACCTCATATAAGGGAATGTGGGGAACTACTACAATCTTTTTTTTCTTTTTTTTTTTTTGGCCTGTTGGTTCAGTGGCATGTAGAATCCAGATGGCCTTGTGACATTCTCATCTTCCAAGTGTACAAAAATGGTTACTGTGTTCACTGGTGGATGTAATGTCCATTTGGGGACTAAGTCCTCCAAACCAGCAAAGCTCAAAGTCTCTGGCAAACAAAAATTCTCTAAGTGGGTTATCAGGTATAATAGTAAAAGAGTTAAAAAAAAAAAAAAAAGAGTCACACCACTTCCACCCCCTGACTCCTAAGCCCTTATGTAATGGACTATGTAATGGACTCTAATTTAAAGCACATACTGCATCTTGTAAGATGGATCCTTTGGGGGTGTTGTCCCTTAACTGTGAGTCTTCAATAAGCCCTTCCATGTGTTGACTAGGCATCTGCCTCCAGGTGATGGGAAATGTGGTAGAATCACTTAATTCTATGAGTATGAGCCCATTACTTCCCTTCCTTTGTTGTGAAATAAGTTTCTTGATTAGACACAATGCTACAGGGAATACCATAAGTATGGATAACACATTTTATGAGTCCAAAAATTATGGTCCTGGCAAAAGCGTATGGACAAGGAAAGAATACATTCAGAAGGTTTCCATTCCAGTGGAGATAATTCTCCTTCCCCTCCATGAAGGAAAACATCAGTGCAATTAACCTGCCATGAAGTGGTTAGTTAGTCCCCTCAGGGAAGTGCATATTAGGGACTCAGTGTTGGTTTCTGCTGTTGACAGATCAGGAGCTCAGTAGTAGCATTGATCAGATAAGCCTTGGTAATGGGAAGCCTATGCTGCTCAGTTCATGCATAGCCTTGTTCAAGGGCCTATTGAACCAGCGCTGAGGTAGGCCAGGAAAGAGTCTGTGTCCATTGTGAGTGTTCCATTCACATATCTCTTCTTCACAAAGATATAGATAAATATTTATTACAAGAAATTGTCTGTCATGATTTTGGAGGCCAAGAAATCCCAGGATCTGCAGAGAAGCCCCAGGATCTGCAGTCTGCTAATGGTCTAAGTTCTAGTCCAAGACTGAAGGCAGAAAACCCAGCTCAAAGACTATCAGGCAGAGGAAGTGAATATTCTCTTGCTCAGCCTTTTGTTCTATTTAGACCTTCAATAGATTAGAGGAGGCCCACTCACAATTGGGAGGACAATCTGCTTAATTCAGTCTACTGATTCAAAGGGTAATCTCTCGGGCGGCGCCTGTGGCTCAGTGAGTAGGGCGCCGGCCCCATATGCCGAGGGTGCCGGGTTCAAACCCAGCCCCGGCCAAACTGCAACAAAAAAATAGCCGGGCGTTGTGGCGGGCGCCTGTAGTCCCAGCTGCTCTGGAGGCTGAGGCAAGAGAATCGCGTAAGCCCAAGAGTTAGAGGTTGCTGTGAGCCATGTGACGCCACGGCTCTCTACCGGAGGGCGGTACAGTGAGACTCTGTCTCTACAAAAAAAAAAAAAAAAAACAAAGGGTAATCTCTCAACTACAGCTTGAACTTTACATAACAAATGTAAGCAAGTAACCTAATTATTTGTACCCTCATATACTAATCTGTAATAAAAAAAAATGTTAATCTCATCCAGAAACACTATCACAGTCACACCCAGGATAATGGTTAACCAAATATCTTGGCACCCTGTGACTGAAACAAGTTGACACTTAAAATTAACCATCACATACTTTGCATTTACATATAAAATGGAGTTCCGGTCCAGGTTCCCTCGGATAGTAATAGGTTTTTACCTACATTAATATCCACAAGGACTTTAAAAGTCATGTGGGGTATGGGACAATTCTTTTCTGTGGAGCACTGTCCTGGTCATTGCAGTATTTCTAGCACTCTTGGCTCCTAAATACCAGGAACCTCCACCACCACCTCTCTCTTTCTGTCTCTGACTCTGCCTCTCTCTCTTTCTCTCTATCTCACACACACACTCTCAAAAAATACCCTCACAGGGTGGTGCCTGTGGCTCAAGGAGTAGGGCGCCTGTCCCATATGCCGGAGGTGGCGGGTTCAAACCCAGCCCTGGCCAAAAACCACAAAAAAAAAAAAAAAAAAAATACCCTCACAGTTTCCCAAAATGTCCCCTAGAGGGCAGTACATTCTCCTTGTTGAGAAGTGATTTAGGGGAGTGAATAAGGCCTGGCGCCTTTTCATCAGTTAGAAGAATTTAGCTTAGCTTCAGAATACTCACACCTAACTCACTGTTAGAGTCTAATGTGAGCCTTTTGACCCTTTTTTTCCTTGTGGGACAGAGTCTTGCTCTCTCATCCAGGCTGGAATGCAGTGGCGCAATCATAGCTCTCTGTAGCCTAGAGCTCCTGGACTCAAGTGTTCCTACCACCTCAGCTTCCTGAGCAGCTAGGACTGTAGATGCACACAACCACCACCCCTACATTAATTTTCTTCCCCCCCCCCTTTTTTTTTTTTTGTAGTTTTTGGCCATGGCTGGGTTTGAACCTGCCACCTCCGGTATATGGGGCCGGCGCCCTACTCCTTTGAGCCACAGGCGCTGCCCAATTTTCTTCCTTTTCTTAGTGAGGAGGGCTTGCTATGTTGCCCAGGCTGGCCGTAAACTCCTGGTCCTGCCACCTAAATGTCCTAAATGTAGCTGAATAGCACCAGCTACAGCTAGGTACAGTGGCTCACACCTGTAATCCTAGCACTCTGGGAGGCCGAGGTGGGAGGATCCCTTGAGCTCAGGAGTTCAAGACCAGTCTGACCAAAAGCAAGAGCCCATCTCTACTAAAAATAGAAAAATTACTCAAGTGTTATAGTGAGGGCCTGTAGTCCCAGATACTCAGGGGGCTGGGGCAGGAAGATTGCTTAAGCCCAGGAGTTTGAGGTTGCTCAGAGCTAGCTGAGGCCATGGTACTCTAGCCCAGGCCAACAGTGAGACTCGTCTCAAAAAAAAAAAGAAAAAAAACAAGCACCAGCTACTGTGCCTAGCCCTTCTTTCTAGGCCCACATAAGTCTGAGCTCCATTTCTGGGGCTCAGTTTACATATTATTAGCCCTTCCTCCCACATAAGTCTGAGCCCCATTTCTCTATCCATTGCACTTCAAGCTGCTTTCAATTCCAGAAAGCCTGACCACATGTTCCCTGGGGCACCAGAGAGGCAGCTGGATGAGCAGATCAAGGCATTGATACAGTTCTGAGAGGAGTCTGCTAAAGCAGTCAGATAAAGCCAGGATCTGGTTCTCCTCTGGAAGGATGAGGGACAAGAAGGGATACAGATCAGACTTGTCTAGGTTATGAGGGACCTCCTGAGCTTATCTCAGGGAAGCTCTGTCCTCTCTGCCCTCTAAGCTAGGCTGGCCAACATCCTGGACAACCAGTCTGCTGCCCTTCACTTATGCAGTGCCTTATCAGTGTAGTACAAAAGGCATAGATTCTGGAGCCAGACTGCCTTAGTCCTGGTCCTGGATTAACCACTCACTTGCCTTGGGCAGGTTATTAAATATCTCTGTGCTTTAGTTTCTCCATCAATAAAATGGGGATAATAATAATATCTATGTCATTGAGTTGTAAAAATTAAATGAGTTAATATACATAAATGTGCTTGGAATAATAATGTGAAAATGCAGCAATTTACAAATCTTAGGTATCACCCTATTACCATTCATGTCCTATGGGTAGCATAAGGCTAGAGAATTGCCCCAATCTGGCGGATGAGCATCCCTGAGGACTCAAACTCTGATGAAACCTGAGATGACAGAGAGTTATGCGCAGATAAGAACTCCCTCAGTGGTCCAGGCACGGTGGCTCATGCCTATAATCCTAACACTCTGGGAGGCTGAGGCAGGTGGATAGCTTGAGCTCACGAGTTCCAAATCAGCCTGAACAAAAGTGAGACCCATCTCTACTAAAAATAGAAAAACTGAGGCAAGAGGATCACTTAAGCACGCTACTGTAGGTTGCTGTGAGCTATGATGCCACAGCACTCTATCCAGGCAACAGCTTGAGACTGTCTCAAAAAAATAAATAAATAATAAAAAAAGAACTCAGATCTAGTGGGCAGGGCTCCTCTCGCTTCTTTCTCAAATATCTAAACAACTGGTGAGTAAGGAAGGCCTATGATGATGACTGTGGTGAAAACGATCATGCCAATGAGTGAAGCATGATGCTGGGGGGTTGGGTTCACCCTCATCTAACAGAAGGAAGGAAGGAAGTAGCCAAGGAGGGAATGAGGAAGCTTTTCCTGCAGCCTTGTGAACAGCCTTGCTTTCTGACTATCTGTGGACTGTGAGTCTCTGCCTTTGAAGATCTGGGGTCACGGCAGGGTGAGGTGGCTCATGCCTGTAATCCTAGCACTGTGGGAGTCCCAGGCAGGTAGATTGCTTGAGCTCATGAGTTTGAGACCAGCCTGAGCAAAAAGCGAGACCCCGTCTCTACTAAAAATAGAAAAACTGAGGCAAGAGGATTGCTTGAGCCCAAGTTGGAGGTTGCTGTGAGGTATGATACTATGGCGCTCTATCCAGGGTGACAGCTTGAGTTTCTGTCTCAAAAAGAAAAGGAAAGAAAGAAAAGAAAATTGGGGGTCAGGACTGTCCGGCCGGGACACCATATCTCTGGCCCCGACCCAGGCCCTAGTTGGAGCCGAGACACCAGGTCTCCAGCCTGGCCCACTCAACTGTACGGACCGGGGCCGCTGCGCCTGCTTATTCCGGGCAGGTCTCGTTCAGGTCTCGGATGCCGAAGCACCTTAGAAGTCACAGTCAGGGCTCGGCGCCCATAGCACAGTAGTTACGGTGCCAGCCACATACACGGAGGGTGGCGGGTTCGAACCCGGGCCCTGGCCAGCTATAAACTGCAACAAAAAAATAGCCAGGCGTTGTGGCAGACGCCTGTAGTCCCAGCTACTTGGGAGGCTGAGGTAAAAGAATCGCTTAAACCCAAGAGTTTGAGGTTGCTGTGAGCTGTGACGCCATGGCACTCTACCCAGGGCGACATAGTAACACTCTGTCTCAAAAAATAAAAAAATCAGTCAGTGTCAGTAGGAGCGAGCATCTCAGCAGCAGTCTTAGTAGGGCAGCGCGGATCAGGCATCCTCTGAGCAAGAAGCGGAGCCAAAGGAGGAGCCCCACCGGAGCCTTGACTAGCTTCTCTGGTAGCTGCTTATACAAGTGATACACCACAGGTGTGGAGACTGCTATGCAATAAAGTACATGTTCTCAACTCATGCTCTCACATGCTCTCCTGCTCTTTAATGAGAGACCAATGATGTTAAATCCCTTCCCCAATCCCTTATTGCCAACAGGTGTCTCCTACACAGAACTGCCACACAACCAGAAAGAAAGGAATATTCATACTCATCTTAATACAAAATGCAAATCTCCTGACCCCTCAATTCCTTGGTTTTCTGAGGCACAGATGGCAAAGGAGCTACGTTCAGAAAGAAGACGATGAAGAAAAAGAAGACAGCAGCTCACTGGAGAGTGAGTTGGGTGAGGGCTCGTTCTCAGGAACTGAGTACAGCAAGGACAAGGATGCTGCCAGGAGACATGCTTACTGCAAACACTTCCAGAAATAAGGGAAAGTCAGCCAGGGCAGGAAAGGTAGAAAGAGAGGCAAAGAAGTGGGCAGGAAGGGCAGCTCTCAAAAAAGACATCAGCGCAGGGATTAACTGCAAGAGGAAGAGATGGAAGGGATGCAAGTGGACAAAGCCGGATCTGTACTGGGGCAAGGTCAGGGGAAAGACCAGGAAACACCACAAGGCCCTGAAAATAGGATTACAGGCTCATCCAGGGAGCAGAATCCTGGTAACTTCAACTGCCTGAATTACCCATAAGACCTTCATCTCCAATTTTGAGCTTTGGGAACATATTCAAAAGTGTATCCTGGGCTCAGATCTCTAGACCTCTCCTATGTCTATCAGGACTATAATTCCAGCTCTGCCACCCCTACACAGTTGAAAAAGCACCAAGAGAGATTATCAGTGATATGGATGTGATATTGTGATATAATAAGAAATATATATTTGGTCTTCCTCCCCCAGTCCTGGCACAGAATTCCGAAAACACTTCGAATTTTCTGAGTAAGCCAGGTGCAGTAGTGCGTGCCTGTAGCCCCAGCTATTCTGGAGGATCAAGTGGGAGGATTGCTGGAGACCAGGAGTTCAAGTTGGTACCTATGATCACACCTATGAATAGTCATTGCACTCCAGTCTGGGCAATATAGCCGGACACTATACCCTCCCCCACAACCAATTTTAAAACAAAAAATAATAATAAAAATAGTTTTTTTGAACAGCCACAAAAGCTGTAAAAGATAATAATTAAAAAAAAGAATTTCCATGGGTGGCGCCTGTGGCTCAGTGAGTAGGGCGCCGGCCCCATATACTGAGGGTGGCAGGTTCAAACCCAGCCCTGGCTGAACTACAACCAAAAAATAGCCGGGCGTTGTGGCGGGCGCCTGTGGTCCCAGCTGCTCGGGAGGCTGAGGCAGGAGAATTGCGGAACCCAAGAGCCAGAGGTTGCTGTGAGTCCTGTGACATCATGGCACTCTACCCGAAGGCGGTAAAGTGAGACTGTCTCTACAAAAAAAAAAAAAAAAGAATTTCCTGAGTGGTAGGAGTAAGGGGAGCATCTTTTGTTATTCATAAGCACCTCTGATTTATAGCCAGTTGGCTGGAAATACAGGTCACAACCCTAAGCTTGCAACTGGCATTAACTCTGGGTAGTTTCTCATAACTGAATTGTAAGGTACCCAGCTGGTGTCCAGAGGATTGAAGAACTGCTCAATGTGAGGGGGAAAACGCATACCTTTGGTTTCAGAAGTGTTGACTATAAGAAAAATACAAATTATTTTCTTTTTAGCTTTCTTCCTTGACTGTTTCTTACGCATATCTCTTCTGCTAAGCCATTTATAATGGCATTCACCAATTCCCCCAAAGACTTGCAGTTTTTGCTCCACAAAACAAAGCACTCAAGTATAACTCTTCAGTAATTAGTACTTCAGGACTATTTCTCCAACGGTAGGTACTAAAGGGACAGGAAAGAGAAGAAGGGTCTAGAGCCCCAAGGTAGAGATCCCAGGCCACACCCTAGGGCCCAAGGAGGAGTTACAGGCATGCCACAGATAAGAGGTTCCATTTGAGTAATAAGCAGTGTGGATCCTAGAGAGAAAAACTAGATTTCAGAACCTTTATGGAGACTACTACCCTGTTTCCCCAAAAATAAGACCTACTTACAGGAAAGATAAGACGTCCCCTGAAAATAAGACCTAGCGCATCTTTGGGAGCACACCTTAAAATAAGACACTGTCTTATTTTCAGGGAAACAGGGTAGTTCAGCAAAAGATGCCCAAGTCTCTCTTTCTGGTTAGAACTATCTTTCCCAGAGGAACACTATGTTTTTTGCTACTGTACACTTTTAAAAAATATGTATGAGAACAAGCATAACACTTTGGAAGCTTGAGATGGTAAAAGGAAAAATCATTTCAGCGCTATGTTCCAGATCAGTGCGGCAAAAAACAAATCAGCAGATATTCCCCAAAAAGCAGAGTCTACAAGAGAGGTGACAAAAAACTCCCCCATTGCCTTAGCAGCAGCCAACTCACAAAAGCCCACATAAGCAGGAACAGGAAGCACCTGTCTTACCTCAGTTTCCACAGGGACAAATTAAGATAAAGCACCAGCCAATTCTCATCTCATGTCCATGGAACAAGGGAACAAGGAATACTTTTGTTTTGCTAAGACACACTGTACACACACCAGGTGTGGCAACAAGGTGTCCTTTTATTTACCTATGGGACAGTGACTAAAGGCCAACATCATTAGTATCCTGCACTCAAAACAGATTCCAAATGTAGCAGTAACTTACCTTCTTTTCTCTGGCATCATAGAAAGAAGGACTTCCTTTAACATGAGGCCTTCTAATGAATTACTGTTCAATGCCCCTAATATCCTATAGCCATGGATATGAGTAAACTTTGAGATATAGGTTGCCCTCCAGGGATACTGTCCCTTGTTTTTTATACCTGCTACATAGTTTTGATTTCTGTGTTCTTGAGTCAAGAAGGAAAGGATATGGCTGGGTACTGCAGCTCACGCCAGTAATCCTAGCATTCTGGGACGCCAATGTGGATGGATTGCCTGAGGTCAGGGGTTTGACATCTAAGCAAGAGTGAGACCCCATCTTGACTAAAAATAGAAAAAAACTAGCTGGGCATTGTGGTGAGTGCCTCCCTGGAAAGCTGAGGCAGGAGGATAGTTGGTCTTGAACTGAGCTCTAGCAATCCTACCTTTAGCCTATCGGAATGCTAGGATTACAGGTGTAAGCCACCATACTCAGCCAAGATGGTTCATTTATGTCATGTGTATTTAACCCCAATAAAAACAATTTTAAAAGAAAAAAGAAGGAAGTGAGAGTGGCAGCAAAGACAGATCATTTTTGCTCAGTCTTCAAGCATTTGACTTCTGGTTTCAATGTATAGAGGTCATTTCTCAGCAAAACAAACTTTTGTGTGTGTGTGTGTTAGTTTTTTTTTTTTTTTTATTGTTGTTGCAGTTTTAGCCAGGGCTGGGTTTGAACCCACCACCCTTAGCATATGGGGCTGGCGCCCTACCCACTGAGCCACAGGCACCTCCCAGCAAAACAAACTTAATTGAAAGTCATCATTTTATTGAATTTACAGTTTAAAACCTCTAGTGTAACAGTGATGCTCTCTAGAGACCAGCCATCCTTTCCTTCCCTTATGTCTGATAAACAGTGGGAAGGGAGGGAGGGTGTGGGAGAAAGACAAAGCAGGAAGGAAATCTAGGATAGGTCATCTGGGGATAGGGAGCAAGAAAGACTAGGTTTGTTTTCAGATGGGTGTGTACCAAGCATGCTCTTAGCTGGAAAGAGAATGGGAAGATGAACACCCTTGCAGGTGTGCACCGGGGGTGGTAACAGCAGCAGAGAGAATGTGGGCGGCAAATCAAAGTGAGGGCAAGGTCAGAGATACAAGGTAGTGTTGGCTTCAGTCTGAAAATCGCTCAGTGTTCTGTGCCACCAAGTAGTCTGTGCACTTGCTCTCCTGCCCTCCCTAGGGCCCAGCCAGGCTTACATTCATATTCCTCTCAAGAAAAAACATTAGTAGAGTTTAAATGACCCCAATTGAGGGGCTTTTTATTGTTATAATTATTAAACATGCTAAAATCATATAGAATGACTATTCCATTTTTGCCCTGACTCCATAGTAGGGTGAGTTGAAACTACAGGGGAAACTTGGTTTGTGTGGCCTCTGGTGATAACTAGACTTGGGGGGTTAGAGGTAGGAAGGTTAGCAAGGCCCCAAGAATCCATCATGAGTACACTTTCACCAGCAGTAACTTGTGGCTTCAGAGATTTCCCACTTCTTGACTTTTCTCTCCTGCCTAAATCTATCCTGCTTCTCATTTCCCTGACTATGGCCCTGGAACCTCTTCTACCTCTGCCCTTTGTGGTCCCAGACTAGACAATGAAGGAAACTTTTCTGTGCAGGTCCCAGTCCAATCTTCCTTCCTTGGAACTAATCTACTCAGCATGCACTATTGTGGTAAACTGCTTGATTTAGGTCTGCTTGGGGGAAAGGAGACTCCATCTGCACTGTGGCTTAGATCCCAGGAGAGGAAGTTGGAGGTGGTGGTACAGAAGGATCTGAAGGGGAAAGAATGTTACCTGAAATGTGAATGCTGTAATAGGCAGAACAATGCTGTCCCCCACCCTCAGTACCCTACTGTAAAACTCTGCCTCCTTCCCATACCATGGGGGCCAGGCATCTCTCAACCTCAAAGCCTCTTGCTCCTCAATCCCACAGGTCAGGCATAGGTACTGATCGGGGAGCCTCACCCTCAGGAAGAAATGGATTCACTCTTACAAGCGACTGTGAATTCAAGTCTTCAAGTTCCTTGTGCCTCTACTGTTGTGATGGCTTGAGGGGACCAGAGAAAAGAATATATAAGGGTTGAATTTGCCTCAACAAGAGACTAGAGGTACAAGGGGACAAAGATACATAGGAGTCAGGGCTATAGAGAAGGGGAGAGAAAGGAACTGGGTGCAGGACAAAGCTGGCCGTTCAGGAGCTGGGATCCTTTTTCCTTTTCTGAAATCGCCGGAACTTGCCCTGAATGGCAAGGGCAGCCTTCTCTGTTTCTGGTGCTGTCAGGTCAATGTCAATCTCCTCCTCTTCTTCTGCCTTCTTGGTATTTCCAGCTTTCCCTGCAGATAGTTGGAAGACTCATTAATAGGTTAACCTGACCTACCTCAGCCCCTTCTCCAGGTCCCAAATACAGTGGTTAATACAGTGCTAGACTCTGTGGGGGGACTGATCCTTGCTAGGACTATGAATGCCTGAGAATTCTCCTAGACGTGTCAGAGTACCTAGGCTGGGAATCAGCTACATTTACTTAGGAGAGCTTTGCTATTCTTGGACCAAATCATGAATGTCTTCTATCATTGCTTAGTCCTAAATCCTACAGTTTAGGTCCTGAAGCACACTCACTTTCTCCAACTTTCCCTCAATTTCTGATGGAGACAATGTCTGGGATCATCTAATGAGTTTCTTCACATATATACATACATATACATATATGTATACGTATACATGTACATTTACATATATGGTAGTTCTGACCTAGTTTTTTTTTTGTTTTTTTTTTTTTGAGACAGAGTCTCACTTTGTTGCCCTCGGTAGACTGCCCTGGCATCATAGCTCTTGGGCTCAAGCAATTCTCTTGTCTCAGTCTCCTGAGTAGCTGGGACTACAGGCACCCGCTATAACATCCAGCTATTTTTAGAGACAAGATTTTGCTCTGGCTCAGGCTGGTCTCGAGCCCGTGAGCTCAGGCAATCCACCCATCTCAGCCTCCCAGAGTGCTAGGAAAACAGGCTTGAGCCACCATGCCTGGCCTGACTTAGTTGTTTGTTTCACTTATCCACATTCTTATGCCTTTCACATCTGACTTTGAGAGCTTCCTTAAGTAGACTTACAGCCCTACGTGTCTTCATGTTCACACATTCACTCAGTCTACAAACTGCCCAGCCCAAACCCACTTACCTTTTTCTTCTGGCCCAGATGCCTGGTTGGTTGCTGGGGATGTTTTCGTGTTAAGCTAGAAAAAAAATCAGATTATTAGATATTAAAGGAAGTGTTAAACTGCTACCACCTTGGACCCCTTAGATACTCTCAAGGCTCCTATTACCAGGTGCATTTGCTTAGTCATTTGAAGAACTGGATCTCAATATCAGAGCATAAGGAAAGTCATCAAAATTTATTGAACATAGATTTATTAATGCTAGGAAAATTATAGAGGACAAAATGGACAACCTTATGCTCCTACAGAGCTTACATTCTAGTTAGTGTATTCACAAATAAATAAACATAAAATGATTGCTATTTCTTTTTGTTTGTTTGTTTTTTGCAGTTTTTGGCCAGGGCCAGGTTTGACCCCTGTATATGGGGCCAGTGCCCTACTCCTTGAGCCACAGGTATCGCCCATAAAATGATTGCTATGTTAATAAGTGCTAAAAAAAAAAAAAATAGGCAGGGAAGGGCAGTAGTGAGTGCTGGGGTAGAAATGGAGGAACACGTTTTGACATAGAGTAGTCAGGAGGAGCCTCTCTGAAAGGTGGCATTTGACAAAGAGCTAAAAGTGATGAGGGAGTAAGGCTGTGGCTATCTGGGACAAGAGCTTTCAAGGGTCTTGGGGTGGAAATGTGTGACTAGCCTGTTTGCAGAATAGCAAGAGACCAGTGTAGCTGGAGTGGACAGAGGACAGGAAAAAGGAGCAGAGATGGATACATGTGAGATTAAAATTAACTAGGGATGGAGGCAGATTATGTAGGGCTGTCAGAGTCCTTTTAAGGAGTTTGACTTTTACTGCAAGCAAGATGAAAAGCCACTGGAGACCTCTGATTTGCACAAAAGGGATATGAGAGAGGAAGCAGAAGAACCTGTGGGGAGATGATCACAGAAAACCAAGCAAGAGGTGATAGCTTAAATTAGCACAGGGGCAGTGGAGATGGTAAATGGTTGGATTCAAGCTATGGCCAGCATGATTTGTTGATTGTAAAGGTGGTATTATGAGAAAGAGAGGGGTCAGGGATGACTCCAGAGTTTGGGCCTGAGGAATTGAAAAAGTGGAATTGCTATTTCCTGAGATAAAGAAGACAGCAGGAGGAACAGCAGGTTTTAGAATCAGGAGCTTGTTTTGTGTTGTTGTTTGTTTGGTTTGGTTGTTGTTGTTGAGATGGAGTCTTACTCTGTCACCTCTAGTGGAGTGCAGTGGCATCTCACTGCAATATCAAATTCCTGAGTGTAAGTGAGCCTCTTGCCTCAGCATCCTGAGTAGCTGGGACTATAGGTGCATAGTACCATGCCTGGCTAATTTCCCTATTTTTATTTTTATTTTTTGTAGAGACAGAGTCTCACTTTACCACCCTCGGTAGAGTGCCATGATGTCACAGGACTCACAGCAACCTCCAGCTCTTGGTCTTTCACGATTCTCCTGCCTCAGCCTCCCGAGCAGCTGGGACTATAGGCGTCCCCCACAACGCCCGGCTATTTTTTGGTTGCAGTTCAGCCGGGGCTGGGTTCGAACCCGCCACCCTCGGTATATAGGGCCGGCGCCCTACTCACTGAGCCACAGGCGCCACCCTTCCCTATTTTTTTTTTTTTAGAAATGCGGTTTTGTTTTTGCTCAGGCTGTCTTGAACTCCCAGGTTCAAGCAATCTTTCCACCTCAGGCTCTCAGAGTGCTAGGATTACAGGCACGAGCCACTGTGCCCCGCCCAGGAACTTGTTCTTAGACAAATTTGAGATGCTTGTTAATTGTTTAAGAGGAGATACTTTTATGAACAGTTAGATACATATTCAAGATGAATTAAAGAGAAGGGCCAGGATTAGAGATTCAAATTAGGAGATTATTAACATGTGGGTGGCATTTAAACCCATGAGACTGAGATTATCAGAAAGTGAGTGAGATAGAAAAGAGGATCAAATTCTAGAGCAGTGGTTCTCAGCCTTCCTAATGCTGCAGCCCTTTAATACAGTTCCTATGGGTCGCGACCCACAGGTTGAAAATCGCTATTCTAGGGCATTGCAGGGATTAGAATTAAAGAAATGAAGAAAAACCAACAAAGCTGAGAAGCCAAGAGATTATAGTAATGTAGAAGCCATGTGAAGAAATATTTCATGGAGAAGACAGTGGTTACCTATGTCAAATCCTGCTGGTAAACCAAGTAAGATGAGGACTGAGAATGACCATTGAGTTTTGCAATGTGGAGATCACCAGTAATATTGGCAAGAGAAGTTTCAATGCAGTGGATTCAAGAGAAAAAAGAAGAGGCCTTGAAAAAAGCAGCAGCAGCAAATATAGAAGTAGTCCACAGAAATGGGGATGAGAGTATAACTTTGGGAGGATATGAGGGTCACAAAAAAATTTATTTAAAATGAGAGAAATTATAGAATGTTTGTGTTCTTATGGAAATGATCCAATAGAATGAAGAACTGTAAGAGAGAAATATCATTACTGAAGGAGGAGAGAGTAGGTGAGATCTATGGCATAAATAGACAGGAGGTCTTGAATAGGAGCTAAAACAGATGACTTAACAGTAACTGGAGGGAAGGCAGGGCATTTGGGCCCTGATGTAGGCACCTGGGAATATTTGGAAGGTCTCTCCTAATTGCTTCTGTTTTTGAAGTAAAATAGGCATCAAGGTCATCATCCAAGAGGTTGAGGGAAGAGATATTAAAGGAAGAAAGGGGAAAAGAAGGAATGAAATAGGCCAGGTGCGGTGGTTCATGCCTGTAATCCCAGCACTCTGGGAGGCAAAGACAGAAGGATTGCTTGAGCTCAGGAGTTCAAGACCTGCCTGAGCAAGAGCAATGGTGTCTCTACTAAAAATAGAAGAATTAGCTGGCCATTGTGGTGGGTGCTTAAAGTCCCAAGCTAAGGGAGGAGGATCACTTGAATCTAAGAGTTTGAGGTTGCTGTGACCTAGGCTGAGGCCATGGCACTCTAGCCTGGGCAATACAGTGAGACACTGTTTCAAAAAACAAACAAAAAAAAACCCAGAAGAACATACACAAAACTGTTCCTGGGCTTGGCGCCTGTAGCTCAGAAGCTAGAGTGCCAGCCACATACACTGAGGCTGGTGGGTTCGAACCAGGCCCAGGGCCTGCCAAACAAAAATGACAACTACAACAAAAAAATAGTCAGGCATTGTGGCAGATGCCTATAGTCCCAGCTACTTGGAAGGCTGAGGCAAGAGAATCACTTAAGCCCAAGAGTATGAGGTTGCTGTGAGCTGTGACGCCATGGCACAATACCGAGGGCAACATAATGAGACTCTGTCTCAAAAAAAAAAAAAAAACTGTTCCTGAAACTCTATGGAATTCCTGCTAGTTCTCCTTTGACCAAAAGAAAGTTTCCATGTATGGAAGGATTGTTCTTGAGACTCCTGGAAGACTGGCTCAGTCATTATTCTTTCTTTCCCCATACTCTCCCTGTGATCAAAATGTTTTCTTTTTTTATTCTTTTGCACATGATCAATATAACAGCCCAGTAGTTACCTATGTGACACTTCCACTAAGGCATACTGTTATCACAAGAGCTTTGTTCACACTGTAAAGTTATGCTGTGGATGGACTATGCAGTTAACTGCAACTGTCTAGAAAGAGGGTCTCAGCTTAAGAGGCTATAGTGCCATGACTTCAAATCCTACTGTCTCTGTACCAGGAAATCCCTAACTCTGTTCCTTACTTTAGCCATTATCCCTCTGTCTGACTCTAAGCCTATTCACTTCATCTATTAACTCTTTCCCCTCACCACTGCTTTGAATCCCTCCCCTTCAAAGGAAAATCTGGACCCTGATTCTAAGTATCTCCCTTCAACTGGCTGTTTCCTCTACTTTCCTTCTCTTAGCAGCTGACTTTTTAGAATCCTCTAAGCAGGAGTATGTGTCAGGACTGAACCACACAGGTTGCCTCTGCCCTGACAGCTACTCCCTTTCCTGAGTCTCTCCTGAGATTACTAGCCCTGGAATGGAGCAGTGGCTCAGATAACATCTGGCCCCCTTAGGGTTCCCCACTCCATTTGGGTCAAATTTATGAGAGGTCATAATCTAAGAGCTAGCATCTCCACTAGGGACAACAGAAAAGGGTGGTGTAAGGGGAAGAAAACTTGTTACTCACAATGCCCCCTGAAATCTCCCTCAGACTTACCTCTGAAAAGTAGTGGGTTATAGCCATCCTTCCTGTACCCTCTCTAGCCAGTTCTTAAAATAGCATGCTGGATTTCTGGATTTAGTTAGTTGTGACTTTCTGATGTTGGGTGTGGGAGCAGTTAGGTCACAAGTTGTCTGCTCCCACTCTCTATATGATATACTCAGGCCTTTACTGCTCCCTGGCCTCTGCCTCAACCCTCCTGTATTTATGTTCTAGTAATGTAGCAATTTTAGATGAATTAAGGTCCTCTTGCACATCCATCTGCAAACCATTAAGATAAACACACTTCAGGTAAACTAAGGAGGCCGAGAGGACTATTCAGGGTGAACCAGAAAGCTCTATAAGAATATCTCTTATAAAAACCCTTACCTCCAGAGGAGTGGGGCTAAGCTATAAGAGCTGCAACAGGTCAGCACTTCTCAGCCTCTCTCTCAGCCCCTCATTCTAGCCAGGTGGATTACAAACCTCTCAGGTACTTTTCTACTTCTTTCAATACTGAGCTTTTCTGACCAGAAATAACATCCCCGAGCACGCAGCCCCTGCATGTTTTTGCTTAGTAATCTTTCTGCCTATTCTGTATCTTCTCAATAAAAGGACTCTGTGAGAAGTGCTCAGGGCTATCCTGCACCTATGGTTAGCTTCACCTCTTGCAGCGTGTACTGTCAATCCGTATCTCGTGTGATCATTTATGCAGTCGCGACAGTTCACCAAATCCCCTTTTCTTCTTATGAGACCCATCTTGGGGAACTGGGAGAAACCAAGGACTTCAGAATGTTACTTCACCATGTTTTATCAATAATGACATATGTAGGCCGGACACGGTGACTCATTGCACTCTAGCCTAATCCCAGTGCTCTGGGAGGCTGAGGCAGGTGGATTGCCTGTGCTCAGGAGTTGAGACCAGCCTGAGGAAGAGTGAGATCTTGTCTCTAAAAATAGCTGGGTGTTGTGTTGGGTGTCTATGGTCCCAGCTACTCAGGAGGCTGAGGCAAAAGGATTGCTTGAGCCCAAGAGTTTGAGGTTGCTGTGAGCTATGACACCAGGGCACTCTACCCAGGGTGACAAAGCAAGACTCTGTCTCAAAAAAAATAATAACAATAATAATCACATATGTAACACTTACTATATGCCAGTTACTTTTCTTAGCATTTTATGAACACTAACATATCGAATCATTATTACAGTTCTCTACACAATAGACACGATTATTATTCCTATTTTACAGAGAAGGAAACTCTGGTTGAGAAAGGTTAATTATCTTTCGTAAGGTCATAGAACTAAGAAGTCACAAAGCCAGGATTTACTCTCAGTCTCGCTCTAGAGCCCACCCTCTTGATCATTGTTTTATTCTCTCTCTCAATCTCCAATCAAAGGTGTGGGGAGGGTGTGTGTGTACGTACACTTGAGGATGATGCACACTATAAGATCAACTTAACTAGATTCGTCCTCCCACACAATAGAGCAAGCCCCACATAAGAAGGAAAGTCCTAGGTGATGCCTGTGGTTCAGTGAGTAGGGCGCCAGTCCCATATTCCAGAGGTAGTGGGTTCAAACCCATCCCGGGCCAAAAACTGCAAAAAAAAGAAGGAAAGTCCTATAGGGATCATAATTCTCATCCATTTCCATAGTTAGACAGCTGCATCCAAGACCAGCCTCTCAATCCACAGTCCCCAACATTTTATGTACTGTCCACTGGGAAGATGGGGATGTTATTTGAGGACCAAATCCCAGACCATGCCTACCACTCAAATTCCCGCTCTGCTAGTTGATCTAACCACCCTGATTTTGGCTTTTCTTTTTTTTTTTTTTGAGACAGTCTCACTACGTCGTCCTTTGGAGAGTATCATTACGTCGCTGCTCACAGCAACCTCAAGCTCTTGGGCTTAAGCGATTCTCTTGCCTCAGCCTCCCAAGTAGCTGGGACTACAGGGACCCTCCACAACACCCAACTATATTTTTATTGTAGTTGTCATTGTTGTATGGCAGGCCCAGGCCGGGTCCAAACTCGCCAGCACCAGTGTATGTGGCTGGCGCCCTAACCACTGAGCTTCGGGTGCCGAGCCCTGATTCTGGCTTTCATCTTAAGTTTTGCTCAGTGGGCCTCCTGACACATATCAGGCTGGCCCCAGTAGGGTCACCATAGTCTATGTGTGGGCTCTTTACTCATAAGGCCAGATCCTTGGCCTTTAGAGTCTGAGAATTCCACATACGGAATTATCTCACGGCTTCCATTTCAAACAAGTCCCTCACTTATTTTCAAGCCTGTTATTTCAAGTTTCTAGTGAGCATGGAGTTAGGTTCAGTTCAGCCTCAGGACTGCCCACACAGGACTAAGTATTTCTCGCTTCTCAATATGTACCAAACACTAATTAGCAACTGTGAGGCCCATCAACTCTTACCTTTCCCTAGAGGGCCCTGCTTTCTTTCCTTGCCTTCCTGTACTCCTTTTCTCCTCACCTCTGGGCCGGATGTGCACCAATGTTCCATTCCCTCATCTAGGTGGTGCTGCCAATTCCCCAGGCGTATTCTTTCATTTCCTCTGCAGCTCAAAGTTATAAACTCTTCCTTCCCAGGAGGAAGGAAGAGAAGGAGAGGCCTGTTGGCTTAGGGGTCATTTCTCATTAGATTTTGAGCTTGCAGAGATGGACATGACACAGCAATATTCTCCCTTTCCCTATGACTTTTTCAAGGAGTATCCACCCTTTTTATTTTCTCCCACTTCCAGCAAAGGGAAGCACCACATACTTGGTTTGCCCTCCCAGGGCATTTGTCAGCATTCAAACGTGTCTTGTCCTTCCATCAGAGCTCTAGATCTCGTCCCCTTTCTACTTCTCAGGAATCTTGACCATCAGTTCCCTTTACTCTCATATATAAGGCTTCTCTCTCTTTAAAAAAAAAAAAAAAAAAAAAAGGCCTCCTCAATCTGAATGTTTTTTCCAACTATCATGAGAGTAAAACAAGCAGGTCTAGGACCAAGCCTCGAGGAACACCAATGTTAAAAATTTAGGGAGTCCTGGAGAACATTTAGGGGATTGCAAAAAAAGTTTAGGGAGGCTGGACATGATGGTCATGCCTATAATCCCAGCATCTTGGGAGCCTGAGGCAAGGAGATTGAGCCTAGGAATTGAGATCAGTCTGGGCAACATAACAATATCCCATCCCTATTAAATAAATATTAAAAAAAAAAGAAAAGAAAAACTGGGGCGGTGCCTATGGCTCAGTCGGTAAGGCGCCGGCCCCATATACCGAGGGTGGCGGGTTCAAACCCGGCCCCGGCCAAACTGCAACCAAAAAAAAAAAAATAGCCGGGCGTTGTGGCGGGTGCCTGTAGTCCCAGCTACTCGGGAGGCTGAGGCAAGAGAATCGCTTAAGCCCAGGAGTTGGAGGTTGCTGTGAGCTGTGTGATGCCATGGCACTCTACCGAGGGCCATAAAGTGAGACTCTGTCTCTACAAAAAAAAAAAAGAAAAGAAAAGCTGGCTTGTAGGAGACTGAGCACCAGGCTTATAGGAATGGTCACCAGTTCTTGAGGGAGGCTCTGTGAATGGGAAAATCTCCTGGCTGGCAAGGAGATGTTTTGCAGCCTGGAGGCAAGCCTCAAGAAATTGAGTGCTCTAACAAGATAAGATCTGTTGTGCATTAGCAAGCAGGTGTTGGACATTGAACATTTGTGGTGCATCAGGGTGGGAGTTGAGCCCTTAGGGAAATAGCACAAGATCATTAAGCCCGTGATCCTTGTACTTGGGGCCCCCATACCTGTTGTATATCGTTTCAATAAAAGGCCATAGCAGGGGTTACTTGGGGCTCTCCTGCACCTATAGGGAGCCTCACCTGTTGCAAGTTTTTTGTTTTTGTTTTTGTTTTTACCTCTTGCAAGTTTGTACTTTCAATCCCTGTACTGGCTGTTTCCTGCATGCGGTGGCAGCGTGACATAGCGACACGGACACTGGCTCTGCGCCTGTAGCTCATGGCTAGGGTGCCAGCCACATACCCTGGAGCTGGTGGGTTCGAACCCAGTCTGGACCTGCCAAACACCAATGACAACTACAACCAAAAATAAAATAAAATAAATAGCCAGGCATTGTGGTGGGTGCCTGTAGTCCCAGCTACTTGGGAGGGTGAGGCAAAAGAATCGCTTAAGCCCAAGAGTTGGAGGCTGCTGTGAGCTGTGATGCCACAGCACTCTACTGAGGGCAACATAGTGAGACTCTGTCTCAGAAAAAAAACAAAAAACTAAGGCCGGGAGCGGTGGCTTATGCCTGTAATCCCAGCGCTCTGAGAGGCCAACGTAGGCAGATCGCCTGAGCTCATGAGTTTGAGACCAGCCTGAGCAAGAGCGAGACCCCCATCTCTAAAAATAGCTGGGCATTCTGGAAGGTGCCTTGTAGTCCCAGCTATTCCAGAGGCTGAAGCAAGAGAATGGCTTGAACCCAGGAGTCTGAGGTTACTGTGAGCTACAACGACACCACAGCACTCTACCAGGGGCAACACAGACTCTGCTACCAAAAAAAAAGTAAATAAATAAATAAAAATAAAAAATAAAATAAAATAGCTGGGCCATGGTAGTGCATGCCTGTAGTCCTAGCTACTTGGGAGGCCAAGGCAGGAAAACCCTTGAGTCCATGTCTTTGAGGCTGCAATGGCTATAATCATGCTACTGCACTATAGCCTGAGCAGCAGAATAAGACCTTTTTTCAAAAAAAAAGGAAAAAAGCTCAGAGAGATCTTTTGAAAAATAGTGTTGGAACAATTGGATAGCCATACACAAAAAGCCACACTACCTTATGTTGAACTCTGTATAAAAATTAACTCAGAATAGACATGAAATCTAAAACTATAACACTTATTTTTATTTGTTTAACTTTTTTGAGACAGAATTTCACTCAGTAGCCCTGAGGTTGAGTGCCATGGCATCAAGGCTCACAGCAACCTCAAAGTCCTGGGCTCAAGTGATCCTCTTGCCTCAAGCCTCCTGAGTAGCTAGGACTACTGGCACCCACCACAACAGCTGGCTAGTTTTTCTATTTTTAGTAGAGATAGGGTCTCACTTTACTCAAGCTGGTCTCAAACTCTTAACTCAGGCGATTCACTCTCCTTGGCCTCCTAGAGTGCTAGGATTATAGGCATGAGTCACCTTGTCCAGCCCAATATAATACTTTTAGAAGAAAATATGGGGGAAAGGGCTAGACATAGTGGGTCATGTATGTAATACTAGTACTTTGGGAGGCCAGGGTGGAGGATTACTTGAGGTCAGGAGTTTGAGACCAATTTGAGCAATATATTGAGACTTTATCTCTACAAAAAAATAGAAAAATTAGCCAGGTGTGGTGTTGTAGGGCTGTAGTCCAAGCTACTCAGGAGCTTGAGATAAGAGGATTGCTTGAGCCCAAGAGGTTGAGGTTCATTGAGCTATCATGATATCACTGCACTCTAGTCCAGGTGAGCCTCTGTCTCAAAAGAGTGAGCCTCTATCTCAAAACAGACAAAAAAAAGAAAACATAGGGGAAAAAAATCTTTGCAACCTTGGAGTAGGCAAAGATTTCTTAGATATACCAAAAGCACAATCCATAAAAGAAAAAAAATACATAGATTGAAATATTAAGCACTGCTCTCTGAAAGATACTCTCAAGAGAATGAAGAGACAAGCTACAGACCAGAAGGAAATATTTGCACCTCAAATATCTGATAAAAGACCTGTATCTAGAATAAATTTTCAAAGCACTTTCAAATGTCTATAATTTTTTTAAATGGGAAAAATATTTGAAAAGATACATGCAGCAGAACAGATACATGCATGACAAATAAGCACATGAAAGACATACAACATCACTAATCATTTGGGTAATGCAAATTAAACCCACAATGAAAAATTACTACACAGCGGTGCCTGTGGCTCAGTGGGTAGGGCGCAGGCCCCATATACTGAGGGTGGCGGGTTCAAATCCGGCCCCAGCCAAACTGCAACAAAAACAATAGCCAGGCATTGTGGCGGATGCCTGTAGTCCCAGCTACTCAGGAGGCTGAGGCAAGAGAATTGCCTAAGCCCAGGGGCTGGAGGTTGCTGTGAGCTGTGACACCATGGCACTCTACCAAGGGTGATAAAGTGAGAATCTGTCTCTATAAAAAAAGGAATAAATAAAATAAAATAATTTTTTCTTTTTTTTTTGTAGAGACAGAGTCTCACTTTATGGCCCTCGGTAGAGTGCCGTGGCCTCACACAGCTCACAGCAACCTCCAACTCCTGGGCTTAAGCAATTCTCTTGCCTCAGCCTCCCAAGTAGCTGGGACTACAGGCGCCCGCCACAACGCCCGGCTATTTTTGGTTGCAGTTTGGCCGGGGCCGGGTTTGAACCCACCACCCTCGGTATATGGGGCCAGTGCCTTACCGACTGAGCCACAGGCACCACCCAAAATAAAATAATTTTTAAAAAAGAAATATTATTATATACTTATTAGAATTCTTAGTAAATTAATTTTCATATTTTTAATTCTTTTAGAGACAGAGTCTGGCTCTGTCCCTCAAGCTGGAGTGTAGTGGTATAATGGGAGCCAATTATAACCTGCAACTCCTGGGCTCAAGACATTTCCATTCTCAGCATCCCAAATAGTTGGGACTAGTAGCTGGGACTAAGGGCATGTGCTATCATGCCCAGCTAACATTTTCAAAAAAAATTTTTTTTTTTTTTTTGTAGAGAAGGGGTCTCCCTGGTCTTGAACTGCTGGGACTGCAGGCATGAGCCCTGTGCCCCTCAGAATTTTTTTTTTTTAATGGCAATGTCACATGTTGGTACAAAGCAAATGGAACACTCATACATTGCTGCTGGGAATGCAAAATTATACGGCTACGAGGGCAATTTCTTAAGCATATAACTCACCTCACAACTTGGCAAACCTATTCCTAGTTACTTAACCAGGTGAAATTAAAACTTATGTCCACATACAAACCTGTAAGCGAATGTTTATAAAAGCTTTACTTGTAATTATCAAAAACTGGAAACAGGGCGGCGCCTGTGGCTCAGCGGGTAGGGCGCCGGTCCCATATGCCGGAGGTGGCGGGTTCAAACCCAGCCCCGGCCAAAAAAAAAAAAAAAAGAGATTGTTAAAAAAAAAAGAAAAACTGGAAACAACCCAGTTGTTTCTGGTTTGGGATAGGGGCCCACTTTCTGTTTGTGGATGGCTTTCTTTTTGCTGTATCCTTACAGGGTGGAAGAACAGAGGCACTCTTATAAGGATACTAATCCCATTCATGAGGCTCCACCCTCATAATCTAATCACCTTCCAAAGCCTCCACCTCTGAATACCATCATTTTGGAGGTTAGGATTTCAATATATGGATTTTGGATCGACACAAATATTCATACCATCACACAGCCTAACACAGCTGTATCTTACATAGACTTCTGTACTAACCCAAGTGGTCAGTGATGCTCTTAGAATAAAGAACAAAAGCCCCTATGCAGCCTATGATTATCTCAGTATCCTCACCTCTGGAATATACCACGTTTCTTCCCACCTCAGGACCTTGGTGCGTGGTTCCCTTATCCCTGCCTCCTGTTTATTAGTTAATACTACTAATCCTTTACATGTGATTTACATTAAGTGTTTATTAAATCAGTGATTTTCCACTGGTGTGTCACAGCACACTGGAGTGCCATGAGAGGATTTTAGGTGTGACACTAAAATTTTTAAAGATCATTAATTAAATTATTTTCAAAAAATGTTCAAAACACAGTAAGTATACTTTTTTTTTCTTTTTTGTAGAGACAGAGTCTTACTTTATTGCCCTCAGCAGAGTGCCGTGGCGTCACACAGCTCACATCAACCTCCAGTTCCTGGGCTTAGGTGATTCTCCTGCCTCAGCCTAGGCTGGGGCTGTGTTTGAACCTGCCACCCTCCATATATGGGGCTTGAGCCCTACCCACTGAGCCACAGGCACCACCCTACTTTTTTGATCAACATAATTTAAGTGTACTGAAGAAGTTTAACTATAGGTTCAAGTGTGTCATGAAATAAAAAATGTTGAAAAACACTGTGTTAAATGAATGAGGGGAGCTCTCACTCTGCTTTATTTGCCGCCTCATCTAAATTTCTGAAATCAGATTTGTTTTTAGACAGGTGAAGGCTCCATTCTGTAGCTAGTTCAGAGGTTATGAAAAAGGGTATCAGAAACTACATCATTGTTTTTCTTCTCTTCAGCATATGTGCCTGAAAAAGCTGAGGATGAAGGAAAGACCTTCTCATGAAGTATGTGCCATATTATCTGTGGTATAGGTATTGCATATTTGTTTTATCTCTCCTTCCGCACCCTCATCACTTCACTAGATTTCATTTCCTTAAAAGCACAGTCCAGGCTTGGCACTCGTAGCTCAGTGCTTAGGGCACTGGCCACATGCTTCGGGGCTGGTGGATTCGAACCTGTTCAGGGCCTATTAAACAACAATAACAACAACAACAAAGAAAAGCCTGGTGAGGTGGCTCACACCTGTAATCCTGGCACCCTGAGAGGCTGAGGTGAATGGATTACCTGAGCTCACAGGTTCAAGACCAGCCTGAGCAAGAGCGAGAACCCCACCTCTAAAAATAGCCAGGCATTGTGGCAGGTGCCTGTAGTCCCAGCTACTCTGGAGGCTGAGGCAAGAGAATCGCTTGAGCCCAAGAGTTTGAGGTTGCTGTGAGCTATAACGCTACAGCACTCTACTGAGGGTGACATAATGAGACTCTGTCTCGAACAAAAAGTCCATGTTTCCCATTTATTTGTCTATTTTCTACAACAACTGCAACCTATGCAACTTATATCTTGCACATAATAGGTATTCAATTGATATTTGTTTATGTGAATTAAAGTTTCCTCAGGCTTCAAATTCCTAGGAGCAGCAATGTGGCAAATTAGATTGAGTCAGACAGATCTGGGTTCATACCCTGAATTTGCATTGACTGTCTGTTCAAACCTCAGACCTGCCATTCCTAGCTATGTGATATTGGGTAAATTCTTGTAATACTTAAGTCATATTTGACTTCCGCAATTATAAGAGATACAAGATACAACATACAAGATAATAAACATTATTCGTATATGTTGAGTGTTACAATTTTAATACAATTTTTTCCTTTCTTAAAATTTGTATGCATTTTTTGGCACCCTATGTGTGTGTATGTATATATAGATACATATACATTTATAAAACCCTGGGTTCAATACAAGAATAGGTTGAGGTCAAGTTGCTGAAGCATTGCGTGGTTAAAAAGTAGTGGAATAAAAAAAAAAAAGTAGAATCAAAGAATGGGGCTGCCACTGAGTAGATCTGACTAAGAGGAATGGAAGGAGAATATGTGGGATTATTCCCAGGGCCCTTGAGGCTTATTCTACTACCACAGGAGTTGCATAAATGATCTTTACTTTATACCTTGGAAATCACACTCTCCCTGTATTCCCAATGTCTGTCCCCTAAAATGCTGAGAATGGCTGTAAACCTCTGAAATCCCCTAGGAAACCCCCTCCTTTATTTGAATTATATACCACAAGGAGAAGGTGATTAGTGGTCAGAAGTAAATAAACCATATCTCCTTCATCACAAAGATGATTGTGTAAGTCTGTTCCTTGCCTCACAAGGTAGTATTGTCTGAGAAAACAAATAGAGATAGTCAAAGAAGGAGTGACAGAGGTGCTGTTTTTCTGTTGCCACTATTGGGCAATAGGTACCCTATAACTCTAGGCCCAGCTCTTTCCCTGCCCCCTTTTCAGGCTGCTGTTTCTTCATTCCTTTGTGGCTTTCATCTTTAATGGCGTTGCCACAGCAACCATTGTCACCAAAAGAGGGAAGATAGTATCACCCCTTCTGCTTCAGGCAACAAGTTAGAACTAACCTTGGAAAGGATAAATTACCCAGATTTCCCCATACTCCTGATTTTGACTCTTTCAAAAGGGATCACAGGCTGTTAAGTGCAGAAGCAAACAGCAACATGGATCCCTCCATCATATCTCGACCACCTATCCTCGCATTTGCTTGATACAGTTTGGGTACTGTGCAAATGAAAATACATTATAAACACATTAAAGTATTTACTGCCAGTATCACTTAATTTAGGTAATTAGGCACTGGTACTTAGAATCCTGTCCTACAGAGTCCAGGGCAGGAAGACCTAAAAAGAAACAGAATCCTATAAAGCTTAAATAAGAAACTAAAAAAAGCCCCTCTCTTGCCTTTGTATTGACATATATCCTAGGCTTCACTCAGCTCCCTGCTTGTTGTAGAGGTACAAGAAATGAAGAGGGACGGGAGTTAGCAGATCTGCTTCCCAGGGGTGACAAAGAGGCTTTGCCCCCACCCCCTGGGGAACCTTTTATCCTTGATGACATATTCTCTCTCTCTCAATGTTAAATGAAGGTCACTGCTAAAGGACTTCATAGAGTCCACTGGGCTCCCTTGATGCTCCTAGAAGACCCTAGTCTGCTGTTTTTGGAACACTGCTGGAACTGTTTCAATTCTTCCAGTGCAGCAACCAGCTGCAGTCCTCAAACAGCTTCAGAAAGACTTGCTCAAGGTCACCCTCAAGATAACAGAAAAAAGAACTAGGAATCTTTACTCCAGATTCTATGATACATACACACATTCCTCTCCTAACATATGGAGTATTTCCCTGATGTCCTGTATCTCCGAGGTCTCCTAAGACAGGAATGGAACCTAAGCAGCTCTAGCTCCCAAGCCCCCTGCTCTGTCCCTCTTCTCTTATGCACCCCGCCCCAGTTTCCTAGAATAGCTCTACCCCCCACTAGAGTCAGAAGCAGAATTCCTTGGCTATGCCAGCTCATGGTATGCAGTGAGTCAACAGCTCCAGCCGGTTGCCCCCAGCATGGGCTGCCACAGTTTAATAAGTGTTATTTGTGATACTCTGCACACAGCTTGGAGCTGTGCCTTCACCCCATACTGGGGATAGAGGGGTGGGAGAGAGAGAGTAGTGCCAAGCATCATTTATTACTATAATCTTCAATGTGCATCCCACCCATGGTGTTAATGTCCCAAAATAAACGTATTAATCCCCCCACAGCCTACAAAGCAAACACTCAGCTGGAGGGCTTTGTGTGGGAGGGAGACAGCACCAAGGACAATAGAACAGAAAATGGCACATCTTTTTCCTGGATAGGGTGTTGGGAAACCTAGGTGGGCATGTCAGGAGTCAGCCTGGAGGGAAGAAGAAATCAGGCTTCATTAAGGGAATGTGACAAGGTCTAGGTTTCTAGGTACTTGTTTATAGGCACCTTGCAGGGATGTAGATCTCTTGAAAAGAGTGGTTTTGGATCTGCTTTGATTTAGCTTACTCTTGTAGCTAAAATAATTCTAGAGCAAGTCCAGCCATTTTGAGCAGCAGGTCTAAAGTATGGATTTAGAAAAATCATACATTTAGGATTCTGGTATTCTAGTAGGCTTTTATCACTTACCTTGCCAGTCTAACACATTCTGCATTCCTTGACTTCTTAACTTTCTCTTCCCAAAGCCTTTGTATTCCATGCTGGGAAGTCAAACAAAGGAGCACTAAAAATCCAGAGCCTGTTTGGTCATCAGGTGCATCAATTTTTTTTTTTTTTTTTGAGACAGAGTCTCACTAAACAGCTCACAGCAACCTCTAATTCTCGGGCTTAAGCAATTCTCTTGCCTCAGCCTCCCAAGTAGCTGGGACTAATGGCGCCTGCCACAGTGCTGGCTATTTTTTTTTTTTTTTTTTTTTTTTGCTGTTGCTGTAGTTTTCACTGTTGTTTGGCAGGTCCCTACAGGTTCGACCCGCCAGCTCCGGTGTATGTGGCTGACGCCCTAGCCGCTGAGCTACAGGCACCGAGCCAGGTGCACCAATTTTATTCAGACACCTTACTTTCCTGCATAGGGTCTTTCAGGTCAAATACAGTTAAATGAACTGTTCTCATACAATAGTATGAGACTTCAGAAAGGAATCCTCTCTTTCTGGTCCCTAATGCTCTGTAATTATGAGAATCAGTGATGGACATCAAAACTAAGATCTCATGAAAAGAAGGCCTCCAGGTTTCTCCCAGCCCTCATCCTTGTCAGCTTACCTGCTCCACTCCATCACATTCACTGCACCCATTTTCAAGATGTCTAGGCAGCCTATATAAAGATGGAGAGGACCTGCCCTGCATAATATTTTACCAGAATATATTCTGTTGATAAATATTATTGGCTAGACATGGTGGCTCACGTCTGTAATCCTAGCACTCTGGGAGGCTGAGGTGGGTGGATTGAATTGAGTGAAACCTGCTTAAGAAAGTGTGAGACCCATCTCTACTAAAAATAGAAAAATTAGCCAGGCATGGTAGTGCACACCTGTGGTTCCAGCCACTCTGGAGGCCGAGACAAGAGGATCACTTGAACCCAAGAGTTTGAGATTGCTGTGAGCCATGATGATAATCATAGCACTCTACCCAGGACCACAGAGTCTCAAAAGAGAAAGAAAGCAAGAGAGAAAGAGAGAGAGAGAAGAAGAAAAGAAAAGAGAAAAAGAAAGAAAAGATAAATATTACCCTATGTTAATCTCTCTTTTTTCTCTATCCTCTTACTTAGCATTTTATTAACTCATACTGCTTTTATTTCTTTTTTTTTTTAATTATTTGGGATTCATTGAGGGTGCAAAGAATTAGGTTACACTAATTGCATTTGTTAGATAAAGTCCCTCTTATAATTGTGTCCCACCCCCAAGAGGTGTGCCATACACCGTGACCTTCCCATCCCCTTTGCTTTTATTTCTTTTTTTTTTTTTTTTATTAAACTAGTCTTTTTTTTTTTCTTTATTTTATTTGCAGTTTTGGCCGGGGCCGGGCTTGAACCTGCCAACCCTGGTATATGGGGCCAGTGCCCTATGCCTTGAGCCACAGGCACTGCCCCTGCTTTTATTTCTTAAAGAAAGTATCTGTAATGTATTCATGAAGAATTGCCTGCAGATCAAATCACTCTATTTACAGGAGTAACATGTTAAAGAAGTCCTATATAAAGTTCTTTTGGGAAGACAAGTCAGCAGTACTATGCCCTAGTCTTGATTCTAGTACTGCACAAACTTAGATAAAAAGTTTTTGTTTTTGTATTTTTTGAGAGTTTCACTCTGTTACCCAGACTAGAGTGTCATGGCATCAGCATAGCTCACAACAACCTCAGACTTCTGGATTCAAGCAATCTTCTTGCCTCAGCCTTGTCAGTAGCTGGGACCACAGGTGCCCACCACAATGCCTGGCTAATTTTTCTATTTTTAGTAGAGGCAGGGTCTTACTCTTGCTCAGGCTGGCCTCGAACTCCTGGGCTCAAGTGATCCTCCCACCTCAGCCTCCCAGAATGCCAGGATTACAGGCGTGAGCCACCCCACCCAGCCAAACTTACATAAGGTTTGAACCTTATTGTCCTTACCTGTAAAATGAGAAGACTGAACCAGATGACATTTAAGGCTCCTCAACAAATCTAAAATTAAATCACTGAAAAGTTTTGATATTTTATTCGAAGTTTTCTTGGTGAAAGATATGCCTGGTTTTTTTCTTTCTTTTTTTTTTTTTTTGTAGAGACAGAGTCTCACTTTATGGCCCTCGGTAGAGTGCTGTGGCCTCACACAGCTCACAGCAACCACCAACTCCTGGGCTTAAGCGATTCTCTTGCCTCAGCCTCCCGAGTAGCTGGGACTACAGGCGCCCGCCATAATGCCCAGCTATTTTTTGGTTGCAGTTCAGCAAGGCTGGGTTTGAACCCGCCACCCTCCGTATATGGGGCCGGCGCCTTACCAACTGAGCCACAGGCGCCGCCCTCTTTTTTTTTTTTTTTTCTGAGACAGAGTCTTAAGCTTTCACCCTGGGTAGAGTGCTGTCACATCACAGCTCACAGCAACCTCCAACTCTTGGGCTTAAGAGATTCTCTTGCCTCAGCCTCCCAAGTAGCTGGGACTATAGGCACCCACTACAACACCCGGCTATTTTTTGGTTATAGTTGTTAATGTTGTTTAGTAGGCCTGGGCTGGATTCCAACCTGCCAGCTCTAGGGTATGTGGCTGGCGCCCTAGCCACTTGAGCTACAGGTGCCAAGCTAATATACCTGTTTCTATCTTGAAGAATTTTTTGCAAAACTAAGTTTATTTTTTTCCATGATAAAATATACTCAGGAAAGACAATGTAGAAATATAGAAAAGTAGAAAGAAAAGAGAGAGGCATTCACAGAACCACCACCTTGCTGGGCACAGGGTTTATGCCTGTAATCCCAGCACTTGGAAGGCCAAGGAGCAAGGACTGCTTGAGGCCAGGAGTTCAAAACCAACCTGGGCAACATAACAAGACTCCATCTCTATACCAAACCAAAAAAAAAAAATTAGCTAGGCAATAGTGGTACCTGCCTATAATCCTAGCTACTCAGGAGGCTGAGGCAGGAGGATCACCTGAGCCCGGTAGTTCGAGGTTTCAGTGAGCTGTGATCATGCCAACTGCACTATAGCCTGGATGAAAGAACTAGACCTTGTCTCTATAATAATAATAGTAATAACAATAATAAAGAAAGAACTATCACCTCAAAGAGGTAAGTATTGATCTTTCTTCATCATCTCCACCTGCTGTTCAATCTCCACCACTTCCAGCAGTTAAGACCCTCTATAACAGGTATGATAGATACATCGGGCTTGCATACTTGGACTTCAGCAACATTGCTTATAATGTCCTGCCTCTATAGAGACTTGACGTTTAAAGTTAATTTAGCTTTAGCTTGAAAGAATCATTCACGTTCCCAGGTCACAGGTTGACAGTCATCCACTTCTACCAGCCAGAAGCTCCTGCTCAAGCAACTTCAGCCAACAACCTAACTGGGTGACTAAGAAAGGGATGAGCAAGCTCAGGAACCAAGTACTGGTTTCCCTTACTTTAGGAAGCAGATGTTTCCAGAGATATAAAGCCTTCCAGTAATAAGTAGCAAGCTCTTCTATTTTGTATGTTCAACATAACCATAATAATAATAGCATATCATTGAGAGAGAAAATTGGATTTCCTCCAAGTGCCTACCATGTTCTCTAAATACTGGCTCATAGAAGACATAATAGAATGGTATCACTCTGGCTGGACTTCCGTTGTGGGAAAGATTGCAGATGCAGACAGATGTGCACAAGAAAGAGAATGTGATTCCCTAATGTAATATCCCACTACCATTAAGTAAGAAGACAGGCGAATGGCCTTCAGACATATGAAAAAATGCTCATCATCTTTAATCATCAGAGAAATGCAAATCAAAACTACTTTGAGATATCATCTAACTCCAATGAGACTAGCCTATATCACAAAATCTCAAGACCAGAGATGTTGGCGTGGATGCGGAGAAAAGGGAACACTTCTGCACTGCTGGTGGGAATGCAAATTAATACATTCCAAATCTTTCAGCGAGCAGAATAATAAAGGGAGCAGCAGTTCTAACCTCTCCCTAAAAGAGATTTCTAGTTGATCTGTCTTTTGCTCCAGCCTCTGCCAGCCAAGCACAGAACAGACACCATAAAGATGTAATTCGTGACTCCCATTTCAGCAGAATGACTGCTGGACCAAAGGATGTCTCCAGCTAAGCTCTTCACCAGTGAGACATGTAACAAGATCACAGAAGAATCTGTCCTTCTGCTTTAAGCAGCCAGCTACACTGTACAAGTATGAAAGGGATTAGAGGAAAGAGCCCTCAGGGACTGAAAGCATCTCCCATCCCCATCCTTCACTGAAACTAGGGAAAAGTTATTAAACTACAGGAGACAGACTGTGATCCACAGCTATCAAGTCCTGCCTGCAGCTGTGAATATCAACAAGCTAGAGATGAGTCCCTGCAGCTTCTCTGTACACGAATGCACATGCACGCACAGGGAAATGCTCTGCTGCAGTAATGAGTGACAGCGAAGAGTCACAAAGGCAAAGCAGAGCCGGAGATCCTCCCCAACAACTCCACCAGAACCCCTACACTGTTGGATGCTCTAGTTCTGGAGGCTTCTCCCCGTTATTGTTCTTCAATTGAAATGGGATTCTCTTAAAGACATTCCAAATCCTCTCATTTCATGCTTTTTCTCTGAAGCAAGAAATAAGCAGGTGGGGGAAGTGAAACTTACATAAGATTCAGGGTACAAAGGGCTTTCCTGGACTAAGCTCCTCAGCTAGAAAGAGGAGACCCATGGGGCTGGGGTGAGCAAATGAAGCAGCTTGGAGTCTCCCTAGAGCTTTAGAACTCTGGGCAACACTTCCACTTTTCATCATAGCTTTTATAAGAGGAAGAAAACAGCCTGGGTTCTGGCCTCTAGGGAAGCAGAGACCCGTTGATGATCTGTTCCAAGATAACTGGTCTCTGTGTACACCTAGGTGCCTGCTTCTGGATTTTATAAATACTCTTCCCTGAAGCTAGGCTCAGCTCTGTATTAGGAGACAGCTTCAATGGCTAAATTGCTAGTTAGAACCCATTTACTCTCACAGCAGAGGAGGCTGGGCAGCCTTGCATACACTGACAGCCCTCACCCAAGGATCACACCCTAATCATTCTCCTGAGCCCCTGATTAAGGCTAGCCACATTCAGCTGCTGAGTCAGGAGGGTCCCCAAAACTTGACTTTCCCACCACACACCAAATTGCTTTCCTTGACACAAAACAGCATTGTCACTCAACCAAATACCACCTAGAATGCCAGCCCCTGCAGTATGTCTTACAGAGGGGCCATGTACTTCCCCTAAAAAGCACAGGCTAACCACAAATCTTCATGTTGGCATAGCTTTCAGATCACAAACTCCCAGGAGATGGCTAATATTACAACTTTCAGATTTAGAAACATCAGGGTGGGAGGAGTAGTTTGAACCCTAGACCTCAGTGAAAAGAGGGCAAAGAAAACCTCTTTTCTCATGTTAGAGCTGAAAGAAGCAAGAGTAGCAAAGGTTGATCCATTTTATTTTTTCTTTCTGAAAGACTGTCATGGTCATCCGACTAAAGGACAGGAAACCCCTTTGGTTCATCTGCAGCCCTCGGACTAGCTGAATTTTCAAGGATAAAATGTGTGGACATGGCAACCAAAACAAAAGAGCAGTTGACACTAACTGGCTCCCTGGGTGACAACTTTTGATAGAAGCCAGCAGACATCCTACTAAAGATTTTCATTTTTAGGCTGGGCACAGTGGTTCACACCTATAATTGTAGCACTCTGGGAGTTCAAGGCAGGTGGATTGTTTGAGCTCAGGAGTTTGAGGTTGCCGTGAGCTGTGATGGCACAGCACTCTACCCAGGGCGACAGCTTGAGACAGTGTCTCAAAAAAAGATGATTTTCATTTTAAGTATCTAAACTTGAACCCATGCTCAAGGGTCCTATTCCTTCACTAACCTGATGTCCTTGAGAATTCTTACGCTAGGTCTGTAATACTCTAACGGAAAATAAAAACAAAATAGGGTTAAAATAATAGCTAACATAGATTGAGTGCCTACTCTGTGCCAGGTATTGTTTGAAGTACTTTGTATATATTATCTCATTTAATCATTAAAACAACGAATATAATCCCCATTGTAACAGACAAAAAGGTAAAGCATAGAAGGATTTTGTATAATAATTTGCCTAAGGCCAAGTAAATAGTAGAGCTGGGGTCTGGCATATAGCCAAGAAGCTGGATTTAATACAAGGACCTGGGTACTAGGAAAGAGGTTGCAGAGAGCAAGCTTGTGATGCCACTGTGCAGACTGACTTCACCTGGGAAGGGAGGCTCTTGCCTCTGGTATAAGACTATGCCTACAAATACAGTGAGACAGTAAGAGAGGTCTTTCCAGAAGTCTCTGCTTTGACCCCCACCCTCAGACAGTGTTCTCTGGAAAGAGTAAATCAGTTAATGGACTAGGTCTGGCTCCATTGAACACCACGGAGCCTGCCGGAAGACCTGGGATGTAACAAGCACTGCAGAGTGAGGTCTACTCTTGAAAGGGACATCTATCTCCCCATCAGCTGGACATGCCTCCACTACAGAGGCTTCTGAATATTAGAAAGGATCTCTCCAACTCTTGTGACTGAACAAATGAAGCACAGGACGCCACCTTTGTATAAGGAGGAAAAGTGGCCACCCCAGGGGGCCAGGGATGGAGTTCTTAGATGCTACATTAGAAGCGCAAGAGCAAATCAATACAGCCCTAGGAGAGGGAGGATGGAAGCCAAGTGTGGGGAGTAAAGTAAGACAGAAGACAGAGCCTTAGAGCAGCAAGACCAATGCAGAGGACAGTACCCCGAGGAAACGACTTACCACCTGAGAGCTCTGCGCCCCCCCCCCGCCTCCCGTTCCCACCTCAGCCTATTACAGTCACCCCCAAAAGCACCCTCCATAGTGGAGAGACTTAAAATACCCTCTCTTTCAATCTCTTCTCAGCGCCCCGAGGTGGGAGCTTTTCCAGAGGGACAATAGGGAGCCACTGGAGGATTCTCCGCGGCTCCCCGGGACCCCAAGCCACAGCCCCCTCCCCGCTGCAGTCCTACCCGGAGCGCCGGGGCAGCAGCGTTGCTCACCTCGCTCATCGCGGCAGGCGGACCCGGCGCGCGGGGCGCGGCACGCGCAGGTGAAGCGAGAGGTTCTCGGGGCAGCGCGGGCGACAGCCGAGAGTTGCTGGGCTCTGAGGCAGGGGCCCGGCGGACCAGGACAGGACAGTTAGCGCAGAGAGCCGCTACTCTGGGTCTTGCACCCGGGGGATCTCGGCTTCCAGCTCCTGCCAGGCAACTCCTTCAGACCCGGTCCTATCAGAGCCACTCAGCGCACCGCCTCCGGCCCCATCTTTTATACTCGGCTCGGCACCCGCCTCCAGCCTGGCCAATAAGACCTCCTCCTACCGTAGAGTGACAGCCCTTCACATCCAATGGTGGTAGGCTCAGAGGTCTGCTGCATTTCCAAACTAGGGTAAGACAGCGGGAAGGAAGGGGAGACCGTCAGAGGCAGAGAAGACAGAAATGAAGTAAGGAGATCAAAAAAGGAAAGGGAGAAAGGAGCAGTGTACAAAGGAAAGAGAGAAAAAGGAGAGTGTGAGTTTGAGAAAGAAGAAAGATGGGCTGGAAGGAAATCAAGAAGGCACCATGGGAAGCAGGAAAGAGTGAATGAAAGGGGAAAGCCCAGATATGTTACAGATTAAGATTTATTTTATTTGTTTATTTTTTTTTTTAGACAGAGTCATACTATGTTGCCCTTGATAGAGTGCTGTGGCATCACAGCTAACAGCAACCTCAAACTCTCTGGCTTAAGGGATTCTCTTGCCTCAGCCTCCCAAGTAGCTGGGACTACAGGCGTCCGCCACAAGGCCTGGCTATTTGTTGTTGTTGTTGTTGTTGTCATTGTTGTTTAGCAGGCCTGAGCCGGGTTCAAACCTGCCTGCCTAGGTGTATGTAGCCAGCACCCTAACCACTGAGTAACAGGTGCTGAGCCTAAGATTTAATAGTAAATTGGCACCCTGGATAAGAGAACAGCAGAAGAGAGGGAAGAAGGGAGGAAAAGACAGGGATAGAGAAAGAGAGAGAGAGGGAAATTACAGCAAGTGGATAATCTGTGGCAAAGAACAAAGAAATTTTAAATGCCTACTTGGAAGACCATCGATCTTAGCTGGAAAACAATTCAGGATTCATTAAATCCCACATTTCATATAATGCAAAAACAAGCAAAAACCAGAAAGAAATCTTCTCTAACAAAATGATGGTCCCTCAGTGTCTACTTGAACAAGTAGTGAGCTCCCTGCAAAAGTTAATTTACAACTGTTTATTCATTCCATCTCAATTTGACAATGTGCCCTCCACTGTGTCAAGGTTGGGAAGCTTTTTTTTGAGACAGAGTCTTACTATGTCACCCTCAGTAGAGTGCCATAGCGTCATAGCTCACAGAAACCTCAAACTGTTGGGCTTAAGCGATTCTCTTGCCTTATCCTCCCAAGCAGCTGGGACTACAGGTGCCCACCACAACTCCCTGCTATTTTTTGAGACACGGTCTCACTCAGACCAGCTCAGGCTGGTCTCGGACCCATGAACTCAGGGCAATCCACCCACCTTGGCCTCTCAGAGTGTTAGAATTACAGGTATGAGCTACTGTGCCTGACCCAGTAAAGCTTTTTTTTTTTTTTTTTATTAAGACAGAGTCTCACTATGTCACCCTCGGTAGAGTACCATGGCTTCCCAGCTCACAGCAACTTCAAACTCTTGGGCTTACGTGATTCTCTTACCTCGGCCTCGCAAGTAGCTGGAACTGCAGGCACCCACCACAATGTCTGGCTATTTTTTTTTTTTTTTTGGTTGTAGTTGTCATTGCTGTTTGGCAGGCCTGTACTGGATTCAAACCTGCCAGCTCCGGTGTATGTGGCTGGCACCCTTGCTGCTGAGCTACAGGCGCCAAGCCACTTTTTTTTTTTTTTTTAACTTGACGAGGACATCCTGTACCTCAGTTTTTTCATCTTGTGTGTGTGTGTGTGTGTGTGTGTGTGTGTGTGTGTGTGTGTGTGTGTGTGTGTGGTTTTTGCCAGGGCTGGGTTTGAACCTGCCACCTCCGGCGTATGAGCTGGCACCCTACTCCTTTGAGCCACAGGCACCACCCGACTTTTTTTTTTTAATATATATATATTTTTTTATTGGGGATTCATTGAGGGTACAATAAGCCAGGTTACACTGATTGCATTTGTTAGGTAAAGTCCCTCTTGCAATCATGTCTTGCCCCCAGAAGGTATGGCATGCACCAAGGCCCCGCCCCCTCCCTCTTTCCCTCTCTCTGCTTTTCCTTCCCCCCCATCACTTTTTTTTTTTTTGAGGTACTTTTACTATGACCTTGTACCTATTGTTGCCACTAAAATATGCAAGTCCTATCTCCTAGAGTCTAACTTGTTTATTCCTACAGCCTACCATTTGGTGGTCCATGTTTCAGTACCAAACTAGCCAAGTGCATTCTGCCAGGTTGTAGACAGCAGATGTGAAGGACAAAGGCCACAATCTAATCTGATAGATTATTTTCCAATAAGATACAACTTTACTGGCTGGGCATGGTGGCTCACGCCTGTAGTCCCAGCGCTGTGGGAGGCCGAGGCGAGTGGATTGCCTGAGCTTGGAGGTTCAAGACCAGTATGAGCAGGAGTGAGTCAGAGTGAAACCCTGTCTCTACCAAAAAAAAAAGCCAGGCATTGTGGCGGGCACCTGTAAGCCTAGCTACTTGGGAGGCAAAGGGAAGAGAATCACTAAAGGAAGAATGGAAAAAAATAATAATAATAGTAAGAGAAAAGATACAACTTTACTAATTAAATATCATGCTGTATAATTTTATGGGGAAAATATGATTAGAGCAAGATGAAAATTTATGTAAAAGTCATGAACTTTCTGATAACTTCAGCTGCTATTCCTTTTATCTAAATATCTAGTTTTCTTTTTTTTTCAAGGAAATTCTTTAAATTCTCATGCCTGTAATACTTCTAGACATTGTAAAACCTCTTAGCCTACTTATAGCTTCAGTCAGCCAAGGCCAAACACTTTCAGCTTTAGCAGTTACACCCCTTTGGTGGTTTCTTTCATGGCCTATTATAAGAGTCATTAATATCTGAAGTTCTTTCAGCTAGCAATCACTTATATCCTCTCAACAACCAGATTCAGGTAAGACCTCAAATAGCCCTTTCTCTGCTAGACCCTGTGCGTTTTTACATTTTCTGTCAGGTCATAAAAAGAAAAGATAGAGAAAAGATCACCTGTTTTCCCTCATCCACCTGAGATCCTCTGACTCTCGCTTTCCAATAGGAATCTTGTTGCCTAAGTTACTAAGTTTTTAACTAGGCTACCTCCTACTCACTCTATGCAACCTACTCCTCCAGCTTCCTCCATCTTTCTAATGAATGGCTAATTAGCATCAAAAAGATTGTCTTTAATGAAGTAGACCTCTCTGAAGTTCTTAAACAGCTATGAAAAGTTTCAAAAGAGAATTTGAGGCTGGGTCTGAGCAAAGTGAGATGCCATCTATACTAAAAATAGAAAAACTGGCCAGGCATTGTGTAGACACCTGTAGTCCCAGCTAATCGGGAGGCTGAGGCAAGTGAATCACTCAAGCCCTAGAGTTTGAGGTTACTGGGAACTATGATGCCATGGCCCTCTACCAAGGGCAACAGAGTGAGACTCTGTCTCAAATAAACAAACAAATGAGCAAACAAATAAAAGGAGAATTTGAGATCCTAGATCAAAGATCAGCAAGATTTTTCTGTAACAATCAGATGATAAATATTTTAGGCTTTGCAGGCCATAGATGGTCTCTGTCTAGTGTGCTCAAGTCTCCCGTTGTAGCTTGAAAGTGGACATACAGAATATGTACCCAAATAGATGTGGGTATATTTTAATGAAACTTTATTTGTGGACACTCAATTGCATTTAATTTTCATGTATTAGGAAATATTCTTCCCTTTAAATTTTAATTTAAAACCATTCTTGCCAGGCACAGTGGCTCACGCCTGTAATCCCAGCACTATGGGAGGCTGAGGTGGGAGGATTGCTTGAGCTCAGGAATTTGAGGCTTATCTGAGCAAGAGTTAGACCCCGACTCATGAAAAAGTTGAAAAACCCAGCTGGGATCCATGGTGAGCACCTGTAATCCTAGCAACTTCGGAGGCTGAGGAAGCAGGATGCCCACAGCCTGAATCTTAGGTTACAGTGAGCTCTGATGCCATTGCACTCTGCTCAGGGCATAGGGTAGAACTCTGTCTTGACAAAAAAAAAACAAAAAAAAAAACAGGGCAAAAAAAACCTTCTTAACTCACAGGCAGCAGCCACATTTGACTCATAGGCCATAAATTACCAGTCCATACCATAGAGGATTAAATGACCAAGTAAGCTACAATAGTAAATTGTATAATAATAAATAGTAATAGGTCAAATAAGAAAGGTATCAGCTGGGACCAAAAGAGTCAGAAACGTCCTGGGGAAAGTGAGATTTGGGTTGGGCCTTAAAGGAATGGTAAAATATAAACAACTGGAGGAAGAGAGAGAGGAAGGAGGAAAAGATGTGTCTCTGGTGTCTGAAAACAAAGAACAAAAGAAAAATGAAGGCTCAGCCCCTGTAGCTCAGCGGCTAGGGCACTGGCTATATACACCGGAGCTGGTGGGTTTGAACCTGGCTGGGCCTGCCAGACAATAACAGCTACAACAAAAAAATAGCTAGGCATTATTGCGGGCTCCTGTAGTCGCAGCTACTTAGGAAGCTGAGGCAGGAGAATAGCTCAAGCCCAAGAGTTTGAAGTTGCTGTGAGCTGTGACGCCATGGCACTCTACCAAGGGTGACATAGTGAGACTCTGTCTCAAAAGAAAAAAAAAAAGAAAGAAAAATGAGCACCTGTGGCTCAAAGGACTAGGGCCCTGGCTCCAACCCAGCCCCGGCCAAAAACTGCAAAAAAAAAGAGAAGAAGAAGAAGGGTGGCGCCTATGGCTCAGTGGGTAGGGCGCTGGCCCCATGTACCGAGGGTAGTGGGTTCAAATCCAGCCCCAGCCAAACTGCAACAAAAAAAAAAATAGGTGTTGTGGTGGGCGCTGGTAGTCCCAGCTACTCGGGAGGTTAAGGCAAGAGAATGACCTGGGCCCAGGAGTTGGAGGTTGCTGTGAGCTGTGTGATGCCACGGCACTCTACCCAGGGTAATACAGTGAGACTCTGTCTCTACGAAAAAAAAAAAGACTCAGGTTTATGTTGGAGAAGTTGCAGGTGGTATAGGAGGTCCCTGAATATCAGAATAAGAAATTTAATTTCAGTCCTCATGAAATAACATTTTGTAATTGTTTCTTACAGGAGAAACATAGGATTTATTTGATAAGAGAAAGACTAAGATCAGGAAGGCCAAGATGCAGGGGAACATTGCAGCTGTACAAAGGGTTAGAACCTGGGTGAGTATAGTGACAGGACCAGAAGAGAAGGGACAGCATCAAGAAACACACAGCTGCGCACACAGTGGCTCACGCCTGTAATCCCAGCACTGTGGGAGGCTAGGGAGGGAGAATTGCTTGAGCTCAGGAGTTCGAGACTTGCCTGAGCAAGAGTGAGACCCTGACTCCTAAAAAAATGAAAAACCCAGCCGGGCTCCACGGCAAGCCCCTATAATCCCAGTGGCTTCCAGAGGCTGAGGTTGCAGTGAGCTATGTCACCATTGCACCCTGCTCAGGGCATAGGGTGGGACTCTGTCTCAACAAAAAAGAAAGAGAGAGAGAGAGAGAAAGAAAGAAAGAGCTTAAGAAATAAATAAGGTTCAGCATCTATAGCTCAGCGGCTAGGGCACCAGCCACATACACCGGAGCTGGTGGGTTCGAACCCAACCCAGGCCTGCCAAACAATGACAACTACAACCAAAAAATAGCCGGGCACTGTGGTGGGCACCTGTAGTCCCAGCTACTTTGGAGGCTGAGGCATCACTGAGAATCGCTTAATCCCAAGAATTTGAGGTTGCTGTGAGCTGTGATGGCACAACACTGTACCGAGGGTGACATAGTGAGGCTCTGTCTCAAAAAAATAAATAAGTAAATAAGACCTAAAAAGATTTAGGGGAAGATTCAAAGTGATTTTTGGAATTTAAGACTGGGAAATTAGGAAAGTTATTTAATCATTCATTATGCACAAATTATGGCCAGGACCTAGGCCAGGTGTAGTGATGGAAAACCCCACATGACATACAGCTTACCAACCAGGGGAGGGACTCAGTCATGTTAATGCAAAGGAATGATATTGCTATAGGTGCTGTCACAGAACTCTGGGTAAGTGCAGTGGGGGTGCAGAGGAAGGAACAGAAAGAGATTTAATCTACAGAGGCAACAGAAATGACTACTAACAACAGCAAAATTTCACAAAAGTAGAATTGTAGATTTTGGAGATATTCACATACTGTGATGAAGATAAATGAAATGAAACATATAAAGGTACTCTGTAAATTGTAATGTTATAATAGTAGTTATTTTTACTTTTTCCCAGAGTCTTGTGAATAAATGAACTATTAGGAAGGAACATAGAAGAATAGGAAGATTGAGCCTTAGGAAAAAATCCACAGTTTTTTCCCAACAAATAGGCCTAGGAAAGGGGAGACTCCAGTAGAGGAGAAAGGAAAAAGAGCTATTAGAAATAAAGTGGAGGCTCAGTGCTAGCTCAAGTGGCTAGGGCGCCAGCCACGTACACCAGAGCTTGAGTGTAGCTCAAGTGGCTAGGGCGCCAGCCACGTACACCGGAGCTGGCGGGTTCAAATCCAGCCTGGGCCTGCCAAACAACAATGGCCACTACAATCAAAAAATAGCTGGGCGTTGTGGCGCACACCTGTAGTCCCACCTACTTGGGGAGGCTCAGGCAAAGGAATCACTTAAGCCCAAGAGTTTGAGGTTGCTGTGAGCTGTGATGCCACGGAACTCTACCCAGGGCGACAGCTTGAGACTCTGTCTCAAAAACAGAAAAAAAGAAAAAAAGAAAAGTAGAGGACCAAGAATGCATAACCTCGTGCATAATCTTAGGGAGAAAATGTTTCAAAGAAGAGAAAGTGGTTGTAAGGATGTCAGAAGCAATAGGGTGGTTGATTGGGAGAAACACAAGAGAAAAGCCCAATGAATCCAACAGACCACAGGAGATCATTGGTGAATTTAAAGAAAAAAGATTAAAACCAGATTACAAGACTCAAAGGAAAGAAACTCTTCCTGCTCAAAGAAGTATTTGTGCCAGAACCTGAGGACCCAAACAGGACAGAACAGGCCCAAACTGGAAATTTGGCTCAATGGACATCTGACTGAGGTCAGCCAGATATCAAACATGGCAGGGAACAACAGGAGATAGCAACTGCTCAGAAGTCAGAAGGGAGGCAGGAATCAGACCATAAGACTAATGGGAGTCCTGCCAGAGAGTCAGGACAGCAAAGATAATAAGTTATGAAAGACAGCAGCTAAAAGGGAAATAGAAATGTATCCAGATGACACCATGGAACCTACAGTGTTAGCAAAATGCCTGGTATGAAGTAAATACCCATTCAATATTTATTGAATCCATGAATGTATTAACTCACAAATAACAGCGCATGATGCCACATGGAAAGAACATGAGTTTGAAGTCAGATCTTAATTCATATCCTAGCCCATTTACTCATTTATTATATGTGCCTGGAGTACATGAGACTCTAAGAATCCAAAAATAACATGAGGCTCTTGACTTCATCAACTCAACAGCTGGTTGACAGAGTCAGAAAGAAACAGATAACTGTTCCACAATGTGGTAAGAGCTGCAACAACTTTATGCATGGAGGCATAGCTCTAACCCGCAGGCTCCCAGGGGTAAACTGCTGCACTCAGGCATGAAGGGCCAAGAGGATCAGGAAAACCAGGGGAGGAAGGTTTGGAAGCAGGAGTATGTGAGGCGATTCCAGCCAGACCTGAACAACAAGGACAGATGTTCAGAGGTGAGTGAGCACAGCTTGTTCAGGGAACTCTAAATGCTTAAGCACATCTAGAGCCAAAGTGTGATGTGCTAGGTCAGGGGAGGGAAGTGGAAAGAGAATTAGATGAGGCCAGAGTGATTAAATAGGGGCCAGATCACAAAGCACTTTGTGTGACATGCTGAAGAGATTGAATTTTATCCTGAAGGTGATGGAAAGCAAATGAAGAATTTTAAGCAGGGGAGAGACATGATCAAATTTGCATTTTAGAAATAGCAACAGCATAGAGGATGGGTTGGAAAGAGATGAGGCTGGGAGTGGGGAGAATAATTTAATAGCTGGGCAGCAATAAGTGGAAAATGATGAGGGCCCAAACTCAGCTAAGAGGTCATGGGCACGTAGCGGTCAGAAGATAGGAAGGACAGGTCATGGTATCTGGTCATTTTTAGGGAAGGAGAGAGAGATAGGAGGATAAGTGATTCCCCATCTCTGGCTGGGCATCTGAAACAGGGTAGCAGTGAAGGGGGAGGGAAAGAAAGAGGGTAAGAGAATAAACGTGTATTGATTTCCTTCCACATTCCAAGCACTGTGTGAGGAATCTTACATATATTACTTTACTTAATCTTCACAACAAACCTGGATAATTGGTGTTATTAAACTCTGTTCTTTTTTTTTTTTTTTTTGTAGAGACAGAGTCTCACTTTATGGCCCTCGGTAGCGTGCCGTGGCGTCACACAGCTCACAGCAACCTCCAGCTTCTGAGCTTAAGCAATTCTCTTGCCTCAGCCTCCCAAGTAGCTGGGACTACAGGCGCCCGCCACAACACCCGGCTATTTTTTTGTTGCAGTTTGGCCGGGGCTGGGTTTGAACCCGCCACCCTCGGCATATGGGGCCGGCGCCCTACTCACTGAACCACAGGCGCCGCCCTATTAAACCCTTTTCTTAGCTTGGCGCCCATAGCACAGTGGTTACAGCGCCAGCCACATGTACTGAGGCTGGCAGGTTTGAGCCCGGCCAGGGCCAGCTAACCAACAATGACAACTGCAACAAAAAATAGCCGGGCATTGTGGCAGGCGCCTGTAGTCCCAACTACATAGGAGGCTGAGGCAAGAGAATCGCTTAAGCCCAAGAGTCTGAGGTTGCTGTGAGCTGTGATGCCACGGAACTCTACCAAGGGAGACATACTAAGACTCTGTCTCAAAAAAAAAGAAAGAAAGAAATTAAACCTTTTTATCCAGAGAAGAAAAATGAAAAGCAGAGAGCTTAACCCACCAGGTCACAACAAATATAGGTGTTTTTCAGACCCTAGCTTGGAAGAGGCATGTTGGAAGGCAGTGAAGACATCGTTAACTCTGGAAGCCTGTTCACATGGATGCCAGGAGAATCCTGAGCAGAGTCTAGTCTCAGTCTGCTTTCTGGAAGGGACCCTGAGCTGAGCAGCATTTCTGTATATAGAAGAGCAAGCAAGTTCAGAGAGGTCTGCCCCAAGTCAACCCCATCTCAAAGAACTTCAAATTGGATTTCTTCAAGAACAAGGCTTAAGGTAATCCCTTGACTCTGTCTAAGTGAAGGGACAGCCCTGTCTTTTTCTACCTAACTTCTTCCTAAACATTCAGTGCTATCCTAGGAAGAGGAGGTATGCCTCCCTTCCTTGGTCTAGGCTTGGCTTGATTCCCAGGGCCCTCTGGAGCTGAGTCTCAGTCATTTCAAACAATTAGGGAAGTGACAAAAAATAGTAATTCAGCTAGCAAGAGCGAGAGTCAGAAATTGAACCTGTCTGTATGGCTCCAAAGCCCACACTCTTTCTTCTTTCACATATTGGGGTAGTCACCAAGCTAGGCAATATAGGAGAGGTTAGTTTGTGGGGGTTAACAATGAGAGGTCAAGGATGAGCTCCATTTTAGACATATTGAATTTGAGATGTCTATGTGACATTCAAGAGAAGTCATCTAATAAACCGCTGGATATATTGGTCCTTGTACAAGTTTACTTAATTCTCTGAGCCTCAGTTTTCTCATCTGTAAAATGGTGATATTATCTGTCTTACAGAGTTAACACAGGTAAGGATCCTTACATAGTATTCTGTCCCTATTGGGAACCCAACAAAAATAAATGAGTGAAGCAATTAACACTTATCATACATAATCCACCAGATGCAGAGCTTGATAATATATTTCCTTTTAAGATCTAGGAGTTCACCTTAATTCAGTCCCAGAATTAAACTGTATCTCGGTAAATAGGGATCTCTCTTTGTTTCCTCCTCATGGTACATAATCACAGAATGGACAGTTGGTAATTTACTGCTAAATTGCCAACTGTAGAAGTGGATCAGGGCCCACATATGAAGGACCCTGGTCGTCCTCCTGTAGTCTCTCTCTCAGTTGCTGGTACCACCATCCATTCAGTCACCCTTGCTGCAAACCTTGAGTAACCCCTCTTGTACCTTCTCAACCCAGATATCCTAGTAGTCCCCAAATTTCAATGATTTCACTTTTCATGTATTTCTCAAAACCCTTTTTTGTTTATTTGTTTGTTTTGAGACAGAATGTCACTCTGTCACCCCAGGTAGAGTGCCATGACATCACAGATTGCAGCAACCTTAAAATCCTGGGTTCACTCAATCCTCTTGCCTCAGCCTCCTAAGTAGCTGGGACTATAGATGCCCACCACAACATTCGGCTAATTTTTCTATATATATATATTTTTTGAGACAGAGTCTCACTTTGTTACCCTTGGTAGAGTGCTGTGATGTCATAGCTCACAGTAACCTCAAACTCTTAGGCGCAAACGGGTCTCTTGCCTCACCCTCTCCAGTAACTGGGACTACATGCACACCCAACACATCCAACTAATTTTTCCTATTTTTTGTAGGATTGGGGGTCTTGCTATGTTGCCCCAGCTGGTCTTGAACTTAAGTGATCCTCCCACCTCAGCCTTCCAAAGTGCTGGAATTCCCAGTATGAGCCACCACACCCTAATGAACCATTCTAATTGGAAGACTGAGACTTTGGACTTTACTCCAGATTTATGTAACAGAGATTTACCCAACACATTTCCCATGCCCAGAACATCTAAATATTTCAAAATGACTTTTTCTGTTCGTAGATGTTGGGAGAGCAAATAGACAGATAGATAGATGTAGACACAAACACACTTTTTTTTTTCTTTTTCTTTTTTTGAGACAGAGTCTTACTTTGTTGCCCTCGGTAGAGTGCCCTCCAACTCCTGGACTTAGGCAATTCTCTTGCCTCAGCCTACTGAGTAGCTGGGACTACAGGTGCCCACTACAACGCCTGGCTATTTTTTGTTGCAGTTTGGCCAGAGCCAGGTTTGAACCTGCCACCCTTGGTATATGGGGCCAGCGCCCTACCCACTGAACCACAGGCACTGCCCAACACAACCATACTTATAAAAATATTCCCCAGTGATGATGAAGCACTAGACAACTCCAATGAAGGCATGAAGACTCCTACTTTCAAGTCTTAAACTTATTCAGCTTACTAGTTAGAAGTTCTTTGTATTGACTTCAGATAGAACTGGGTACATAATTTTGGGGGCTCACTGAAAAATGAAAATGTAGGGCCCTTTGTTTATAAGTCATCATTTCAATAGAGCAAAAGGAGAGCACTGAACCACACACGAGGTCCCTCTGAATGCAGTGTCTTGTGCAACTGCACACAGGCCACATACCCATGAAGCCAGCGCTGATGCAAGAGTTCTCAAATCGACCCTAACTACTGCTAAGGAAAGGTCATTCTGATTTGTTTATTTATTTTAAATAGTACTCTTTTCTTCTTTTTTTAGAGATAAATTCTTGCTATATTGTCCACGCTAGCCTTGAACTCCTGGGCTCAAGTGATCCTCCTCCTGTCTCAGCATGTGCCACAGTGCCCTGAGGTCATTCCAATTTAATTCTCAATCCTCCCTAGTTAGGAAGTGAGGTCCCTTCTAATCCCTTGCATAAGCTCTTTGTGTGTGTGTGACACAGTCTCACTGTGTCAACCTAGGTAGAGTCCCGTGGCATCATCATAGTTCACAGCACCCTCAAACTCCTGGGCTCAAGTGATCCTCTTGCCTTAACCTCCCGAATAGCTGAGACTACAGGTGCCCACCATAACACCCAGTTAGTTTTTCTATTTTTAGTAGAAACAGCTGGTCTCTTGCTCAAGCTGGTCTGGAACACCTGAGCTCAAGAAATTCACCTGCCTCGGCCTCCCAGAGTGCTGGGATTACAGGTGTGATCCAGGCTGAATATCTTGAACTCTGGTCCTCCCAGCTTGACCTCCCAGATGCCAGGATTACAGAGGCACCTTGCCCAGCCTCTTTTTAAGAACTTTCCTTTTGGGAGACTCGTGCAACTGTTACACCTTTTCTTTTACTACCGACATACTGCACGTGAAAACGCTGGCTGGGTCTCTGCCTCTCTCTCTCACTTCACTGCCTGTTCAGGATCCAAGTACACAGGAGGCTACAAATCTAAGCCTCTAATGAGTCATGAAGTCCCTGCCCACAAAAGTCCCTCCCTATGTGCCACCAACCAGCACCTTGGGCATGCTGGGAAAACCTCCTACCCAGGCCTTTGCCCTGAGTCCAGGGTCTGCACCCTAACTCCATCATCACTGAGCGCCACTGGAAGCCACATAGCACTGAAGTCTCTTGTTTTCCAGGTACTGAGGGCCATAATCCCTAACTCCAACCACTGACAGCTCCTGAGATCAAAAGGAAAGTCAGGTCAACGTGGAAGTTTGGGGAGGGGCCTCCCATGGCAGATTCTGTGGCCTGCAGCTGATATGCTGCCTGAGAGAAGCAGGTAGGAAGTGCATTGGGGGCCAGAGACTAAATGCAAGGGAGTACAGGTGATGCTGGGGATCAGGGCAGGGTTGGCAAGAGACTCTACAAAAAGGAGAGAAGAAGGTCAAGTGCTAACCCCTTCCACATTCAGGGATCACCTCAACACCTGAAGCCATGGCCAGTGGGGAAGATGAGCTGAGGAACTGTGTGGTATGTGGAGACCGAGCCACAGGCTATCACTTCCATGCTCTGACTTGTGAGGGCTGCAAGGGTTTCTTCAGGTGAAAGCCTACTCCTCAATAGAGATAGTCCCCCCAAACTGCCTGTCAGTTAGCCTTGAAACCCTGGCACATGCCTGAGCTTGTCCAGCTACATTATCCCTCTTAGAGTCTAACTACCCTGCAGCTAGCACCCTATATCTTGCCAACCACAACACTATATATACTGGTGACATAATAACCAGAAGGCCAAATGTTTGTCTGATAGACACAGCCCATTAGTCAAGGGTACTTATTATGCACTACCTGCAAAGCACCAACCTAGTCCTATATTGACTGGGCTTTTTCGCATGACCCTAAGTCCTGATGGAAATGCTTGAGATGTGTAGGACCCTACCCAACCCTGGGGACCTTTGGGTACAGCTCAGATTAACCCATGTCTCCAGATTCCTGGTCTTTTACACCATGTTATCTCAGCCCCTCCCATACCCATCTGCCTGTTCACTGCCATCCCAAACCCTAATAATCATCTCTGTCTCCCACAGACGAACAGTTAGCAAAAGCACTGGCCCTACCTGCCTCTTTGCTGGAAGCTGTGAGGTCAGTAAGGCCCAGAGGCGCCACTGCCCAGCCTGCAGGTTGCAGAAGTGCCTAGATGCTGGCATGAGGAAAGACAGTTGAGTTGGCCCCCTACCATCCCAAAAATCCATTGACTATCTCTCTCTGCTTTATCCTTATTCCCAACAGTGCACTATTCAAATAACAGGCAGAGTAAACTTTTGGAAACTAATCAGATTATGTCACTATTCCACCATCCTGAACACACCAAGCATGCTCTTTCCCAGGACTTTTGCACTTGTTCTTCCCTCTACCTGAAATGCTCTTCTCCTAGATATTTACATGGCTAGCTTTTTCTTTTCTGTTTCTTGAGTATAGAGTCTGTCACTTAACAATTGACTTAATGCTTTCTCTGTGGCAGATAACTATACTGTGCTCCCAAAAGACAATGTAACTGGAGTTCACAGAAGTCAATTTGCCCAGGCTCATTCAGCTTAAAAGTTGAGCAGTCAGTATTCAAAATAGTCTGTCTGACTTCCAAATTTTTCCTTTTTCCATGATATCATAGTACTTTTCTTTTTTTTTTTGTAGAGACAGAGTCTTACTATACTGCCCTCGGGTAGAGTGCCGTGGCGTCACACGGCTCACAGCAACCTCTAACTCTTGGGCTTACGCGATTCTCTTGCCTCAGCCTCCCAAGCAGCTGGGACTACGGGCGCCCGCCACAACGCCCAGCTATTTTTTGTTGCAGTTTGGCCGGGGCTGGGTTTGAACCCGCCACCCTCGGCATATGGGGCCCGCGCCCTTCTCACTGAGCCACAGGCGCCGCCCATAGTACTTTTCAATATGGAGGAATAGAGAGGGAACTGTAGAACTCAAAAGATCTTGGTTTGAGGCCAGGGCATGGTGGCTCATGCCTGTAATCCTAGCTCTCTGGGAGGCAGGTGGATTGCTTGAGCTCAGGAGTTCAAGACCAGCCTAAGTAAGAGTATGACCCCATCTCTAAAAAATAACTGGGCATTGTGATAGCCACATATAGTCCCTGCTACTGGGGATGTTGAGGCAAGAGGATTACTTGAGCCCAAGATTTTTAGTCTGCTGTGTGTTATGATGCCACAGCACTCAACTGAGGGTGACAAAGTGAGGCTCTGTCTCAAAAAATAAAATAAAAATAGAAAAAGTAGTTTGGCACTGTGGCCAGCACCTGTAGTCTCAGCTACTTGGGAGGCTAAGGCAGGAGGATCACTTGAGCCCAAGAGCTTGAGATTGCTGTGAGCTGTGATGATATTGTGGCACTCTACCCAGGGTGACAGAGTGAAACTGTATCTCAAAGAAAAAAAAAGGAAAATCTTGGTTTGAATTTGATCTACATTACTTATTTTGTGCACCTGTTATTAGAAACTAAGCCTGTTTATGTTTCTGCAAAATATGAATACTTGCCCTGTCTACCATAATGTTGTTTCAGCCAGTGAGGTTTAACCTCAGGACCTTTCATATTATAATGCTATGCAAACATAAGACGATGTTTTGGGTATGAAGACCCCTTCCTCTTCAATGTTCCCCAGAAGCCAAAAATATCTCCTCCCAACCTTCCCACTTTACTCTTCCCCCTTCCCTTCTCTCCCTTGTGCACTGTTTTCTGCTACAGGGCCAGACAGGTCCACAAAGGTGTGCAGGAATCCCCTGCCTCCTGCTACCTCTAGGACTGCAGCCAAGTTCAAGGAAGCCCCAGGAACCCTCCTCCTTCCCCCATCTTTCATGGTACAGGGTGGCTGAAGGGTCCTAGGTCAGAAACTGGCAGAGACAGGTGCTGTCTGCTGGTCTCAACAGCTTTGTCATACCTCTTGCTTGGCACAGTGATACTGTCAGCAGAAGCCTTGGCATTGCGGCGAGCAAAGCAGGCCCAGCGGCGGGCCAAGCAAGCAACTGTGCAGCTGAGTAAGGAGCAGGAAGAGCTGATCCAGACACTCCTAGGGGCCCACACTCGCCACATGGACTCCATATCTGAACACTTTGTGCACTTCAAGGTGAGCATTTACAGGATTTGGACTGAATATGACCAAAAGGGTGCCAAAGGAGGCTAGCCTGAGGTAGAGGGTGCTGCACAGTGCTCCAGAACCCCTGCCGGGACACACTCCTCAGCAAGAACTCCTTCTAAGAGGTGGGTGAGACCTAAAGGGAGGCCCTTGGGCCAGGACCCCTCACTTGTGCTCCGATCTCTGCAGCCTCCAGCTTACCTGTTCAGCCCTCACCAGTCCTCACCCACCCTGGTCCCTGTACTGCCTCTGCTCAGGCACTTTGCAGACGTCAACACTTTCATGGTACAGCAAGTCATCAAGTTCACCAAAGACCTGCCCCTCTTTCGGTGAGTGACTTCTGCTCATCTTTTGGGAAGCAAACACCTCAGTAAATTATTTGCCCACCAACTGACCCATCCCCAAAAGTCACTGACCAAAAATTAATACATCTCCCAGTCTTTCCAAACGCCAGGTCTCCAATTCCCAGTTTTGTTTTTAATCATGTCGATGTGGATTAGGAGTTACTCTCCCTCTCTGAAGTTCAGGCTTGAATCTAAATTGCCCTCATTTGCTGCTCCCCACAGGTCTCTGCCCATGGAGGACCAGATTTCCCTTCTCAAGGGAGCAGCTGTGGAAATCTGTCACATCTCAATCAATCCCACTTTCTGTATCCAAACACAAAACTTTCTCTGTGGGCCTCTTTGCTACACAATGGAAGACGGAGCCCATGGTAAGATAGTGCCAGAGCAGTAGCAGGCATGCGTCTTTGTGGTATGGCATGTGGTCTGGTGACTTGGAGACTCCTAAAACTAGTATCTCCCACAGTGGGGTTCGAGGTAGAGTTTTTGGAGTTGCTTTTTCACTTCCATGGGACGCTGCGACGACTGCAGCTCCAAAAGCCCGAGTATGTGCTCTTGGCCGCCATGGCCCTCTTCTCTCCTGGTGAGCATCTCCCAAAGCCCAGAAACCTTGGCTCCACCATCTCTGCTCAAACTCTCAGCTCCTTGAATCCATCCATCCCAGGCCTTCTAGCCTTCATACCTGCAGAGTAGGTCTATGCCAGCCTCAGCCTCCAGGGCACTATGCAGGCCTCCCCCTGGCCCCACTTTGTCCTTCCCAGTTCCCTATCTTACAGACCGGCCTGGAGTTACTCAGAGAGAGGAGATTGATCAGCGGCAAGAGGAGATGGCACTGACTCTACAGAGCTACATCAAGGGCCAGCAGCCAAAACCCCGGAATCGGTACGGTGGGAAACTGGAGGTATAGGCCACATAGAGGCAGGAAGGGGTCAGAAAAACACTGATCTTGGGAGGAAAGTTTTTTACTGTCCTTTCCTTTGGGAAAGCAGGTCTCTTGTGGTCTATCCCTTCCCTCTGGCCATCCCCATCTCACATTGTTCCAGCATCCAAATTGCTCTTATTGCATTTCATCTCACTTTTTCCAGATTTTTTTATTCAGTAGTGATGCAGATTAGTAGCTCACAGGCTTTGTATAATAGCATTCCTGAGATTGATGATGTCCATCACCTCACTAGTCCAACTTCTCCGGACTAAAGCAGATTTTTAAGAGTTCATTCTTTCCCCCCAGGCCCTTCCTCTCCTCTCCATTGGGCCAATTCCATAAATTTTTCATTTCCAAACAAGTTCCTGGTTCAATAGTCCATGATCTTTCAGGCTTTGAGATATGCACCACTTCCTCCATGAGCCAGAAAGGGGACATGGAGTTTGGCCAGAAAGGGGACACTTTATACATAGAACATACCCACCTTCTAGAACCTGTACTATCTAAAAGGCTGGACCCTCGGATTCCATATAGTTAATGTTCTGGCTAAGTCTGAGGTTTTCTTCACACTTGGCCCTCAAATCATTAGGTTCAAGAGAAACCGGGCATGATGAAAGAAAACAGTGTCAGACAGAGGCCCCCTGGGGGACCTTTGGGACCTTTTATAAATTCATCATACCAGTGCATGATTTTCTCTACTGTTCAGATCTAACTTTACTGAGGAACAGTTCAGGGAACTGGGCCTCAAGACAAACCTCCCAGCTGCCTTTTTTCCCCTCCCTTTTCCTGGTGACCTCCAAAGGTTTCTGTATGCAAAGCTGCTGGGCCTGTTAGCTGAGCTCCGGAGCATTAACAACGCATTTGGGTACCAAATCCAGCGCATCCAGGGATTGCCTGCCATGATGCCCCTGCTCCAGGAGATCTGCAGCTGAGGCCCAGGCTCACCACCCCGCCCACCCGCCCAGCCCCCCCACCCCCAGCTCACCTGGGACACACTGGACTGGAAAAAGGAAAATGCTGGGACCAAAGACTGGGCCCAGTAGAAAGGGGGCCCAGTGGTTGCAATGAAAGTCTAAAGCAATAACTGCCTCTTCATGCGGTCGTGGGTGTGGTGGGGGTTAGCATGGGAATAAAGTTGTTCTCTGGAAGCACAGAAGATGGGGAAGGAGGAAGCCTCAGGGTAAGAGGTAAAGAAGCTCCTTGTGGGAATGGGTAGGCCCCGCTTTCTGAGGCCAGAGATTTGGCCCTTCAGCCCTCTTTCCCAGCCTTGGGAGGCTTTGGGATGGGAAACAGGGCAGTAAGCTAATCCCATGCAGGATTAACCAGAAGGAATGAAGAAAAATGTGGGGCAGGGGAGAAATTCAGCCAGACATACCCCTTCATCCTCTCCCCTTAGTTCTGAGCCACAAGAGCATGGAGAATGATAGTGGGGCTTGTAGTAGAGGTTGGAGCCTCAAACCACTGCCTCATCAGCTGCCTCTATGGCAGCTCCAGTTCTGAGTAGAGTATGGTCTTGTCCCCAACTCTGCTCCTGAGACTAAGAGGTCACCCAGCAAAGTGGGCTCTGGAGAGGGGCCTAGTCTCTGGCCCTAGGGCACCTAACTCAGAGGTTCCAGCTGCTGTGGGGACAGGTTCTATGACAACCTCAGCCCACAGTGATGCTGAAGCCACAGTGGAATCTATTGCGCCAGTGATTGAGGAAGGCTCCGAGGGCTAGGGTGACAGGCAGGGGGGGCATCTTCTTCTCCAGCACAGCACCTACACACCAGTTACTATCCACCAAGCCTGTTGGGTGAGAGAATACCACCTGAGTTATTTAACAGAGCCTGGAGAAAGGAGTCGGCAGAAATAAGGTAGAGCTTGCCTCCCTCTGTATCCCCTAATCCCTTAGCACATCCAAATATTGTTGCAATGACCCTCACCTCTAAACACCATGTTGGCCTGGGGCAGAGTCAGGTGGTAACCAAAGGAGAAGGTTGTATCTTGTAGCCTTGTGTTTGCCTCAAACTCCACTCCAACTTGAACCTGAGAACCATGGCCAAGGATGAGAGGGATCAGTGGCAGTGAAGACTAGAAGGGTCCTGACAGGGGATCTGTAGAAGGAGGGCATGCATGAAAATATATACGTAGCATAGTAGGAAGAATACTAAATCAGCAGGGCCTGTGGAAGGCCAAAGGGGTGGAAGTTCATGATCAACTTGCTGGGCTGGGGGATAAGATCAGTGGTCTCACCTGTTCATTTGCCCTGTGGTAATAACTCGCATGGGCCCCTCCTGATCCCACATTCAATGTAGCTACCCAATGTACAGCTGTAAAAACCAAAGGAGGAAAGGAGTGTTACTATAGCAGGACACAGGCCAGGAACCCCAGCAAAGTCCAGAATTGCCTCCCTCCCCCACTACTCCACTTTGCCCCAAACCTGAGTATTTCCCAGCCAGTGTCAAGATGGCCCCCTCTTCTCCTGGCCGCCGGTGATACACTAGCTCTCCACCCAGCACCAGCCGATGTGTGAGGCTCTGTAGGAAGTGAGCGACCATGATCACTGTGGGGGATAGGGAGACACAGAGTCAGTCACAGAGACAGTACCCCAGCCTGCTCCCTCACCGGTAACCCTTGCCCCAACCTACCTAAGAAGTTCCTTTCCTAATTCTCAAACTGTACAGAAGACGAAAAGGCGTATCCAACATCAGCGAATAGGCAGCCAAGATAAAAAGAATCCTCACCCAGTTGCTCACCTGATTCACCAATCAGGTCAGGATTTCCTAGGGTCAGAGTGGCTGTGTAGTCATCCCCTCGATACTCTCCGTCAAACTGCCATGTCAGGAACTTGGCCTGCTGCGTCTGGATGCAGAGAGCAAGAAGTAAAATCTCCCTCCCTTTTCATGATCACTATTGCCTCTACTCCCCTCTCCCCATTCCATCAGAGCAGGAAACTCATTGGGAATTCAGAGGAAGTGCTTCAGCAGCCGATGGAGGCAGGAACTGTGGGTCACCTGGAAGACAGCCTTAGCTCGGAGTCGGTCAGCCAAGAGATGCAGGACTTGGGCGTTGAGGCTGCCACTGCTGTCCATATCCCCTACGACAGTGGGGAACACCTGTAGAAAGGTAAACAGCAGTAAGGCTAAGCTGGGTAGCACAGCTAAGCCTAAACCCTAATATAGGACTTCCTTAACGGCACTCTGCGCCCCCTAGTGGAGGCACAAAGACAAACTCTGGGCTCTTTACACAACTGTTTGTCTGCTCTTTCCCATTCGGAATAGACACACAGAAAATCAGGTTACTGCCCTTTTTCTCCATAACATACACATTTCCTCCTCTGTCAGACCTGGGTCCCACGTGGGCTTTTAGGGAGATGACCCAGGTATGTGGAGTCCTCACCTCTGTGGGGCTAAGCTGCCAGTCTCCTGCATAGGCCGCATGGAGGTGATAGCCTGGCAAGCCCAGGGCACTCATGTGTATTGTGTGAGCCACCTGAAGAAAGAGGATTCAATGTAGAAGAGAGCATTCTTGCTCCATTTCAGTCCCTTATCCCACCCTATATCTTCTCCCCATCCAGAAGGCCTCTTAAGAATCCCAAATACTCCAACCTATAAAGTGGGTCACCAGATTGAAAGCAACAAGTTTCATAGGCAAGGGAGGTAAAGAGAGCCCCACATTCTCCCTTATTTGTCCCACATAGCCTGGGTAAGGCTGGAGTACATAGAAAAGGAGAAGAGGACCCAGGGAGAGGCAAGGAGGGATAGTGAGGACGGGCCAGAGAAGTGGGAGCACCTGGAAATGGCTGCTCAGAACCTTGTTGACAACGAGCTTCACTCCCTCCATCTGTGCTGGGAATACATCTGAAGGGGGTGGGAGGAAGGGAAGGAATAAGCACAGACAAGGAACCCCTATCCCAAGAGGTAGTCTTCCCTTTGAATCCCACTGGAAGCACCGTGGAGGAATAGACCTCCTTCCAAGTCCTGAAACAAGATGCTCCACTTCACTTGGGCACCTGATCGATCCTCCCTGATGCTGGATACCCAGCTGTGATCTCCCCTTTCCAGCTTTCATCATTAGACACATTCAAGACCCTCCCCTCCTCTGCTGCTTCATCTGCTCACCTTTGCATAGCCGATGCAGCTCATCAAAGCTCCCAGGGTTGGGTAGGGGTTCCTCTCGGCGGGGGCTCCGGCGGGGCAAAGTCCCCATCGGTGCCAGGCCCAGTGTATTCCCCATTTTAGTCCAGAGGACGGAGAGGGGCAGAGGTTAGCCTAGGAAAGGACGCTATTGCTCCCTCTACCCCTCACGGGCCCCACCCCCCATCATCCAACGCCCCAGTCCTAGAAACTTCCACATGGTCCGACGCTAGACCTGGAACAAAAAGAGTTGGAGGAGAGAACGCTGATGGGGAGACTGAACCCCAGTCACACTCCTGACCCGTCTTTGATCCCTCATCCCACCTGTGAGCCCTGTCCTCTCTCCCATTCTCTAATCCTAGCCCCCACCACAGACATCATCTAGCTTCCTAGTCTCTCTACTCTTCATTCCCAGGCTCCAAGGCTAGCACCACAAAGGAGCAGTATCCCTTACCATGTCAGACCACCCTGTTGCCCCCTTCCCTCCGGCACACCCCGGTCATCTTGATGGGGGCAGCCATCTTGAGTAATGGCAAAACTGAGGCTTCACGCTGTATTCCCTGCGTGGCCACGAGCGCCATCTTAGAATTGGGCAAAAAAAAAGGCTGTGAAAGACACAACTCTCTCCTGATTGGGCCCCGCCCTATCTGTGGGAAAAAAGCCACCTCGATTTCCCATGGCCAATGGGAGATGGGGAAGCAAAAGAGTGGCAGGCCTGACAGCCCGAGAGCTTCTGTCTGGCGCTGCAAGGTTGGGCGGGTCTTAGTTGGTGGCTTGTTAGTGTTTAGAAGGCCCAAGATCCCCTAGCGAAGCTTCTCCAAGATCGGGAAAAGTCTATGAGCTTGCAAGACCCTAGAGGGAACATCTTGTAGTTTGGGCCACTGAAACTTCTTCCACAGCCCATGAGAAAAATGACTACTGTCTGAAGACTTGGGCTTTGTGAAGAGTGTCAGAGGGAATGACTCTGAAGACTTTTTTCGAACCTTGGTTCATTTATATTTCTTCCCTTTTCCCCAAAGATAGAGGCTCTGAGGAATCCTCCTTACAACCCTCCACAGTACACCTCCAAATGAGTACTATTCATGAGCACAGCTCTTCCTAGGACATGGACCTGCACTTTCCTTCTGGAGGTCTACATTTCTGAAAGTTCCCTGTCTTGCCCTCTTGGTGTAATGGGAATGGGTTTCAGATTTGGGAGCAGTGGAGTAGGTTCTAGCAGAACTATTCCCTGAAAAAACTGCCCTCTGCAGTGAACCCGTTCTTCCCTAAGTCCCAGACAGAGTTGGTGAATATGGACTCCAGCCCCTAGATGAGCTCCACCCAGGCCTAGGGGTAAGCCAACAGGGTGACCCTCAAGCGTTAAGAGCTCACAGGGGAATAACTGAAGATGGAATAAGATTTCTTGGTCCTCTGGTCATACCTCCCTCACTAGCTTCACATCCCCACCATACCTTTCAAGGATGTTCCATGTACACAAGAAGTAAGCTTTGGGGTCAAAAAGATGAAAGATAGAAATGTTTGTGATATCTATTTGGCCGATTTCACCCAAATGCTTTGGGCCTGGGAAATGCACCTCTTCCCCCACAACCAGGGCTGGGACAAGGGCCAGGGCCTTGGCCAGAGGAATGCTATACCCCTCCTGACTCAATATTGGCTAACCACTGCCTAGAACTGATAAGGTGATCAAATGACCAGGAACCTTCAACCTTTATCCTAGCAGAAGCCTCTTATTCACCTCTTTTCCTGCCAGACCCCTCTAGTCTGAAGGGGCAGGCCAGAAGCGGAAGGGTGTGCTCATTGATCAGCACTAGGGTCATTCTGGGCTCTCATGTTATCTTCTTCTATCTCATTACACATTAACTCAAAGCAGGATAGAGTCAATCACTCCTGCCCCCTGACCTTCACTTTCATTCCCCTAACCCCCATTTCCCTCACTGCTACCTCTGATTTCAACTTCTTTCTCCTTTCTTCTGTACCCCAATACCTCCTTGCCAAGTTGTAGGATTGGGGATATGAAATCTACCCATAATGGGATAAAGATACCAAGAACTGAGAATTTTGTATATCAGAGAAATAATTAGGAATCCTGCTTCCCACTGCATTCAAATCCAAGGACTACTTGCCCCAGATCCCAATAGAATGGATCCCTAATAGACCTGTTTGGCTATTAAGTATATCAGTTTGGCTCCCACAAAGACCTGTACTACCTGCCTCTCACCCCAAGGCAGAGCTCCCCTGTGCTTGTCCTCTCCTCCCCCATTCCTCCAATTTGTTTATTCCAACATGGCCCCTGCTCTACTAGGCCGACCCACAGTCCCTGTCACCTGACGGGGTGGGTAAACAGATAGGTATATAGCTTCTACCTCTCCAGGCAGGCCAGGAACAGACACCAAGGACAGAGACACTGACTAGGTAAGATAAGGGAGTAAGAGGTGTGGGCAGCATCCAAATAGGACTAGACTTTAATTGTGGGAAGGGAGGGAACCAAGTTGGAGTAGGCACCTAGGTAGGAAGATCCTGGGGGAGGGGCCGGAGCCCATTTGGCTTCAGTGTCTCCTCCCTACCCCCATCAGCTTTGATCCTAGGCCACCTTCCTTACTGTCACCATTATGAAGCTGCTTGCAATGACTGTGCTGCTCCTTACCATCTATAGCCTTGAAGGTGGGTGAGATATGGAGAGAGGGGCCAAAAAGGGGAAGGTGCAGAGGGTCATAGCTACCCATCTATTTGTTCCTATGCCCAAATCTGGCAATCTGAGGGCTCAAAAAGAAGATAATGTCTGGCGGCGCCTGTGGCTCAGTCGGTAAGGTGCCGGCCCCATATACTGAGGGTGGAGGGTTCAAACCCGGCCCCGGCTGAACTGCAACCAAAAAATAGCTGGGTGTTGTGGTGGGCACCTGTAGTCCCAGCTACTCGTGGGGAGAATCGCTTAAGCCCAGGAGTTGGAGGTTGCTGTGAGCTGTGTGATGCCATGGCACTCTACCCGAGGGGCAAAAAGTGACACTCTGTCTCTACAAAAAAAAAAAAAAAAGAAGATAATGTCCTCTCTAAAGCACAAAAAATCCATCCAAAGATCTAGTTGGATATCTTTTTAGGGAAGGGGCTGAGAGCTAGGGTGGGTTACTGCCAGAGGAGTGACCAAAGGCCAGGATTCGTTGCTGTGGAATGAGCTGAAAAGAGTGTGTGTTTGCACGCATGCAGGAGCTTTGGTTCGGAGACAGGCAGAAGAGTCAAGTCTGCAGAGCCTGTTCTCTCAGTACTTCCAGACCATGGCTGATTATGGCAAGGACCTGGTGGAGAAGGTTAAGACCCTAGAGCTTCAGACCCAAGCTGAGTAAGTCTCAGGGAAAAGAGTTCAGGGGCTGTGAGACTGTGGAGGGAAAGAAGGAAAGACAGAAGCCCCACACAACACTGAACTCAGAGGCAAAGGTTAGAGGATTAGGCTTACATTGGAGAGAAAAATGTCTTTATCACCCAAAGATCCCATACACCTCTTGGACAGATAGGAACAGTGGGTGGGAACTGGGCCTTGAAACTCAAGTCTCTGGGGTCTGTTCCTGTGTCCATGGAGGACTCACCTCTCCTACCCAGGGGCTTTGCCATCCCAGGATGGAGTAGGCACTATAGTTCGGGAATCTGGGTCAGTCTGCTCTGACATCCCACCACCACCAAGGTCCCTGCCAGTGCCTAGGGTCTCTCATACTGACCTCTAATTCTTCACCTATCCAGAGCTTACTTTACAAAGTCAAAGGAGCAGCTGACACCCCTGGTCAAGAAGGCTGGAACTGATCTAATTAACTTCTTCAGCTATTTCCTGGACTTGGGAACACAATCTTCTGCCCAGTGAGTTGTCCAGACCATTGTCTTCTGGCCCCAGATGGCCTCTATAACACCCACTGTCCAGGCCTAAAGCCCCTCCCTCTGTTTGCCCCGTTTGCTACAATAAATGCTGCAGGAGTCAAGCTGTGAGCCTATCATGTCTGGGGGTACTGCAAAAAGCAAGGGAGTGGGGGAGGAGTAGGTGGAAGGAAAAAGAGAAATGTGCTTCTAAAAGGAGAGAGATTTGGGTGTGGAGAGGTGGAGAAAGCAATGAAGAGACAAATGATGGAAATGACAGGGAGGGGGTGCCGCGATTCTTTTCCAAACCCAAGGAATCTCCTGTAGGCCTGGGAATGGCTCTGAAGTGGAGCACTAAAGAGCCTTTGCATGGAATGTGGAACTGTGAAAGTAATGGAGGATTCATAAACAGAGTCCCTAGGAAATGAGGGTGCCCCTCAGAATTTCCTCTTAATCATTCTACGAAAAGGAGAAAGCTTAAAAAAAAAAAGAAACCAGAAGTGTCACCCAAGACCCTCTCTTCCTTCTGAGCTAAGACAAAATTGTTTCACCCCATCCCATAATAAAAGGAAAGGCCTCAGTTCACTCTTCTTCCCCCAAGTGCTCTGACTCCTACATTCCAAACCTCTCACCTGGATACTGTCTGGGGAAGACTCATTCCCAGCCCCTCTCCCCCCACTATCCAGGTGTTCACAGAACCAGCCTGGCAGACATCTTTGAGCCTGAACTAATAGCCATGGCAGACATTCAAAGGCCTGACAGGTATCCAAATTGGTAGACATGTAAGACTAGAAAAACTGGGTGCTGTGATACCTAGATTAAATCAAAATGGAATAAAAACCAGGCTAGGTTGATGGGGACAGATCACAATACCATAATGTAGGGCAAGGGAAAATGGGGCATTTTCCAGTCAAAGTTTATCCCTTCTTTATCTTTGAAAGAGTTACTTCCCTAAACCAGGCACAGTGGCATATGACTGTGATCCCAGCTACTTGGGAAGCTGAGATGGGAGAATTGCTTGATCCCAGAAGTTTGAGACCAGCCTGGGCAAAATAGTGAGATTTTGCCCATCTCAAAGAGAGTAACTTCCCTACTCTGGTTCATTCCTTGTATCTCATCTGAAATCACGTTTCCCCTCAGATACTGGAGATAGCTTCAATTTCTTCTATATATTGATCAGCCTCCTTCTGGCCTTCTAGAGTCTCACCATTCCTGATTACTCATCTCCCCTTCTCTTTCTTAATATCTGTTTTTTTTTTTTCTTTTCTTTTTTTTTCTTTTTGTGGTTTATGGCCAGGGCTGGGTTTGAACCCGCCACCTCCAGGCATATGGGACTGGTGCCCTACTCCTTGAGCCACAGGTGCCACCCTGTTTTTTTTTTTCTTATGTGGCAAAACATGCAGGGACAAAGAGATCTCAGTTGGTCACTTGCAAGGTGAGAAGTTAATTAACTTCAAAGAGCATGGATTTCTTTGAGGGATTAGTAAGGGGATCAAATGGTACAACAACCTGGAAAACACTTTGAAAAGTATAAGCCACTATGCAGTATAAAGTATTGCCCACCATAAGGGGCTTCCAGGGCAAGCTTGGGGACTCTAGACCCACTCTGAAAGGACTGCGGGGCAGAGGTAGCACTGACAGCATGTAGTGAGGTTTAAATAATTCCAGGCACAGCTTCCTGGCAGCTTTGGAAACAAGACACCCACTGAGAGGGGGATTCCTTCACCACCACCCATCCACTAGGGGGAGGTGACCTCCCGTCTGGACTTGTTACCCCATGCCCTACCCACCACTAACCCTATCTGGCTTTCTAAGGTCTCTCTTGCCCCAGAACCTACTGAAAACTCACTGTTCCCATAACACCTGCCATTTGGAGCTACACATGGCCCTGGTCATACCATCCTTTTTGCATTTTTGGCTTTTCAGCTAATTCCATGTGCATGTACTGAATTGGTACTGTCTAGATTGACAATTATTTGGAGCTGGACAGCCAACTGCCAGACACAGAACACCATGCTGGCTATAGAAGCCATTTCTGAGGTTCTAATGTCTCGGGATGTACCTAGACTCCCCTTACGTTACTCCTTGCTTCAGGTCCAGCCCAGCGCACCTAAGCGTCAGAGGTCTCATCCCTCCTCCAGACACAGTCAGCAAAATAGCCTCGAAGTCCATTAGACAGTGAATTCTGTGAGGTCAGGAAGAAAACTGTATTCCGCCTAGTGCTTGGCAGCGGTTGAATAAATAAAGTAAGTGAATAAATGGAGTCCAGTCTGTGGCAGCTTTATTGAGAGCCCTCCCTTCTAGCTATCTAGTGGGAGTCAGGGATGAGGAAGAGAAGAAGAGTAGGACAAGGAAGTGAGACTAGAATATAAACATCCATAAATAGCATCTGAGCATTAGTCTCTGACGGGAAGGAGGAACTAGTGGCATATATTAACTGGGGCATGGAATCATTATGGGTAGGGTCAGCTGGCATTGATGGCATGGAGTCATATGTGATGTCTGCCACAAGGACTAGGAGGAGAACTAGAAGCTGAAGGAGGATGTGACCACATCTGTTCTAAAGCTACTGTGGCGGTTTCTCGTGCTTCAGAGTCTCATAAGTCTCCTGGTTCCGGGTGCTCAGGCCCTGGAGGTGACAATCAAAGGATGATCAGGAGCTTGAGCCCATTTCAGGCCCCATCCCACCTTCACAGATCCCACCTCTTCCAAAGGTCATTCAAAATCCCACCCTCTTCTGCTGACTTCCTGGTTGAGGGAAGCAGGTTCACTTACCGTGTAAACACCATCTGATTTCTGCAGAGATGAAACAGGTAAGGCGTTAGACACCCACACCTCCTTCAGGCCCCTCAGCATCTCCTCACCCAAGGAGGTATCAAGCTGGGGGTAGCTAGCCACCTTGGGCTAAAAGGCACTCACAAGGATGCTCTGGGACATGAATACACATTTGCCACTTGGCTACAAACACGTGTGTATACAACACACAACACACAGTCTCTCATGCCCTCAATGTCACCTTATGCTTGATTTTTCCATCACCCACTGAATAGTTTACTTGTGGCTTGGCTAGGTGACAGAGTGGGTGGGGTGAGGTGGAGGGTCCCCTGAGGTGAGCACCTGAGAGGCATGCCCTCCCAGAGGCCAGGCCTCGAACCCAGGCTAAAGCCCTAAGAGGGCTGAGAGTCTGTAAAAGTGTCAACACCCAGGAGTGGAAGGGCCCATACCTCATAGCTGGCTATCGCCGCCTTTCGCATTTGTATCTGGAGTGGGAGAAATGTTAGCAGTAAAGGGGAAGTTAATGGCCCATCCCCCTTCTCACCAAATTTTGTGGGGGATCCCCTTTTATTTCCTTTCCTCCAATCCATGCTGCTGCCACCCTCCCACTTCCTCTCCCAGCCCTCACACCGCCTGTCTGGCCTTACCTTCAGTCGGCAGTAGAGCAGGGTAAGGACGATACCGTACAAGAATAGGATGGCATCCAGGATATAGCAGAGCTGAGGTTCGCCCAAAGCCGCTGAGGGGACAGAGGGTGGCCACGGGGTCAGGGGATCAGGGAGGATCTGGTGCTTAGCGGAGAGAAGGGAAGGGGTTCTGGGAGGCAGTACAGGGCTCTAAGAGAAGAAATTCTGGGGCGGTGCCTGTGGCTCAGTGAGTAGGGTGCCAGCCCCATATGCCGAGGGTGGCGGGTTCAAGCCCAGCCCCGGCCAAACTGCAACAAAAAAATAGCCGGGCGTTGTGGCGGGCGCCTGTAGTCGCAGCTGCTCGGGAGGCTGAGGCAAGAGAATCGCTTAAGCCCAGGAGTTGGAGGTTGCTGTGAGCCGTGTGATGCCACGGCACTCTACCCGAGGGCAGTAAAGTGAGACTCTGTCTCTACAAAAAAAAAAAAAAGAAATTCTGAACTCTTTCTCCCTGAACTCCTTATTCTCTTACCTCTCTTTTCTCCCCCACCCTAGGGTAGGGTAGGATAGGAAGTGTGAAGGATTCCACTGGGATGGGACTATCGTGATGGACTAAAAGTTGAGGACTTTCTCCTCAGCCCCCAACTTTTCTTTCTTTTTTTTTTGCAGGTTTTTTGGCCAGGTTTGAACCGCCACCTCTGGTATATGGGGCCCGTGCCCTACTCCTTTGAGCCACAGGCACTGCCCTCCCCCACCCAAACTTTTCTTTTTAGCACTGTGGGTTCCCTCAGGCACCATTGAGCACTTCATTTGTCTCAAGGGGGCCCACCTGAGTCCACTGGGCTGAGACCAAAACCTCAGCCCAAAGGGGGAGGGGCAAGGACAGGCAGTGGCAAATTTCAGTGAAGAAACCACAGAAATGTCTCTACTAAGTCCTATGACCTGTGGCTGAGGGCTGGACAGGAAGGATGTGAGCTGGGGAAGGGAGGGAAGACAATTACTCTATCATTGGTCATCTCCTCGCCTCAGCTTCATTGCTTTCTGTCCCATTACAAGACACTTAAATAGCTAAAAACAACAACAACAAAGTGTCCATTTTCCTAGGTCTTATAGATACCAGTGGCTCTGCACACAAAGCTAGGGAATGGCCACAGGCTGTATGGATTCCGTCTCCCATTACTCTGCATGTTACTCACTCTGAGTCTGTGAGAGAAGTTTTGTGCAAGTCAAAAAATCAGGCCAGGTGCACTTTAGGAGCCTAAGGCCAGAGGATCACCTGAGACCATCCTGAGCAACAGTGCGACCACGTCTCTATAAAAAATAAAAAAATTAGCCAGGCACAGTGGCTCACGCCTGTAATCCCAGCACTTGGGAGACGGAGGCGGTGGATCACCTGAGCTCAGGAGTTCGAGACCAGCCAAAGCAAGAACAAGACCCCATCTCTAAAAAATAGCTGGGTGTTGTGGCAGGTGACTGTAGTCCCAGCTACTTGGGAGGCTAAGGTAAAGGAATCACTTAAGCCCAAAAGTTTGAGGTTGCTGTGAGCTGTGACGCCATAGCACTCTACCGAGGATGACATAGTAAGACTCTGTCTAAATAAATAAATAAATACATAAATTCATAAATTAGCTGGGCATTGTGGCAGGTGCCTGTAGTCCCAATTATTCAGGAGGCTGAGGCAGAAGGACCATTTGAGCCTAGGAGTTTGAGGTTGCTGTGAACTATGACTCTACTTTAGCCAGGGTGACAGAGCAAGACTCTGCCAAAAAAAAAAAAAAAAAAATCACATAGAGTCTGTAGTCCAGAGATTGCTCCTGGCCCCTATCGTTAGGACCGACAGGATACATGTACATTGGTACATGTACACTGGTCAAGTACTGACATTGGTAAAGTGCTTTTCCTTCTACAACACTCTTTTACACACATGCTATTGCATAAATCTTAAAACTGCCCTATGAGGGAAACATCATCTTCGCCACCATTTTATGTATGATGAAACCAAGGCTCAGAAAAGCTAAGTAACTCACTGGGGCCATAGAGTTTAAGTGACACAGCTTAAATCAAATCCAGGCTTTCTGCTTCCAAAGCCTGTGTTTTTATTCCTCAGTGGCCCTGCTCGGTCCTCATGTCATAGCAATTGACCAACTTAACCCTTCCCCCACCTTCTCAGCTGGGCTGGCGGAACCGGGCCGCAGCCATTCTCTTCCATGTACTCCAGTTTCCCTGAAGTTTACTAACCTCCTTCTCCCCGAAACCCAGCTGCGACCAACTCTCTTCAAAACACACACACAGATACCCTTCCAGCATAGACAACCTGAAGTGAATAAAAAATGCTAGTTCCGGCTCGGCACCCATAGCACAGTGGTTATGGCACCAGCCACATTCACCGAGGGTGGTAGGCTCAGACCCGGCCCAGGCCAGCTAAACAATGACAACTGCAACCAAAAAATAGCTGGGCATTGTGGTGCACTTGTAGTCCCAGCTGCTTGGGAAGCTGAGGCAAGAGAATCGCTTAAGCCCAAGAGTTTGAGGTTGCTGTGAGCTGTGACACCATAGCACTCTACCGAGGGCAACATAATGAGACTCTTGTCTCAAAAGAAAAGAAACGAAATGCTAGCTCTTAAGAGTGACCGGCGCCTTAGAGCTGCTGGGATCTTCCCACTTCTGTCTGTATTTCTCAACTGAGGCTCAGGTCTTTAGAACTGGGCAACTCACACTGCCCACTCCCATGTCAACTATTTGACAGCGTACATTAGCAATGACCCACAGAAACAGCAATCACGCCTGTTTATCTTGACTACCCCATCCTTACTCCCAAGCACAAGGGCAGATCTTTGCCTTCCTAAAGGGGACTTTATAAGCAACTGCACATTGGCTCCTAGTGGACAAGATTACAAGCACCCACAAAATGCTGATCATGGCAACTGGAGCTTGTCCTCAGCCCAGCTCTTCATGCCATACAGCCATCTCCTTCCCCTGCCAAACTCTTCCTATCAATCCTGAAAAGTGAATAAGACAGGAAAGTGACAAGGAAGAAGCTAGACTCTAGTGCCCTGGGTGTGGGCTGGATAGGACCTTCCGCAGGGTCTGTTTCTGTCTCAGCCCTATGTCCACCTGCCACTGTCAGCTTCCTCTGACTGTCCCTCACTTGGCCCTTTTCGCTCTGGAGCCGGCTCACTCTCCTTCAGTAAACCCTCTCACCTGTTTGTTCAACCAACAGGAGTAAGAGCAAGACCACTGCTGGAATCATCTTGGGCCGGGGATCAGGCGCTCCGGCAGAGCTGCGCAGTTGTGCTCAGCGAGTTCCCTGACCACAGAGTTCCCCCCTTCCTGCCACGCCTTCCCCCACGCTTTGGCCCCTTCCCCTTCCTGCAATAGACACCAGGCGGATCCCGGAAGGGCCAACTAGGGGAGCTGGAAGATCTGGGCCTATAAGCCTCAGCCCTTCAATGGCCAAGCCCTAACCTGCAGAATGAAGAGACTCTCATGCTTGGGAAAGGCTGTGTACATCACTGTTTTTTTGCTTTATCCCATTTAGAAATACATCTGTGACTAACTGCCCCTTGAATTTCCCTTTGATGCTGCTACAGTCTTTCCCTCTCACCTGGAACTTCATTTGAGCTGTCTACCAATTTGTGTGGGCACTGAGAAGGTCTGGGAGGGGGAAACGGATGGGAAAAGAAAAAATGGAGAATGAAGAAGGGGGAAGAACATGAGTCACAGAAGGCAGCAGAGATGAGCAGCAACAGCTGCTGGGCCCACTCTTAAGTTTCCCAATAAAGTGAAGGATAAGATACTGAGAAAAACATATCAGAAGGTTGGGCCTAGGGGCCACAAGATGGCTAATTTATTGTAATTTCTCCTTTTCTGGTACATGCACAGAAAGCTCAACAGCTAAGTGTACATAAACATGTACACACACACACACACACACACACACACACATATATAAGCTCAGCCCCATATCCAATGAGGGACAGGCTCCACAGAAGAGGCTGAGAGGCAAAGGAGATCAAATGCTGTTTCTCTGCTCATCGATCTACTTCTCCGAACACAATATCTTGAGTACCTATGAGGTCAGAGATGGAGAAAAAAAGTGGTATTACCAAAGGCACAGAACTTGTTACTCAGGTGATTGAGGGCTTGGGTCTGTGCCCATAGCCTATAATTGCTGAACAGGAAGTGGTCAGTTCCCATCCCCACTGGGAGTCCCAAACCCCCTTGTCTAGGACACAGCTACTATACAATAGGCCTCGTACCTATGATGGCAACAACATCTGCCAACATGTGTCCCTTAGACATCTTGTCCAAACCGGCCTGAGGAGATTAAGATAGCGAGAATGTTAGGTAAGATTTCTTGGGTGAGAAGAGTTTATAAAAATCTCAACCAAGGTCAATAAATTACTGTATTAATTTACTGGTGTTAGATTTATTGGTATGGGCTCTTACCAGGTGGGCAAAACCAGGTGCCTTGATCTTGCATCGATAAGGGCGGCTACTGCCATCAGATACCAGGTATACCCCAAACTCTCCCTGTCCAAGGAAGAAGGTTAGGTGACTCTACTAATAGGAAGAACATTTTTCTCTACCAACAAAACCTAACCCCTCTATTCATGCCCTCCTGTCCTCTCTCTCACTGATGAATGAGAATTTTGTTAAACATCTCTCCAGTTACTTACTCCATATATGGTCTTTTCCTCCCCTCCTCTCCTCACCTTAGGAGCCTCGATGGCAGTATATGTGGCTCCTGGAGGAACTTGGTAGCCCTCAGTATACAGCTTAAAGTGATGAATCAGAGACTCCATGGAAGTCTAAAGAAAGAAAAGAAAGAACATCAATAAATAAAATTGAAACTCTGTCTCCTACTTCTCCCAGTACAGAAAATAATCTCAACCTTCAGGGATACTAAACCTACAGTAAGCAGAGAGGATACAAAATAAAAGAGGAGAATTATGGGAGGTCAAGAATCTTACACAGGGAATTCTTTGAAAAAGGAAAACTAAGGCCGCATCCGTAGCTTAGTGGGTAGGGTGCCGGCCACATACACCTGGGCTGGCGGGTTCAAACCCAGCCAGGCCAGCTAAAACAACAGTGACAACTGACAACTACAAAAAAAAAAAAAAGAATAGGTAGGCCTTGTCATGGACACCTCCCAGCTACTTGGGAGGCCTAGGCAAGAGAATTGTTTAAGCCCAAGAGTTTGAGGTTGCTGTCAGCTATGATGGCACGCACTCTACCCAGGATGACAGCTTGAGACTCTGTCTCAAAAAAAAAAAAAAGGAAAACTGAAAAGTAGTATTTAATTCAAGAATACTCCTCCCTAGCTACTAGCCCCTTTCTAATCCCCACTTCCCCTCTCCCTGTGGCCAACCTTCATCTCTGCTCGCTTGGGTGGGGACACTTTGGCATCATCAACCTTGATCTCTCCAGGAGGCATCTTGTTTAGACACTGTACAATGATTCGAAGGGACTGGCGCATCTCCTCCACCCGGCACAGGTACCTAAAATAGACAAGACAGACTCAGATGAAGGGAACAGTCAGAAGGACAGATAAGAGACTGAGAAGGATGCCCTATGGCTGACCTAAACAGAGTTAGAGTCCTCCCCAAACTCTCTCCTTAATTTTTCAGACAATGGCCTGTAATATTTCCCTCTTTTTTTTTTTTTTTGAGACAGAGTCTATGTCACCCTCCATAGACTGCCGTTGCATCACAGCTCATAGCAACCTCAAACTCTTTTTTTGGGGGGGCTTAAGCAATACTACAGCCTCTGCCTCCCAAGTAGCTGGCGTTGTGGTGGGTACCTGCAGTCCCAGCTACTAGGGAAGCTAAGGCAAGAGAATCGCTTGAGCCTGAGAGTTTGAGGTTGCTGTGAGCTGTGATGCTACAGCACTCTACCGACAAAATGAGACTCTGTCTCAGAAGAAAGTGTTTTGAAAAGCAACCTAGTTAAACACACACAGGGGCTCCCTTAGAACTTGGAAAGTGGGATAAAGATGAAAGTGGCAAAGACAAAAGTGAGGAAGGAGAACCCGGCTGGATGGTGAGCTGGGAAAAGACTAGGTCTTACCTATCATAGCAATCCCCTCGAGAACCAATAGGAACATCAAACTCGACCTGGTCATAAACATCATAGGGCTGGGTCTTCCGCAGGTCCCACTGGATGCCTGAGCCCCGGAGCATCACCCCACTGGCGAGAATATAATGGGAATAAGGGTCACTCTCCACAAACCAAATAAGAAGGCACATTCCTCCTCTGTCTCCCCTTTTTCTCCCACACCCGCAGGGCATGGCTAGGAGAGTACCAAACATTCTCAAAAGCTAAGACATTACACTGGAACTACCCGCCACTCCCACCCCCATCCCTAAGGAGAGAAACTACATTCCTCCCACCTAAAACCATAGTTAAGTGCATCTTCTGCTGTTACAACCCCAATGTCAACTGTCCGATTTCGCCAGATCCTATTGTTGGTCAGCATCTATGAATCAAGAAAACAGCTATGTTAATATTTGCCATAACACTCTTTAAATACTCCTGTGTTTCTTTACAACTGGGGACTAAAACCCCACAAGGCCTTCTTGGGGGGAAAAGAGAAATTTTTCCAGTTGACTCTTATCTTACCTCCTCCAGCTCATCTATCCGAAGAGAGAAGTTCTTAGAAAACTGATAAATGTCATCCATAAGCCCAAGAGGTAGGTCCTAGAAACCAAACGGAGTTCAGCACACCCAGCTCAGCACCCCTCCCCCAGGGCTACAGGGTTAATCAATTGGCCAGCACTGCCCCCCAGTGGCCACAGAGGAAACAGGCCTAGGCTGGAGGTTCAGGAAGCCTGGGACCCACTTACCTGGTGCACTCCTCCTGGCCGGACATATGCAGCATGCATTCGGGCTCCAGACACTCTCTCATAGAACTCAAACATCTTGATAGGACACACTGGGAATCAGTGACAAAGTCCCAGACCCCAGGTCCAGCAACACAATAGTTCCCTCCTTTGCCTTCTTATGCCCAACCAACCCCTCATAACAGAGTACCTATGAATATAACCCGTTACATACATGTACTTAATCTCCCTAAGTGTGCTCACACTCTCCCTTTTTAATCATTTGTCTCCTCATACCCTCTCTACTTCCTGTATACTTCCTCCCCTACTCCCATTCTTTTGTCCCTCTCATACCTTCTCCCTTTCTTCAAACAGCCAGAAGAAAGGAGTCATGGCTCCAATGTCCAGGGCATGTGTGGTCACAGCCATGATGTGATTCAAAAGTCGTGTGATTTCTCCAAACAACACTGTGAAGAGGTACAGACAAGGAGAATAAAAGGACAGAGAAGCCGAGGGTCCAGGCCAACAGGGCAGTCTGGGCAGAGCCTGGGGTCTGAGTATAAAGCTTGGGTTTAATGCTTCTAAGATGGGGGAAGGGTGGGGAAAGCATTGTGCCCTGCTCCCAGTGGGCCATGGGAAGAAGGGCTGGGCATACCTCGGATCCACTGTGCCCGGGGAGGAGGCCGGATGTTTAGCAACTTTTCCACAGCCAGTGAATAGGCCTGTTCATTACACATCATGGACACGTAGTCCAGCCTATCAAAGTATGGAAGGGCCTGGGAAGAGGGAGAAATCTGGGTCACATCTCACAGGCCCAGGAGCCTACAGTCTGGCTGCTGGAAGCCTCGCTCTCAGTGGGCATCCCAAGTTGGTGCTGCATAAGCCTTTTTAGGCAGGATGAAATATCCCAATAACCGCTGAAATGTGGGTAAATGTTTAAAAACTCAATCCCTAAAGTAGGGGGGAGGACACTCACTTGACATATTTACCGATTATCAAGGTAAAATACTCCCACTATGGCCAATTTTAAGCTACTACCAATATTATATAAACAGGTTGATGCTTATATTCCCAGCACTTTGAGAAGCCAAGGCAGTAGGATCACTTAAGGGCAAAAGTTCAATACCACCCTAGACAACAAAGCAAGACCCTGTCTCTGGCTTGGTGCCCGTAGCTCAGTGGTTAGGGTGTCGGCCACATAAACCGGGGCAGGTGGGTTTGAACCCAGCACGGGCCTGCTAAACAAAAATGAAACTGCAACCAAAAAATATCTGGGCGTTGTGGCAGGTGCCTGTAGTCCCAGCTACTTGCAAGGGAGGCTGAGGCAAGAGAATTACTTAAGCCCAAGAGTTGGAGGATGCTGTGACCTGTGATGCCACGGCACTCAGTATCGAGGGTAACATAGTGAAACTACGTCTCAAAAAAAAAGGACCCTGTCTCTACCAAAAATTAAAAAAATAAGCTGGGTTGGTGATGAGCCTACAGTCCTAACTACTCAAGAAGCTGAGGCAGGAAAGTCACTTGAGCCCAGAAATTCAAGGTTACAGATAGATATGATTCTAACACTGTACTACAGCCTAGGTGACAAAGCAAGACCTCTGTATCTCTGAAAAAAAAATTATACAACTGAATACAGCATTGGGATGAGCAGCACAGTATTTGCATTATACAGATATGATAAAAGTAAATACCTCAAGGGCATAGCACAGTATTTAATAAAATGTAGTAATAGAAGGAAGTGATGAGTTTTGGTATTTCTTGCCTTTGTTTTCAATATATATTAAGTCATAAGCTCATATAGTTTAATTTTTAATAATGGCTATGTTCAACAACTGGCTCATAAAATTCTTGAAAATTCAGCAATTGAGCTCTTATAAGCCAGTATGAGCTGCCTTTGTCTTCTGGTCATTGCATTGTCTTCTGGTCAAGTGACACCTCCGTCCAAGAAGAGTGCTTCAGACTTCTAAGTCCCCCTTTTCTCTTGAACTGCATACTAAAAGGGAAAGGTTATCAGTCTTAAGAGTATCTGGGAATGGGGCAGTGCCTGTGGCTCAGTGGGTAGGGTGCCAGCCCCATATACCGAGGGTGGCAGGTTCAAAGCCGGCCTTGGCCAAACTGCAACAACAAAAATAGCCAGGCGTTGTGGTGGGCGCCTATAGTCCCAGTTACTCAGGAGGCTGAGGCAAGAGAATCACTTAAGCCCAGGAGTTTGAGGTTGCTGTGAGCTGTGTGACGCCACAGCACTCTACCAAGGGTGATAAAGTGAGACTCTGTCTCTATTTAAAAAAAAAAAAAAGTATCTGGGAATGAAGGCCAGTCTCAGTGGCTCACGCCTATAATCATAGCACTCTGGAAGGCTGAGGCAGAAGGATTGCTTGAGATCAGGAGTTCAAGACCAGCCTGAGCAAGAGTGAGAACTGGTCTCTATTAAAAATAGAAAAACCAGGCTCGTCGCCTGTGGCTCAAGCCACAAAGGCGCCAGCCACATATACCTGAGCTGGTGGGTTTGAATCCAGCCTGGGCCCACCAAAAACAACAATGATGGCTGCAACCAAAAAATAGCTGGGCGTTGTGGCGGGCACCTGTAGTCCCAGCTACTTGGGAGGCAGAGGCAAGAGAATCGCTTAAGCCCCCAGGAGTTGGAGGTTGCTGTGAGCTGTGATGCTACGGCACTCTACCCAAGGTGACAGCTTGAGGCTCTGTCTCAAAAAAAAAAAAAAAAAGAAAAAGAAAAATAGAGAAACCAGTTGGGTGCAGTGGCTCACACCTGTAATCTCAGCATTCTGGGAGGCCAAGGCAGGTGGACTGCCTGAGGTCATGAGTTCAAGACCAGCCTAGGCAAGAGCAAGACCTCCTCTCTAAAAAATAGCTGAGCATTGTAGAGGGAAACTGTAGTCCCAACTATTTGGGAGGGTGAGGCAAGAGGATTACTCAAGCCCAGGAGTTTGAGGTTGCTGTGAGCTATGACACCACGACAATCTACTGAGGGCAAGAAAGAAAAACTGTCTCAAAAAAAAAGGGCAGCAAGTGTGGCTCAGTAGGTAGGGCACCGGCCCCATATACCGAAGGTGGTGGTTCAAACTCGGTCCCAGCCAAACTGCAACAAAAAATAGCCTGGTGTTGGTGGCAGATGCTGTCCCAGCTACTCAGGAGGTTGAGGCAAGAGAATCACCTGGACCCAGGAGTTGAAGGTTGCTGTGAGCTGTGACACCACAGCCTCTACGGAGGGCAATAAAGTGACTCTGTCTCTACAAAAAAAAAGAACTAGTCGAGTGTTGCTGAGGGCATTGTGGTGGGCTCCTGTAATCTTAGCTACTTGGAGGCTGAGGCAGGAGTATCATTTGATCCCAGTTTGCTGTGAGCTATGATGCCACAACACTCTAGCCTGGGCAACAGAGAGAGATTCTGTCTCAAAAAAAAAAAAAAGAAAGAAAGAAGAATATCTGGGAATGAGCCATTTAAAGAAGAGAAAGCACCAGGTAGAAATTCTCCTCCACAATGCCAAGAAAGCTAAGCCCTTGCTGCCTGCTGAACCAGCTTCAGCTTCCAGGAAGAAGGCGGAGCTAAGATACTCCTCTTTGGGACAGCCTGTTCTTGTCTTGATGTCGATGTCATTGTGACGCAGGATATGTTACATGAGTTAACCCATGGACTCTGGGACCCAAAACCATCATTTCCTGGACTTTCTAGGGGAATCACATTCTAGTCACTGTTCACTCCAACACTGGGCTGGGTCTAAATCCGAACCTACAATACTTTGTTATTAAGAACTTTCTTTATGACAGTATAAAAAAATTTCAGATTCCTATACCAGATCCAACTCCTTCAAATCTATCCCTATCACTTGGGTCACACAGTTCTAAAAACAACAACTCTGTCACAAATCCCCTCTTGGTCACTCTGAGTCACTGAGTGTTTTAAAAACAAACCTAGACAGCTGGAAGATATAAGAATTGGCTGTTGATCCAGGAGAGCTGACGTCTCTTCTTTCCCTGTCCCTAGGGACATAGGCTTTGACGCACTAGTATAAGAGCAGGGAAACTGAGGCACTAGAGTTATTGTAAAGGGGCTAGCCAAAAGTCAGCCAAAGAAAAGCTGGGAATATAGCTCTAGCTCCAAAGCATCGATGTTAAATAAACTAAATCCAAATGACTCAATCATCTCCTGCCACCTCCCTCCATTCTCTCATCTAAGACTGTCCTATTAAACTCAATGAGATAGATACTTCTCTCAACACCCTCCTCCCAAGGTTTCAAAGGCAACAAAATCCCAGGTTAAAACCTCCCCAAATTCTGTCAAAAGGCTCCTGTTCAGCCCCTGCCCCCACACCTGCAGATAGGTCTTGTATTCAATGAGCTTCTCAGTGCCTCGGTGCAGGAGCCCGATGTGAGGGTCACACTTCCGCACCATCTCCCCACTCAATTCCATCACTAGCCGCAGGACTCCATGGGCTGCTGGGTGCTGGGGCCCAAAGTTCAGGGTCAGGTTCGACACCATTTTGTCCTTTGGAGGGTCCACATCTGGGAAGTGGCAAATAATTTAGAACCAAATGGTAATTCCCTTGGGAACCCCCAAGAGAAAGTAAGGAGTTAACTCTTCCCTGTAGATCCTACATCTTATCCTTCTATACCTTAATTCCCTAATTGCCAACATAACCAGGAATAGGAATATTAGATGGGGGAAAAGGGAAGATCTAAACTTTCTGATGAGAGGAACCATGAATCTCTGTCTGCGTCTCAGAACACATTTTCTTTCTTTTTTTCTTTTGTAGAGACAGAGTCTCACTTTATGGCCCTCGGTAGAGTGCCGTGGCCTCACACAGCTCACAGCAACCTCCAACTCCTGGGCTTAAGCGATTCTCTTGCCTCAGCCTCCCAAGTAGCTGGGACTACAGGCGCCCGCCACAACGCCCGGCTACAGAACACATTTTCAATAATAACAATATGGGGTGTAGTGTTGCTTGTCTATAATCCCAGCTACTTGGGAGGTTGAAGTAGGAGGATCACCGGAGCCCAAAAGTTTGTAGGCTGTGCAATGCTGACTGGGTGTCTGCACTAAGTGTGACATTAATATGGTGATCTCTTGGGAGCTGGGGACCACCAGGTTGCCTTATAAGTGAAGGTTGTTGGGTGGTGCCTGTGGCTCAACGGAGTAGGGCACTGGCCCCATATGCTGGAGGTGGCGGGTTCAAACCCAGCTTCTGCCAAAAAAAAAATGAAGGTTGGAAATGGAGCAGGTCAAAACTGCTGTGCTGATCAGTAGTGGTATCACACCTGTGAATAGCCACTGCACTCCAGCATGGGCAAGACAGTAAGACACTGTCTCAATAAATAAATTAATGAATAAGCAAATATGTAAATGAAATAATAATAGATATTTATATACCCTTATTATTTGTCAAGCATTACTGTTAAGCACGTTTACTTATTTTCACAGATTTACTTCTTATAACCTCCACATGGGTAATTCTCATCTTATTGTAGAAGTTTTAATGATTTCTCCAGGATCTTTCTCCAAAGCTAGTAAGTGGCAGATCCAAGACATAAATTCAATCTGTTAAGCTCCAGGGTCCATACACTCTTTAACTACTATGATGATGTACTGCTCTCCAAACATAGGTGATGAATGGTCAACCAGTCAGGAAACAAATACTTAATGCTTACTTCTACTAAATGACAGTTTATTTATTTTATTTAATTTTTTGAGACAGAGTCTCACTATGTCGCCCTTGGTAGAGTGCTGTAGTATCACAGCTCACAGCAACCGCCAACTCTTGGGCATAAGCAATTCTCTTGCCTCAGCTTCCCAAGTAGCTGGGACTACAGGTGCCTGCCATAACTCCCGGCTATTTGTTGTTGTTGTTATAGTTGTCATTGTTATTTAGCAGGCCCAGGCAGGGTTTGAACCCACCAGCCTGTGTATGTGGCCAGCGCCCTAAACACTGAGTGTGGGCGCCGAGCCCAAATGACAGTTTTTACCCTTAAGAAGCTTTAACTTTTGTGAGGCTGAAGTGGGTGGATTACTTGAGCTCAGGAGTTTGAGACCAACCTGAGCAAAAGCGAGACCCCCATCTCTACTAAAAATAGAAAAACTAGCCAGGTATTGTGATAGTCATCTGTAGTCCCAGCTAATCCGGAGACTGAGGCAAGTGAATCACTCAAGCCCAAAAGTTTAAGGGTGCTCTGAGCTAGGATGCCACAGCACTCTACCCAGGGCACAGAATGAAACTGTCTCAAAATAAATAAATAAAATCAACTCAAAAAAAAAAAAAGAAAGCTTACACTTTAACTGGGGAAATAAGTACCTGTAAAAACTTGGTAACACAAGTCAATTTATAAGTTACCAAGTAAGTGGTTTAGCCACATGTATTTAAAGGCAGAAAAGAATACTAAAGACTTCACATAGGTAGGATCTGAGCTGGTTCTCAAATATAGGAAGGGATTTAGATAGTTATAGAGAAGAGACATTCTAGGCTATAAAATCAATACTGGACAAATCAGCCAGCAACGATGGCTCACACCTGTAATCCTAGCACTCTGGGAGGCCCAGGCAGGTGGACACCTTGAGCTCACAGGTTCAAGACCAGCATGAGTCCAGCAAGACCCCACCTCTAAAAATAGCCAAACGTTGTGGCGGGCACCTGTAATCCCAGCTACTAGGAGGCTGAGGCAAGAGAACTGCTTGAGCCCAAGAGTTTGAGGTTGCTGTGAGCTGTGACACCAGGGCACTCTACCCAGGGCTACAAAGTGAGACTCTGTCTCTAAAAAATAAAAACAAAATACTGGACAAATCTTAGAAACAGGGAAGTAAATATCTGTGTAACTCTTACTAGGACTTCCCAAGAGGCAGAAGATTAGTGTTGGGAGGCAATAGGTGACAGTGGTTCAATTATCAGTATATATCATTAATACCACTTAAGGAGGAAGTACGTGTGCCAGGTACTACATGTTACTACCACCTCATTTCATCCTTACAATGAAACAGGTACTTTATTCATATGGATAAATGGAGTCGAGATTTTTCAAATAAAATTCTTCACCGTAGATTAGAGTCAGACAGACCTGAATATAAACTTACCTGTGTGGTTTTTTTTTTTTTTTTTTGAGACAGTCTCACTATGTCATCCTTGGTAGAGTGCCATGGCATCACAACTCACAGCAACCTCAAACTCTTGGGCTTACGTGATTCTCTTGCCTCAGCCTCCCATGTAGCTGGGACTATAGGCATCAGCCACAACTCCTGGCTATTTTTTTTTGTTGTAGTTGTCATTGTTGTTTTAGCAGGCCCGGGCTGGGTTCGAACCCGCCAGCCCTGGTGTATGTGGCCAGCGCCCCAACCACTGTGCTATAGGTGATGAGTCTGTTGTTGCAGTTGTCATTGTTGTTAGCTGGCCTAGGCTGGGTTTGAGCCTACCACCCTCATGGCATGTGGCTGGCACCATAACCACTATGCTATGGGCAATGAGCCTGTTTGGCTTTTTTTTTTTCTTGAGACAGAGCTTTAGTCTGTCACTCTGGGTAGAGTACCGTAGCATCACAGCTCACAGCAACCTACAGCTTAAGCAATACTTCTGCCTCAGCCTCCCAAGCAGCTGGGACTACAGGCGCCTGCCACAATGCCCAGCTATTTTTTGGTTGTAGTTGTCACTGTTGTTTGGCAGGTCAGGGCTAGATTAGAACCCACCAGCTCTGGTGTATGTGGCTGGCACTTTAGCTGCTTGAGCTACCGGCACCAAGCCAAGCCTATTTGTTTTTTGAGACAGAGTTTCACTCTGTTGCCCAGGTTAGAGTGCCATGGCATCATAACTCACAGCAACCTCAAACTCCTGGGTGGTTCAAGCAATCCTCTTGCCTCAGCCTCCCCAGTAGCCTATATAGTTGGGACTATAGGCTGAGCCACCATGCTCAGCTAATTGTTTCCTTTTTTTTTTAGAGATGGAGTCTCATTCTTGCTCAGGCTAGTCTCAAACTCCTGAGTTCAAGTGATCCTCTCACCTCAGCCTTCTAGAGTGCTAGGATTACAGGTGTGAGCCACCAAACTTGGCCCTACCTGTGTGTTCTTGATTAAGTTTTAATCTCCCTAGACCATACTTTTCTCATAATTAGGATAATACTCCCACAGAATTGTTGTAAGGATTAAGTGAAATAATGCATAAAAAAATGCTTAGCAAATGGTAAGCATTCAACTATTGTTACTTTTTGAAAGGTAATTAAAAGTGTCTCTGAAGGTTTTTTAGCATCGTAAAACGAAGTTTGAGGAAGATGAAGGTGACGACATTGTGTAAGACAGCTGGAAATGGAATAAGATTAGCGGTAGAAACCCCCAAATAACCCAGACTCCTGAAATAATCAAGGTCTAATACAAGAGAAGTCTGAATAAGAGGGATGGCAATGAAATTAAAAGGGAAAAATGACCAGATATGAAACACTATGAAAGAATCTACATGGTTTGGTGACTTCTTGGATACAGACATTAAGGGCAAGAGAGAGAGAAGAGCCAACAATGACTAAAAAGGATGTCACTGATCAAAATCAAAGTCAGCCAGGTGCAGTGGCTCAGGCCTATAATCCCAGGACTCTAGGAGGCCAAGGTGGGTGGATTGCTTGAGCTCACGAGCTCAAAAGCAGCTTAAGCAAAAAGAAAGACCCCCTTCTCTACTAAAAAGGGAAAAACTGAGGCAAGAGGATCGCTTGAGCCCAAGAGTTGGAGATTGTTGTCAGCTATGATGCCACGGCACTCTGGGTAACAACTTGAGACTCTGTCTCAAAATAAATAAATAAATAAATAAATAAAATAAAATAAATCAAAAAGTCAAAAGGTAGAGCTACTTTTGATGGGGGAAAAATGGTTTGTATTTAGTTAGGCTTCATTTGGGTCCAATGGGAAAGCTATCTTGTCTGTAGAGGGAGATAGAAATGTACTGATCAGGGAAAATGAGACCTCTGGATACTGACTGGGACTTATTCTTTTTCTACTGGAATGTCCTTCTTTTCCTGCTTAGCCTGACAATACTTGTTATTATCACTATTACTGTGTCTGTTGAATTGCATAGTGAAAGAAGCAAACAGGGTAGGAGTTAAAACTTGCCTAAGACAGAGAGCTCAAGAGCACTTAGAAATCACCTTGGGACAGGGTGGGTGAGAGTTGGGACAGCAACTCTGGGCACTCACCATTCCAAGGTGGAGGCTTCCAGTGAGCGGTTTCCTTAGATGGGTACATGACAGCTCCCCCAAACTGTTGTGCCCATTCCACATCTGGCTGCCACTGTCGAGCACCTCTGGGGAGTTAAAGACAGATCCTAGACCAAGGCCTGAACACTGCTTGGTTCCTCTGTTGCTATTCCCTCTCACGTGGGCCCAGAGAAAAATATCCTAGATTCTTCAATGCCAAGGCACTGGCACAGAGTTTGTATAGTTTTGGTAAAATAAGCTGGAACTCTGTAAGCTTCATTCCTAGTAAGGACTTATTTCTCCAGTCGCTTCACCCATCCTCCTAGGCATGCAAGGCTGGAGATCCTTGCTCCTTCATATTTTCATCATATTCATATTCCAAGTAAATATGAACGTGAGATAAGTGTTTAATCAAGGTCAACCTAAGACTAAGAAGTGAGAGACAGAGACAAACAGAAACAGACAGGGGGAGAAACGGTATTCTGGTGCCTTGGCCGAAGTCTTGCTCGGGTAATACGGCAGAGGTGCATTCAAATCACTTAAGTTGAGGGGCAGGGTCTCCCACTTCGCTGATTTCACCTCTGGCAGAAAGAGCTAAAAACCCTCTTTCCTTCCACAGCCAGAGTGGGCGCCACTGCATCCTGGAGCCCGAGAAATCAGGCCTGAGTGAGAGAAGTCACAGGCCTGGGTCATTCTTTCCTGGGGGATAAGGGGTTACAGGGCCCGCGGATTGTCCCCAAACTTGAGAAACCCTAGCTTTGAGGAAAGCGCGTCGAGAGGTGCCCTCGGTCTCACCTGCTGGGCTGAATCTGCAGTCGGAACTCAGCCCTGGGCAGCAGCACCTGGGCCGCTACGCCCCGGAGCCTGCACAGGGCGCTGAGCGCCGCCATCTTACCCCGGCTGCAGACTGCGGGAAGGAGAACCGGGCGGAAATTACTCCTGTGCGCCTCCGTGTGGGCTTCTCGCCTATTAACACAACGAAGACGCCCTGTTGGAAGCTGGCGGGGTTATCAAACGTGAGCCTGGCAACATCCGGGTTTTCTGCCTTGCCTTCACTTGCGCTTAGATAACGGTGAATACCGTCATCTTTTTTGAGGGCGGCTCCTCCTACTACTCCTGGCGGTATTTTCTGGGAGTGAGCAAGGAAAGATGTTGCCACACCACTCCTGCCAGAGGCAACAACGTACTTCTAGGCGCTCTTTCGCTGAGCCTGCCTGGGTGTACCTTGGAAACTCGCGCAGGGGTTCTTTCCCCACTCATTTCCGCCTTGGCTGCCCTCCTGTGGTAATGCAGCTCTCCGATTGTATCTGAGCTCTGCCCTTCTGGAGTAACCCCAGGCTTCGCTAATTCTCTTCCCTTCCCTGAATCCAAAAGATCTGGAGCCTGGAAAGCCAGCTAATTTCCAGATGTCTTGAATTGGGATAGGGAAAAAGGAGCCGAAATGAGGCTGGGAGGGTCTGAGAGTTCCCGCCAAACCAAAACAAAAAAGAGTAGGACGCCAAGGCCACCAGCATTGGTGGTGCAGAGGAAGTTGCCAGAGTCCGTCGAAGCCACCTCATCCCAGATGGGGGAGGAGAGGCTCTCTGTGGGTGACCCTGATATCCGTTAGGCTTCCTGGACCTACAGAATCACAGACCGGGAAGCGCCCTTGGAAATTCCTCACATCCCACTTCCGTCCTGCGTCAATCTCTTATTGCTCCCATCTTTCTGACCCTGCTACCACAGCCCTTACCATAGTAGCCAGCAGCATGGAAATGTAGTAGCCCCAGAAGTTGGATCCCAATTCCGTATGGACAAAGAGTTTTCTAGTATTGGAGGCTAGTTCCTGTTCTCTCCCTCTGCTTTCAAGCACACAGCTCCAGCTGGGCCAACCACCCATAGAATTTGTCCAACTCTCCCTCCACACCCCCATCCTGGAAAGAAGCCTGTCCCAGATCTCCCCTAGACAGGGTCCTTGGGATGCAGCCCACCAGCAGCGCAGCAAGGCTGAGCAGACAGACCATGGGAGTGGCAGAGACGGGGAATTCTTAGCTACAGAGAAAGAGGGGGAAAGCCAGACTTCTAGCCTGGGAATTGACCTAATGGGAACAGTACCAAAGGGTGGGGCCAGAACCCTGGCTGTGGGAACTGACCAGGACTTGGGGTAGACTACGCAAGCCCCACACAGCCAGGCTAGAGGTTTGGTCCCCCTACCCTCCTCATTCTCCATTCTTTCCCTGGGCCTTCTCTCTTATATTTTTTAAAGATTTATTAGATACATATATTACACATTATTCTTTATACACTAGATATGTAAAAGAAAATAGGCATCTCAGCCCCTTAAACAATCCTATGCCCTGTTATTTTAGCACATTCTCCTTGTATAGTCGAAACACAGCAAATGTGGTGGTGGTGGTGGGGGTGGTAAAGACTGCATTTATTTGCTTTGATCAGCCTGGGAAAAGTCAGTATAGACTGGGCTGCTTGGCCCTGGCGGCAGCTTGAGCTGGGACTAGGGTGGGGGCTCTTGGGGAGCTGCCTAGGACACTGCTGCTTTTGTGCCTTCTCCCTGCTGCCAACACCCCCCCCACACACACTGCTGCTGCCACTCTAAAGCCCTTTGTCTTTCACTGCTTAGTCACCCCCTTTGTCCTCATCTCAGATGGGGGAGTGAGAAGGGGCAGTAGAGTCCTCTGGTGATAGCTCCTCTTGCCTCTGTCCCTTCTGGTCTCCCATCCCTTGTCTAAACTCTTCTAGCCCCTGCCCTCTCCACTTAGGACCAGGGTATGTGGGGCGTCAAGAGGTGGGTCTGGCAGTGACAAGGGGGTGGCTGTTATAGAAAGTGATGGGCACCAGAGCAGGTGTTAGTGACCTGAGCAGGAAGGGAGGGGAAAAGGAAGTATTCTGGCAGAGGATATGATGTGGGGGACAGGAGGTGACAAAGCAGAGAGTGAATAGAGGAATGGGGGCAGGAGGAGGTGGTCTACCTCTGGGAAAGGGAAGAGACTGCTGACTATACTCTCCTTCCTGGGGATTTCCTGGGGAAAGGAGTGGCTGTGTGATGGGGTGAGCAGAAATTGCCCCTATTTCTGAACCTTTTACTTCCTTGCCTTGAGAGTCCACCCCTAAGACCTCTTTTCTAAGTTTCCTCCAATCTAGAACCAAAGGAATCATTTCCTTCCTTTCCTTAATATACCTCTTTCCCCATAGCTATTCTCTCCACCCCAAGCTCTGGGTTCCTGTTTCTCTCAGCACCCTAGTTTCCCTATATGCACAATGCTGCCTCCACCCTCTCCCTGTCCCATGAAGAATGAGAAATAAGATTACTAGATATTCCAGGAACAGTTGTGTTCTCGGGGCAAAGTGGGGCCAGAGGAGGGTGCCAGATGGGGATTCACCCAGACTGACACCAGGTAAATCTGGCTCCTGAGAGAGCAAGTCTTGCCTGTGCTGAGGGTTGGCTGATTTGAGGCTGAGGGGAGGGTTTAGGGTAGTTGGGAGTGGGTAGGAGCAGGGCCAGGAGCCTGGGGGAAGCTACTGGGAGCTGGGCCAGGGAAATGGGGAGTCAGGAAGTGAGGAGGGGGAACCCTGGGGAAAATGGAGGCGGAATGGCTGTTCCAGGCTTTGGAGGGGGTGAGTAGTGATAATTCAGGAAGGGGGAGCCTGAGGGAGAGAAGGGACCTTCAAGAAGAGGAGGTGCTACCATGGGTCCTCCTTCTATAAAAGGCAAAGTCATTAACCCCTCCTGCCTTGTTGTCTGCCTCCGCTGTGTGTTCGTTCTAAGCAGACTCATCCTGCCGTTGGGCGGTAAATTCCCAGGTCATTGCTTCCTTGCCTCCTCCACCTCCCTGACTCCTCTGTTCTCTCCAACTGCTTGGTTCCATCCTAAGCCATATTAATCTACCTCCTTTCTTTGTTCTTCCCTCTTGATGCTTCTTTACCTGTTCCCCACCACTTTCCCCAAGCAGCTCACTTAGTCCCCTCAGCCCTTGAAACCAGACTTTAGGGCCAAAGGGCAGCACGAGACAGACTTGAGAAAAGGGAGGCCATGCCAGGTTAGACTGTAAGAGCAAGAATTCTCCTAGGACCATGATCCTATCTGTGTGTGTTAGCCAGGCCCTTTCCCTGACTCCCTGCCTCTCTCTCCTGGGGCTTTGTCCCACCAAAAAGGGAAAGAGACAGCTGAGGGCTGATTGTGGGGTTTGGGAAAAGGCTATGTCATCAGCTGGCCCAGTGCCTATAATCCATCCGGCTGCTAAAGATTCTCCTCCCCTGGGCAAGTCCCACTTTTTTTTTTTTTTAAAGGAAAACAAAAACTAGGATTTTGGGAAGCAATGATACACCCCTCTGAGTCCTACCGACAGAGCTCTGGCTGAGTGGCTTAGAGATTAGCCAATCGCAGGGCTCAGGATGCTTAAAAGAGCCGGTGCTGAGAGAGGCTGGGGAGAACTCACAGGGACACCCACAGACACATAGACACAAGAGAGACAGAGGAGGGAAGAGACAGAGACAAAGGCATAGTAGAAGAAGACAGAGACAGGGCAGGCAAAGAAGCAGCCCAGACAGAGTTGTACAGAGGGAGAGGCCAGAGAAGCTGCGGAAGGTACAGACAGGGAGAGACAAAGATCCAGGAGAGAAGGGCGCAGGAGAAGAATTGTGAGGAGCCAGACCATTGGGCACCTCTCCTAAGCCTGAGGGCTAAGTTTTTTGCATCTCCTCTGAAGGTCCCCAGCCCCTCTGAAAACTCTGCCTCTGACCTTGGCAGGAGTCCGAGCCCCCAGGCTACAGAGAGGAACTTTCCAAAGCTAGGGTGTGGAGGAACTTGGTGCCCCAGATGGCCTCAGTCCCTTCCAGCTACAGCACCAGTGCCATGTCCCGGACAGGCTTGCATCGCAGGAGGGGCTTGGCAGGGCGCTGGCTGTGGGGAATCCATCCCCGCCTACTGCTCCCCGTTGTGCCCCTCTCCAGGCTGCTTCTGCTGCTGCTGGCCTCCCTCCTGCCCTCAGCCCGGCCGGCCAGCCCCTTCCCCCGGGAGGAGGAGATCGTGTTTCCAGAGAAGCTTAACAGCAGCGTCCTGCCTGGCTCTGGCGCCCCTGCCAGGCTGTTGTACCGCTTACCGGCCTTTGGGGAGATGCTGCTACTAGAGTTGGAGCAGGACCCCGGCGTGCAGGTGGAGGGGCTGACAGTGCAGTACCTGGGCCAGACGCCTGAGCTGCTAGGTGGGGCAGAGCCAGGCACCTACCTGACGGGCACCATCAATGGAGATCCAGAGTCGGTGGCATCTCTGCATTGGGACGGGGGAGCCCTGCTAGGGGTGCTGCAGTATCGAGGGGCCGAACTCCACCTCCAGCCTCTGGAGGGGGGCACCCCTAACTCTGCAGGGGGACCTGGGGCTCACATCCTACGCCGGAAGAGTCCTGCCAGCAGCCAGGGTCCCATGTGCAACGTCAAGGCTCCACCTGGGAGCCCCAGCCCCAGCCCCCGAAGAGCCAAGGTAGGCAGCCCTGGAATCTGTGTCCTGCAGCGTCCTCCCGCCATGTCTGTCCTACTGACCCCTATTCACCCTCTCTCCACCCACTTGCACTTCTGGCCATCCTGCTTCCCTCCCTTTTGCCTGCCTTCCTCTCTCCACTATCCTCCTTCCTCAGGAAGGCTCTGGCCTCTCCTTGCCCCAGCCCTTCTCTCAGCCAGACCACTGATCCACTGAGGGTTCTAAGAGGTGGGTCAGAGACTTCAGGCTGGGAATGACCGCTCCCCATCCCCACCCACCCCTGCCTGGCCATGGCATCCTTTGCTGACACAGTCCCTGGCAATAAAGATCTCCTAACAGCCCCTTTGCCTTGGCTCTTTTCTCTGCCACAAATTTCATTTTCACTCCCACCCCCAGCTAAAGGAGTAAGGTTCAAGGCCCAAGGGATTGGCCTCTGGCTTCTGATGATGCCTTTAAAATTGTGCTGGCAAACTGCAAACTAGGGCAAGAGTGGGCAAGGGAGGGAAGGCATCCATACCTCCTCCTGGTCAATCCCCTTCCCACACTGCGGACTGACTGCACACGGCTGCCTGAGGCTCCATCCTTCCCTCCCTCCCACTTCGGGGCTCCCCCCTTCTTCCTTTCCTTCCTCCCTCCTCCCTCTGGAGCTTTAATCCAGACCAGACGCTCCCCTCCACACCCGCCACGCTGAGCTCTGGCCCTGGCCCTAGCTGCTGACTGAATCGTTCCTCCAACCACACAGGGCAGACACGTAGCAGCTCAGCCCTCCATCCCAACTCCCACAGGCCCTGGCCACACTCAGGCCTGGGGAACCCCACAGTCCTTCACAAAGGCAGCCCTGCTGCTTTCACCCATGCATCCCTGGGACATGGAGTCCCTTTCTCCTCCCTTTCTCAGAACCAGTGCTGATTCCTCAGAATTATGACAGAAGCCCTGAGATTTGGGGTTGCGGGGAGGGCCCAACCAAAACTGGTCAGGAGTCCTGTGGGCTATGCGGGGCCCAGCTGGCTCTGCTGAGTTCCAGACCCAGGAGGTGAGGGAGGGGAGAAGTGATCCACGGGTCTGGGAGTCTATTTCAGTATCCTCCTCTCCCTTTTTCTCTACAGCGCTTTGCTTCACTGAGTAGATTTGTGGAGACCCTGGTGGTGGCAGATGACAAGATGGCAGCATTTCATGGAGCAGGGCTAAAGCGCTACTTGCTGACAGTTATGGCAGCAGCAGCCAAGGCCTTCAAGCACCCAAGCATTCGCAACCCTGTCAGCTTGGTGGTGACTCGGCTAGTAATCCTGGGGTCAGGCCAGGAGGGACCCCAAGTGGGGCCCAGTGCTGCCCAGACCCTGCGCAGCTTCTGTGCCTGGCAGCGGGGCCTCAACACCCCTGAGGACTCGGACCCTGACCACTTTGACACAGCCATTCTGTTTACCCGTCAGGTGAGGCCCCTGTGAACACCAAAGGCCATGCCCTTGCATAGTTCCAAGAAGCACCACTACATAGATATTGTGGTGTAAATGGTGCTCCTGGGATTGTGTGACATGGTGCCTGGCCCTAGCCACACTGCCTTCCATGGCTGTCTGGGTCCTGACAGTGCTGAGTACTTAGTGCCCAGGTCCCTGGTAATCTGGACCTTATCTCAATGGAACCAGGTGTCTTGGCTCCCCATGCATCTCCTATGATCTGTCTCCATAGGACCTGTGTGGGGTCTCCACTTGTGACACTCTGGGGATGGCTGATGTGGGCACTGTGTGTGACCCAGCTCGAAGCTGCGCCATTGTGGAGGATGATGGGCTCCAATCAGCCTTCACTGCTGCTCATGAACTGGGTACGGTGGGGGTGGGGCTGTGGAGTAGTGGACTGGATGAGAGAGAGATCAGGGGTGAGGGGAGGGGATAGTGAGTTCACCTGGGTCTTTTTTTTTTTTTTTTTTTGTGGGTTTTGGCCAGGGCTGGGTTTGAACCTGCCACCTTCGGCATATGGGACCAGCGCCCTACCACTTTGAGTCACAGGCGCCGCCCTCACCTGGGTCTTAATGGGGCCCCAAGGTCTTTATTCCTTCTCCCCAGGCCTGGGTACAGGACTGACCCTTATCCTTCTCTGCTCTGGATATAGACAAATATTTAGATTTTCCTATTAAATACTGTAGGGTATGGAAACATGTGAATGTGTGTGTGCACGACATGTGTGTTTGGGGCAGGGAGTCAGTGAACGAATGTGGGCTTTCAGGGTTAGGGCACTGAGTATATTTTGGGAGAACAGGGAAGAGAGCAATGAGAGCTACATATTGGGAACCCTGAGAGCACCATTAAGGGACCACAGACAGGGTGGGACAGAGAATGGAGCTGACCAGCCACAGCTGCAACTAGGTTTATGAGCTTCTTGAAGGCACAGGGATGGGACCACTAGACTCTAGCAAGGTGTCTCCTCCCACAGGCCATGTCTTCAACATGCTCCATGACAACTCCAAGCCGTGTGTCAGTTTGAATGGGCCTGGGAGCACCTCCCGCCATGTCATGGCTCCTGTAATGGCTCATGTGGATCCAGAGGAGCCCTGGTCACCCTGTAGTGCCCGCTTCATCACTGACTTCCTGGACAATGGCTATGGTAAGCAGGTGGGACTCACCTTTCCTGTGTGGGACTCACTCCCTGCCCCCTCACCGCTCTCACTCTTACTGCATTCCACGTGAACAGATCGTTCCCCCCAGGTGTGCTTCCTCTGCAGTATGGGATGGACTGAGAAATGGCGCTGTCCCTGTGTGGTCCCCATTTCCTTCCATAATAAGTAACAGAGCTAGGGGAGGCAAATGTTGGCTCAAGAGAACTGACCTTCTAAGGGCCAGAACTGTCTACTAGAATGGGCTGGCTGTGAGAGAAGTGACTACCTTGTAGCTCAATGAAGTGAGCAAGAATAGCAGGATGAGGGGCGGCACTCACAGCTCAGTGGGTAGGCGCCGGCCACATGCACCAGGGCTGGTGGGTTCGAACCCAAGCCGGGCCTGATAAAACAAAAAAATAGCTGGGCATTGTGGCAGGCACCTGTAGTCCCAGCTACTCAGGAGGCTGTGGCAGGAGAATCACTTGAACCTAGGAGTTTGACGTTGCTGTGAGCTATGATGCCATGGCACTCTACCGAGGGTGACATAGTAAGACTCTGTCTCAATTAAAGAAAAAAAAAGGATAGCAGGATGACTTGCACTGGACAGAGATGTTGATGAGTCACAGACTTGAGCATTCTGTAAAATAGAATTAGAATAGGCAGAAGGACATGGTGCTCTGGTCCCTATCTGATTCTGTTCTTCAGGTATTTAGGGATGTGTAAGTTACCTCCTCTCACTGTGTTTGTAGCTGATATATCAAATGTATAAAATGATAATTACCTCAGAGGTGATTAAATGAGATGTGCTGGTCAAGCATTTAGCCAATGCTCATCACAGAATAAACATCTAGTAAACTGTAGCTGCCATGTAAAGCCTCATAGAGCCCTGGGATTTTCTAGGATCCATCAGGTTCTAGGGAGCCTGAGCTTCCAGCTGGCAGTCCTGAGTGCTCTTCTCAGTCCCTTCCTCACTTTATGCCCCAATCTCCTTTTCAGGGCACTGTCTCTTAGACAAGCCAGAGGCTCCCCTGCTTCTGCCTGTGACTTTCCCTGGCAAGGACTATGATGCTGACCGCCAGTGCCAGCTGACCTTTGGGCCCGATTCACACCATTGTCCACAGCTGCCGCCGCCCTGTGCTGCCCTCTGGTGTTCTGGCCATCTCAATGGTCATGCCATGTGCCAGACCAAGCACTCACCATGGGCTGATGGCACCCCCTGCGGGACCTCACAGGCCTGCATGGGTGGCCGCTGCCTCCACATGGACCAGCTTCAGGACTTCAATGTGAGATCTCAGGGCAGGGGTGGGAAAAGGGGCCTGAGGTGCAGAGACTGGTCATGAGCCCTGCAGGGGGTCCACTAATCCACTCTTTCATTCTGTGCCTCTGCAGATTCCACAGGCGGGTGGCTGGGGTCCCTGGGGAGCCTGGGGCGACTGCTCTCGGACCTGTGGGGGTGGTGTCCAGTTCTCCTCCCGGGACTGCACCAGGCCCGTCCCCCGAAACGGTGGCAAGTACTGTGAAGGCCGCCGTACCCGCTTCCGCTCCTGCAATGCTGAGGGCTGCCCGACTGGCTCAGGTGAGGGGAAGATGGACCCTCACCCTTGGGAGGAGGTGGCAGAGCAGGAAGGGTGCTCCCTTGAGTGCAGGCCCAAGAAGGCATTGATTGCCCTGGCTGATGAGGGGAGCAACTCTACCCCTGGGGAGCTATTCTTGGCAATCTGTTCGGGAGAGCAGCTCCATGCCATCTAGAGTCCTGGGGTGGTGGTGGAGGGGTTTGTAGACAATGAGAAGAGAGAGGGGTGCTAACTGTCCATGTCCATGTTGCCCCTACAGCACTGACCTTTCGTGAGGAGCAGTGTGCTGCCTACAATCACCGCACTGACCTCTTCAAGAGCTTCCCAGGGCCCATGGACTGGGTCCCTCGCTATACAGGTGTGGCCCCCCGAGACCAGTGCAAACTTACCTGCCAGGCCCGGGCACTAGGCTACTACTATGTGCTGGAACCACGGGTAAGGACCAGGACACCCCAGGCACTACCTATGCTCACATGTTACCCCACAATCCCTCTGCTTTCTGATGGCAAAGGTCTGCTGTCATTTCCACAGCCATGCCAGGCCAGCCCAGGCTGCCGCTCAGACTTATGTATTGAGTAAACAAGCTCCAGACTCTAGAAAAGTGGCGAAGAGGCTACTCTAGCCTGCCCTATTTCCCTCCACTTCTTTTCATCTCTCTCCTAATCTTCTAGTGCTACCTTTGGCGAGAAGTGTATGGCCTTTGGGGCTCATCCTTGGCCCTCCCTTTTCCATGGGTTCCTCTGTCAAATTACAGCAGTGGCCTCATTTGGCCCCATGGGACAACCAGTCACTCAAAGGACAGGAGATAAATAATGTCCCCACACACCCTCTGTGTGATAGTGTAGTGTGTTAAAGGTGAAGAAATGAAAAAACAAGCCCTACCAGAAGTTGGCTTCCTTAGCCCCTAATCTGGGAAGATTTCCTGCAGGTTGTCTGCCCTCTAGCGTCCATCTAGAGACAGTATCATCAGGGTTTAGGACTTTGTGCTGGGACTCAGACAGACCCGTATTTCCCACCTTGGCTCTTCTGCTTGCCATCTGTGTAACCTTTAAGGCAAGTTCCTTCATTTGTCTAAATCTTAGTGTTCCATCCCTAGAAACCTCAAATAGTGGTGGTGAGCTTTACGTTCATGTTTTTAAAGCACTTGGTGTACTACTGGATTCATAGTCAGTGCTCTGAAAATGGTGGCTTTTATAACTTTTATTGTCATCCTGATTATCACCCCATATGGGAGCCAGTGCTCACTCTGCACATCATCTCTACATCCCCCACCTCACCCAGCATTCCTGACATCCTTTTTCTGGTGGGACACGAGTCTTGTTTGGCTTACCAAACCCTCTTGACTTAGGAGAACACTTTGCATCATTCCTTCTCTTCTCCTCAGGTGGTGGACGGGACCCCCTGCTCCCCAGACAGCTCCTCCGTCTGTGTCCAGGGCCGCTGCATCCATGCTGGCTGTGACCGGATTATTGGCTCCAAAAAGAAGTTTGACAAGTGCATGGTGTGCGGTGGTGATGGTTCTGGCTGCAGCAAGCAGTCAGGCTCCTTCAGAAAATTCAGGTTCTTTCACGTTTTATTTCCTCTTTCTTCCAGACACTATTCTGGGTCCCAAGGATACAGAGGTGAACTCAGCACTGTTTCCACTCTCAAAGAGCTTACAGTCTAGTGGGGAGATAGAGGAGTAGACAGTTACAGCAGTGTCCCCCATGTCCAACAGGGGCCCCCCCAGAGTGGTGGGTGGGCATCAGGAAAGACTTCGTGGGGTGATCTCTGAACTGAGTCTTGTAGGGAGAGTAGGAATTGGGTAGGCGTGGCACCATGGAGGTGGGGCTTAGAAGGGCACATCAGTAAGGGGGCAGCAGGTGTAAATTTTCTGAGGAAAGAGGAGGGCACATTTGCATGTAGCTCTCATCTAGAATGAACAGCTCACAGCGGTTTGGGGAGACAATGCTCCTCACACACATGCGCAAACACAGCTTAGAAGGCTGAGGGCATTCAGGAGATGTTGAGCTCCCCTCTGTTCCTGTCGCACAGGTATGGATACAACAATGTGGTCACTATCCCTGCGGGGGCCACCCACATTCTTATCCGGCAGCAGGGAGCCCCTGGCGTCCGGAGTATCTACCTGGCCCTGAAACTCCCAGATGACTCCTACGCCCTCAATGGTGAATACACGCTGATGCCCTCTCCCACAGACGTGGTCCTGCCTGGGGCAGTCAGCTTGCGCTACAGCGGGGCCACTGCGGCGTCGGAGACACTATCAGGCCATGGGCCACTAGTCCAGCCTTTGACGCTACAAGTCCTGGTGGCTGGCAACCCCCAGAATGCACGCCTCCGGTACAGCTTCTTCGTGCCCCGGCCAGCGCCGGCAACACCACGCCCCACTCCCCAAGACTGGCTGCACCGCAGAGCACAGATTCTGGAGATCCTTCGGCGGCGGCGCCCCTGGGCGGGCAGAAAATAACCTTACCATCCCGGCTGCCCTTTCTGGGCACCCGGGCCTCGGACTTAGCTGGCAGAAATAGGGAGCTTCTGTGGCTGCCTTATGCTAAGACACAGTGGAGAGGGGTTTGGGCGTGGTCCCTGCCCCTCCTCTCTGCCCTACTGCGCAGGCTGGCCCTGCCCCGGTTTCCTGCCCTGGGAGGCAGCGATGGGTTGGCGGATGGCAGGGCTGAGAGACAGTCTCCTATAGAAACTGCCCCCTCTGCCCTGCGGGTCACAGGAGGGAGGGGGAAGGCAGAGTGGGCCCAAACCCCAGTTGTATTTATTTAGTATTTATTCACTTTTATTTAGCACCGGGGAAGGAGACAAGGACTAGGGTCCTGGGAAACATGACCTCCGCCCCTCATAGTCCTCACCCTGGCAAGAAATCCAGGATGGTGGTAATAGGCACAGGTGATCTGTGTGTGTTTGTGTGTAAGAAGATGTGTGTGCTCTTATGTATGAGGTACAACTTGCCCTGCGCTCCACTTCCTGAATATTTTGCTGGGGAGGGGGAAAAAAGTCATGGGTAAGATGGGCCTTCAGGGAGTGAGTGATTATCATATTTTTAAAATATAAATTGAATTCTGCTATTTATGTGCTCCTTTTGGAGTCAGACAGATGTGGGTTACACGCTGGCCCCATATCTCTGAGCATTAGTTTTCCCATTTGCCAGGAATAATACCTCCCTTAGAAGTCTGTTGTGAGAACTAAGTAATGTAAATAAAGAACTAGCACAATGCCTGCACTTAGGGAGTGCTCAGCAAATGGCAGCTGCTGTTACTTATTGCTACTGCTTTTCTGTTTTCCTACACCCTCCATAGGGTCTGCAATCACTTGTAAGTGACAAGATGCACATCAGTGGTGCCTGCCCTCACCCTGGATTCAATTCCCTTAGTTGGCAGAACCCTATCCTGGATTCTAAGGGGATATCAGAAAAAGAATGATTCTGTTCCTTACCTTTGGTGGCTCCTAATCACATGAAGGAGACATGATAAATGCTTGGTGCCAGACATGGTGGCATGCATCTGTAGTTCCAGTTGCTTGGGAGGCTAAGGCAGAATGTGGCTTGCACTTAAGAGTTCAAGGTTTCTTACCTGTTTTTCTTTTTTTTCTTTGAGACAGAGTCTCGCTTTGTCACCCTTGGTAGAGTGCCATGGTATCATAGCTCACAGCAACCTCAAACTCTTGGGTGCAACTGACCTTCTTGCTTCAGCCTCCCAAGTAGCTGGGACTACATACATGCACCACAATGCCCAACTTTTTTAGAGACAGGGTCTTGCTCTTGCTCAGGCTGGTCTCAAACTCAGCTCAGGTGATCCACTTACCTCAGCCTCCCAGAGTGCCAGGATTACAGGTGTGAGCCACTGTGCCTGGCTAGGAGTTCAAGGTTTCAATGAGCTGTGACTGTCCCTGTGAAATCACTGCATTCCAGTGGTTTCCAGTGACACCGTGAAACCCAATCTCTAAAATAAGTAAATAAACAAACACTTGGCTCAGCGCCCATAGCACAGTGGTTACGGCACAAGCCACATGCACTGAGGCTGGCTGGTTCAAGCCTGGCCCAGGCCAGCTAAACAACAATGTCAACTGCAACAAAAAATAGCTGGGCGTTGTGGCAGACACCTGTAGTCCCAGCTACTTGGGAGGCTGAGGCAAGAGAATCACTTAAGCCCAGGAGTTTGAGGTTGCTGTGAGCTGTGACTTCACAGCACTCCACTGAGGGCAACATAGTGAGTCTCTGTCTCAAAAATAAATAAATAAAAAATAAATAAATAAACAAACACTTGGCTACAAGTACAACTGATAAGAACATGAAGGTGCAAAAATAACAAGAACAACTACATCAATGTAAACACAAACTTAGTAGAGTGATAGTTGAAGAGCTTAGGGGAATTGTTAGCACTAGAGTGGTAGCAAATGGTCTGAATGTGAATTGGGGTTCAGCACCTGACTAGCTGGGTGGCACTGGTTAAGTCACTGGTGCTAAGTCTTAGATTGCTCATATGTGGAATGGAACTAATGATCCCTGTTCCCACAGACCACTCAGAACATTTGGGAACAAATGTTAAACTATTTTTAAAATAGTAAAGGTTATCAGCATGTGAGACCTCACCCTTATGACTGAGTGACTGGGACGCTGATCTCCTGAATTAACCATTAATTTCATAAAAGGATCGAGTCATGGTTTGCTAGGAATTAGGTAGAAAGGCAAAAAGAATGACCTGGAGAAGGACCTCAGAAGAGGCAGGTGGTCAGTGGTGGCAGAATAGTTGAGAAGTAGGATATTAGAGATAGTTCTGCCCGATGAAGTGGCTGTGCCTGTAGTCGCAGCTACTTGGGAGGCTGAGACAAGAGGATCAATTGAGATCAAGAGTTCTGGGCTGTAGTGCACTAAGCTGATCAGGTGTCCACACTAAGTTTGGCATCAATATGGTGACCTCCTGAGAGCCAGAGGCTACTAGGTTGCCTAAGGAGGAGTGAACCGGCCCAGGTCAGAAACAGAGCAGGTCAAAACTCCTGTGCTGATCAGTAATAGGATTGTGCCTATGAACAGCCACTGCCTTCCAGCCGGGGCAACATAGTGAGACTGTCATCCCTAAAAAAAGAAAAAGAAATAAATAGAGACACAGGTCTGTTCTTCCTTCTGAGCAAGGCCATTTTGTTTGAGAAAGACTTGGGCAGTCCCATGTGTCATGGATGGAACAGGGAGGGCAGGGGGGCCTGGCAAGAATCTGGAGTTTTGAATGGCAGAAGCAAGACTGCTGGGGATTGGGGAAGGGGCAAGATAAGGGGGTGAGTGAGGAATGCTAAGTAAAGAAGACCGTGATATAAGGGGTACAGAGGGTAGAATGGGGAGCCAAAGGCACTTGACTCTGCTGTGGCAGTCCTGAGCAGGGCTGCTGGACATTGCTTGGGATACAGAGCAGGGATTATGAAATGGAGGCAGGCCATGGGGGGTTGTGGTGGTTACGTGTTCTGTGCTCACTGGAGCTGGGCTTTGCTAATCAAGTTCTGTACTAGGCAGTGCCTTACACAGCACCCTCTGCTTTACACCACCCGGCACAGTGCCTGCTCCCTCTGCAGCAATGAGAAGAGGGCCACCCACATGCTCTTCTCTCTAGTAAACATGGCTCCCGCTGCTGTGCCTGGCGCTCTGGCCTTTCCTCTGGCCCTCCTACCAACCAGGCTGGAGGTGGTAGGAACAGGAGAATGGGACAAGGCCAAAGCAATCTTTATTGCTCTTACCTAGTTAGCAAAGCTGGACTGCCAATAATATGCTTCTGCACCTTAATACCATGAGCTCAGGGTTCAATAAATAGAGCTCTGTGTTAAGTAGACGTGAGGTACAAAAACAATATATCGCTGTGTCTTAATGGGTTCAAAATGCATTCTGGGAAGCAGATCAATAACGAACAGTACCAGGAATAGAAAAAAGATAAGGGCCCCGTGAACTGGGCAGAAACTAAGCCCTGACTTAATGGGCTATCAATAGGGTGGTGAAAGGTGAGTCTTGGGCTGGGCTCTGGGTAGCATATAATCATGATAGCCCTTCCCATCCCACGTTTCTATAATGCTCATGGTGATTCACACTTCATAAATCACTTTCACATGTGTTTATTTTTTATTTTTTATTTTTTCTGAGACACAGTCTCACTCACAGCAACCTCAAACTCTTGGGCTCAAGCAATTCTCTTGCCTCAGCCTCCCAAGTAGCTGGGACTACACACGCCTGCCACAATACCTAGCTATTTTTAGAGATGAGGTCTCGCTTTGGCTCAGGGTGGTCTCAAACTCATGAGCTCAAGAAGAAGTTTCTCTGAGAAGGGGACTAAGCTTAGGTGTGGAGCTAGAGTGAGAGGGGCACAGAGAGTGATCCCATAAAGACATATGATGCACATCACAGCAGCCCTCAGCACCAGGCAAGGCCTGGCCCCATTCTGGAATGGTTTTCCCCATCTCACCTGTCCCAGACCTAAGTTGTATGTAGCTCTACCTAATATTCTGAAGTCAGGAGTCCAACAAGTTCTTGCTAAGAATTTGAGGGGCATAGTCCTCTGCCTGCCACAAGAGCCAAGATAATATTGCCCTCATGGGCCTGACCTGGGTTGTGGACATCCAAGCTGCAGCAGAAACAAGAATAACAGGAAAGAGTCATTAAGACAGTTTAAGTATTTGGTCCTGGCGGTGAAAGGAGGGAATCAGGAGGATATGGAAAAAGAAGAGGCAGTGACTGATGAGGGAGTGGGCAACCTGTCCCTAGAGAAGTTTCAGGCAGAGTTTGGACAACCATTTTAGGGGGATGGCAAGTGTGGTGTATAAGTATGTGTTTGAGGTAGGGGAAGAGGCCAAAGCAATAACTTAGTTGGGGAAATTTCTTCTTTTTCTTTTCTTTTCTTTCTTTTGAAGACAGAGTTTCACTTTTGTTGCCCTCTGTAGAGCACTGTGGCATCACAGCTCACAGCAACCTCAAACTCTTGGGCTTAAGTGATTCTCTTGCCTCAACCTCTCAAGTAGCTGGGACTACAGGTGCCTGTCACAGTGCCCGGCTGTTTTTGTTTGTTTGTTTTAGCAGGCCTGGGCCAGATTTGAACCCACCAGCCCTGGTGCATGTGGCTAGCACCCTAACCACTGAACTATGGGCGCCCAGCCCAGGGGCAATTTCTTTCTTTCTTTTTTTTTTGAGATAGAGCCTCAAGCTGTCACCCTGGGTAGAGTGCTGTGGCATCACAGCTCACAGAAACCTCCAACTCTTGGGCTCAAGAGATTCTCCTGCCTCTGCCTCCCAAGTAGCTGGGACTACAGGTGCCTGCCACAATGTCTGGCTATTTTTTGGTTGCAGCCATTGTTGTTTGGCAGGCCCGGGCTGGATTCGAACCCACCAGCTTAGGTGTATGTGGCTGGTGTCTTAGCTGTTTGAGCCACAGGCGCCGAGCTGGCAATTTCTTTAAACTTCTTCTGCCCCTGAGGTTCTCTGGTTCTGTGGTTAGAGGAGAAGAAATCTAGGCATTTGTTCAGCCTCTATTTGTATGATGGAGGTGGGAGAGCATTTGCACTTCTATTCCATCTCTAGCCTCACTTTATAAAGCTCCATACGGTATTACAGTATTTTGTTCTCTAAAATGCAGAGACAGTGACAAAGCCAGGATCTCATCAGTCAGGGCTTTGGCTGGGGGGAAGGAGGAAGAAAATGAATTTCAACATATTAATATTTTATTGGCTAAGAGGTTGTTTCTGAACCAATTGAATAGCTTTCCCATGGACTGTTGCTGGGGGGAAGCCAAAATCATTGGCAGCAAGAGTAACCAGATGACAACTGGAGGAAACCACCAGTTCTAAAAATGCTCAGAAGGAGGGGGGTGTGGAGGTAGGGGAGCAACAATACTGAACAACTTCCCCAGACAGGACCTTATATGGGGAGAGGCCCAGAGTACTTAAGTAGCCATAGGAAGGAAAGGGAGGGGAGGAAGTACATTTAAGCATCCCTATAGTCTTTGGGCAGCCAGCAACAGGCTTCACAAATCCATACAAATGGGCCTGAAAATGAGTCTGAAGAGTAAAATATATTCATTAGCCTAATCTCCCATTGAGAATTGACTGTTTATCTCATTTGTTTACTCAATAAATAAGTCATTGGGTTGTGGACTGTTGTAATCATACTCTCACAGCATCTGGAAAGGACAGAGATTTTTGGAGACAAATGTAATGATGTGACCTTAAATTACTTGATCACTGTGAACCTCAGTTTCCTTAGCTGTAAAATGGGTATACTACTATGTGCCCTATGGAGGGGCTGTCAGAACTTAAGATTTTATTACTAATGTAAATGTTTGACACTGTCTCTGGCTTGTAGTAAGTGGTCAATACATGCTGACTCTCCTTCCTTTGCCTCTCCCCCTTAAATCCCTGCATTGGTATGAGAAAGTATTAATAATTGTACCAAGGAACTGTCTAGATCTAAAATGGGCTATTGTAGAATTTGTGTCAAAAGTTCTGGGTTGGCCAGGTGTGGTGGCTCACACCTGTAATCCTAGCACTTTGGGAGGTCAAGGCCGGTGGACTGCTTGAGCTCATGAGTTTAAGACTAGCCTGAGCAAGAGCAAGAGCCTATCTCTACTAAAAATAGAAAAACTAGCTGGGTATTGTGGGGCTGCCTATAGTCCTAGCTACTCAGGAGGCTGAGGCAGGAGGATCACTTGAGCCCAGGTGTTTGAGGTTTCTGTGAGCTGTCACACCATAGCACTCTACCGAGGGTGACTAAGTGAAACTCTGACTCAAAAAAAAAAGTTCTGGGTTGCATTCAGAACTCTCTTCTCAGAAGTTCAGTCTGATGTCTGAGACAATCAGATAGGACAGAAATTCCAGACCCATGTGACAGGTGCCAGGACAGATAAGGAGGAGCACTTAGCGCAGAATGTGCAGTCACAGAAGAGTTCCAGGAGGAGGTGGGGTCTTCCCTGCCTAGAAGGAAGCTGAAAGACTCCAGGGACTCCAAGGAGAGTTGGGGAGAAGGAAGGATTTCGTTTGCTAGGTCACTTCCAGGCCTCTTCTTTATCATGCAAAACCAAAATGAAATAGAGAACAGATCTGAAGCTGGAGAATAATATGATAAAGAGCTGAGTGGGGGAGAGATTTGGTTAAGGGGATTGGGAAGGATAGTTTTGAGGAGGAGCTGCCTTCCAGTAAGAAAATGTTGAATGAGGGCGGCGCCTGTGGCTCAGTGAGTAGGGCGCCGGCCCCATATGCCGAGGGTGGCGGGTTCAAACCCAGCCCCGGCCAAACTGCAACAAAAAAATAGCCGGGCGTTGTGGCGGGCGCCTGTGGTCCCAGCTGCTTGGGAGGCTGAGGCAAGAGAATCGCGTAAGCCCAAGAGTTAGAGGTTGCTGTGAGCCGTGTGATGCCACGGCACTCTACCCGAGGGCGGTACAGTGAGACTCTGTCTCTACCAAAAAAAAAAAAAAAAAAAAGAAAGAAAATGTTGAATGAGAGAAAAGAGCTCTCAGTTTAGACTATACATTACAATGTGCTCCTGCTCCACTCCTCCTCCCCTCTGCCTCTCACGTTTCCTTGAGAAATTAAGTAGAGATTTAAATTAGTTTCTGAGTACTAGATTGGCTTGTTATGAGTTATGGCTGGGCCACTACAGGCCCCAGGACTTACTCAGAATATACAAGGACAGGATGTTGTGGTGGAAACTAGCAAATTTGAATTTAAGTTTTCAGAAATGAAGCAGTTCTGGGTGATGACTAAGTCCAGGGAGTGGCCAGGGTGAAATGGAGTGGAAGTGAAGGTTCTCGAAAATAGGGAGCTTAGAAATGAATGCAGGGTAGTAGTAGTAGACCGCAGATAGAAAAAGGAAGTTGGGCATGATAGTGGACACCTGTAGTCCCAGCTACTTGGGAGGGAAAGGTGGAAGGATCACTTGCCTTCTCTGTCTAGGAACTTGAGGGTGGAGAGGGTATAGAAAGTGAAGGTCAGTTATGCAAGAACAGAACACCATGGAGGAGCAGAGGCTTGGAGGAATGGTCCTCTGGGAGAGCCACATTTCATTTATCTGCATAAGTCTGTCTTTTCCACTATACAGTGAGATCCTTAACAAAATCAGGGCTTTTACTTGGCTCCTATTTGTGCTCAAAATGCAGATGTATTGAATATCTTCTGACTGCTGACACTTTTCCACAGTTTCTACCAATTATCACAAAACTCCTTAAGATGGGATTCAATTGACAGATGAAACCCAGGGAATGTACTGCTCAGTCACATAGCCAAAGGGTTTCAAAGACAGTATTGTATTCAATCCCAGTATTATGTCTCTCTTTTTTTTTTTTTGGAGACAGAGTCTCACTCTGATGCCCCAAGCTAGAGTGCCATGGCGTCAGCCTACCTCACAGCAACCTCAAACTATTAGGCTGAAGCCATCCTCCTGTTTTAGCCTCCCAATAGCTAGGACTACAGATGCCCACCCCCACACCCAGCTAAGTTTGACTATTTTTAGTAGAAACAGGTCTCCCTCTTGCTTAGGCTGGTCTTGAACTCCTGAGCTCAAGTGATACTCCCACCTCAGGAGCCTCCCAGAGTGCTAAGATCACAGATGTGAGCCACCACACTCACCCGCAAATTATTTCATTTCAAATCTCCACCCTTCTCCACAAATGTTCTTCTTCCTAACGTTTCTCATTAAATGGCACCACCCAGTGGTCTAAATTAGAAATCTGGGCCTCATCTTGGAGTCCTGTAACTCCCTGACTTGGCACATTCTGTCAATCACCAAGTCCTGTTTGCCTCCCGAAAGTTCACAAAGATACTTTCTTCTCTCCGGTTCCACTGATATTACCTTGTTTTGCATATGCTCCACCTTAGTCCTGGATTTCTGCAGAATCTTCTAGTCTCCCTGGCTCCAGCCTTGACCTCTTCAATTATGCTCTGCAGTAGAGTTCCTAGAGTTCCTAAAATTCTGATCATTGCACTCTGTTTAGAGCAGTTTAATACCTTCTGTTTGCCCTAAGTATAAAAACTAAACTCTTTTAATTTTTGGAGTTTATGGAATCTTTCATTATCTGGCACCTGCTTACCTCTCCAGTACCACATTTCAACATTTCCTTCACTCTGTTGTCTAGCCTTACTGAATTTTTTTTTTTTTGAGATAGAGTCTCACTCTGTTGTTCCAGGCTAGAGTGCCCTGGTGTCAGGCTAGATCAGAGCAACCTCAAACTGCTCTGAGGGCTCAGAGGAGCCTATTCAAGTCATCTTCCTGAGTAGCTGGAACCACAGCTAATTTTTCTATTTTTGGTAGAGAGGGGGTCTCACTCTTGCCCAGGCTAATCTCCACTCCCGAGCTCAAGAGATCTTCCTGCCTCCACCTCTTAGAGTGCTAGGATTACAGGCATGAGCCACCAAGCCTGGCCAGTACTGAACCATTTTAAATCTCTCAAACTCCCTAATTTCTTCCTCATTTCCAGATTTTTTTTGAGACAAAGTGTCTCACTCTGTCACCCTGGGTAGAGTTACATGGCATCATAGCTGACAGCAACCTCAAATTCTTGGGCTCAAGCGATCCTCTTGCCTCAGCCTCCCAAGTAGCTGGGACTACAGGTGCCTGCCACAACGCTCGGCTATTTTTAAAGACAGGGTCTAGCTCTTGCTCAGGCTAGTCTCAAACTCTCGAGCTCAGGCAATCCAACCACCTTGGCCTCCTGGAGTGCTAGGACTACAGGTGTGTGCCACCAAGCCCGGCCACATTTCCAGATTTTTGTACTGAAGGTTTCCTCTTTCTAGAACATTCTTCATCTGTCAAAAAAAAATAATTTTCAGGAAAAGGTAAAATTATGGCTCTCCTACTGGTAAAGAAAAAAACTTTTTTTTTGTTTTGTTTTTTTTGGCCAGGGCTGGGCTCAAACCCGCCACCCTTAGCATATGGGGCTGGCACTCTACTCCTTGAGCCAAAGGCGCCACCCCAAGAAAAAATTATTGACACTTGTTAAAACGGTAAGGAAGACTTTGTTCACAACTATTATGATAGGTGAAAAGTCTGTCCCAAAAAGAGATAGAGATCATGCCTAAATTCCAATACAACAAGGACAAAGAGAGATTAATGGTCAGTGATTCAGTTTGCATATTGACTTTTTGGTTAAAAAGAGAAAAAACAAAGAAAAGATAGTCAATAAGCAGAATGAAGGAGTCAGTGGAAAACTATATGGGGGTGGTGGTGGTGAATTCTTGCTAAACTGACTTAACAGGACTTTACAGGATGGTTGCTGAAGGCAGGTGAGGGTGATCAGATATCAAGGATGGGGGTGGGGATTTTCCCTAAACTGACTTGGCAGGCCCAAACTGCTAAAACTGGCTAGGCAGGCCCCAGACAGGGCCCAAGGACAAGACTTAGGCAAAGGGGAGCTCAGAGGAGCCTATTTAAAGTTTGGTTAAGGAGATAGTCTTTGTCAAAACCCATATAAAAATGAATGCATGTTGATTTTATTTAACTCATAAAGGAACTGGCAAATGGTAAAACTGGTGCAAAAGAAAATCTAAGACAGACATATTTAAAGATCAAGAATACAGAAAAAAATAAGAAAATGGAGGCCAAAACTGCCCTCCTCCCCCAATAGGGAGAGTAAGAGGTTAACTGAATTTCTACCAGACAGGACCGAATTTTCATGCAATGGAGTTACCTCCACGGAGTTGTAAAACAAGTCCCATGAAAACAGAATCTTTAAAGCAGAGGATCTGCTGTAGACAGGTTTCCCAGCAGTCTGGAGGGCCTTTTGGGAATCTCCATGTGTGCCGCCGTGAGGTGCCATTTCTGGGATGGGGAGTCTATGCCGCTATATTGTTTACCTCTTCCCTCTCCTACCCTGACCCTGAGCTTTTGGAGGTCGATCCTGTGAGTTATTCAAGTCTCTTACTATTTATTTCCTTAGCGTGAACATCTGCTTCTAAGAAACACAGCATGCTAGGGGATAGTGGAAGCCACTGTTAAGGGAGCATCCACGTCCTTCTTTGACACTGCCTTTCCCTCCACATTTAATTTTTCATTGTTTCATTAACTGACGGTTCCTATTTCCAAGCCTGTGGGATACAATGGGAATACAAAAATTCATAGGCAGTCT